>NW_005351354.1:0-3999 GCF_000412655.1 Myotis brandtii | reverse complement strand
CTCAGGATTCGAATATGGCGGTATATGTAATGTTGTTATACAAAACAAAGCAGTGCATAATACATGAGGTACATCATAAATACAATCGTCATATGTCATTGATAGTACAATCATCACATCCACTGCAGCTTGAATGTAATTGCGGGTTTCGGTAGTTCTTCTGTGGTAGCTGACGTAGTCTTTCTGATCTTCTTATACCCGGTTGTTCTTCTGTACTAACAATGGAATCAGAAATAGAAGTGTCATTAGATACAATAGGAAGATTCGAAGTATTAGATAATTGGCCTGAATCCTTGTACAATACCTGATCAATATGACGTCTATGTACTGTCAAATCATCAAGATCCAAAATTCTTACCATTGCTTTGCCCAGGTTATTTAAAACAATTCCAGTGCTAGGGCGGAAATCGTTGCCCTTGAAGTACGATACCTCTGCTGTATCCAGACCCAGCATGTTTGATCGAAGAGCTCTGGATTTACACAGTTTTGCTGGAGTCTCACCAGTTGAAGAATGAGCACAATTACGATACTGAAGGAGAAAATTATCCACAGAACAATCTAACTCATCAAGAGATTTTGGAGAAGACGACGCTATGGCTCGCTTGAGAGTACCCACAAAATTTTCTGCCAAGCCATTGCTTCGTGGATGGCGTGGAGCAGTGAACAAATGACGACAACCAATGTTTTGTAACCATTTTGTAACACAAGACGCAGAGAAATGTGAACCATTATCACTCACAACCACAAGGGGAGCACCTTCTCTGCTGAACACTTTTCTCAATGCACGTATGGTGAAATTTGAATTAGGTTGATCTGTTAGAAATACTTCCGGCCACTTCGAGTACGCATCAATTATAACTAAGGCATGATACTTTTGTAAAAATGGTCCACAGTAATCTATATGAACTCTTTGCCAAGCTTCACAAGCCATTGGCCAAGGTGTCCATTTAGAATTCTGATGTGAAATTTTATGTTTACACCCGTCACAGGTTGAAGCAGTTCGTCGGATATCAGCATCTATCTCTGGCCACCAACATAAACAACGTGCTAATGATTTCATCTTTTCAATGCCCAAATGTCCAGAATGTAGATCCGAAAGCACCACAGAACGCAACGTTGGAGGAATGATAACACGATCATTTACACATAATAATCCGTCAGGAGTGACGCACAATTCATCCCGTCTGGCATAAAATGCAGGATACTTGCGCTTCAATATAACAGACCATCCTCGTTTAACAGCAGCTAGAATTGACCCGAAGTATTTTCGAGTATCAGCAATAAGCACAGCACGTGAAATGGGCAATGGTTGAATTAACAAACAACTGTTCTCTGATTCCGGTTCAGTCACAGCTGCGTAGCGTGAAAGATGATCTACGTGTTGTATTTGTTTAGCACTCCTGTGCTCGATCGTGTAGTCATAGGCACTAAGTTTAATACTCCATCTCTGTACCATAGCTGCTGAAGATTTTGCTAAAGAGCTGGTAGGACTGTAAATAAACTTCAAAGCTTCATGGTCGGTCACAATTGTGAATTTAAGCCCGAACAAATATTTGTGTAATCGGGTTACAGCCCAATATACAGCCAGAGCTTCTCGGTGCGTTTGAGCATAACCTTGTTCCGCTTTACTCAGTCGCCGTGAGATACAAAGAATAGGGTGTCCGCCTTGTTCTAATACCGCACCAATACCGGTTGGCGATGCATCTGTGATAAGGACGGAACGTAATGCGGGGGAAAATGGATGGAGAACACAGCTGTTCGTAAGCATTGTCAGAAGATTTCGAAGCACATTTTCGTGTTGTTTCTGCCACATAAAGGTCTTTGAGTTTAACAGGATGAACAGAGAGTCAGCAACGGACGCAAAATTAGGTATGAACTTGGAGTAATACTGTAGCGCACCCATAACAGATCGTAGTTCATGAATGTTACTGGGTGACTTAGTATCAACTAATGGCTTCAAGCGGTCCATGTCAGGTCGGAATCCCGCATTAGATACATGATATCCAAGACAGTTGAACTCCGATACACCAATCGCGCATTTCTTAGGATTGATGTTGACGTTTGCATCCTTGAATCGAGTCAACAGCTTTATTAGACGATCGTCATGCACCAACTTGTTGGAGGCATGTACAATCACATCGTCCTGATATATCTCGACACCTTCCAGTCCTCTCACTATAGAGTTCATAACATCCTGAAAAATAGCTGGTGATACATTGAGACCGAATGGAAGAAAGCGATATCGGTACAAACCAAAAGGTGTATTAATTGCGGTCACTGCACTGGAAGCGTCATTCAAGGGTATCTGAAGGTATGCATCCTTTAGATCTAATTTAGAATAAACGCGGGATCCGTGTAAACGCGAAAGAATTGAATCTGGTTCTTCAGTAGTACAACTCCGCTGTAATAGCTTTGGATTGAGGGTGACTCGATAATCACCACAAATACGAGGTGTCTGGCCATCCGCCTTCAAAGGTGTTACAATAGGTGTAGCCCATCGTGAAGTCTGTATTGGCTCAATAATTCCTCGTTCACATAATGAATCAAGAACTTTCCGAACAGGTTCTGTGAGACCAAACGGAAGAATTCGACGCTTGCAGAAAACAGGATCATCAACTACCTCGAGATTCACAGGTGTTATTTTCATACCCCCAGAAGCGACTGAACAAGTGTGGATTAGGCCACGAATCACATCATCAGTTTCAAGATTTGACAAAAAAGTAACATGCAGTTTCAAAAGTTGCATTACTTTTAAACCAAGAATAGATGGACCATGCGCAGTAACAATAAAATTACAATGCACTGTTTTAGAATCATTATATACTGGTAAAGAACAGCATCCTAGAACAGCAAGAGCATGCCCAGTTACACCTCTTATCTTGATGGGCGTGGAATTAAGTTGAACATTTGGAAATAAATTGTTAAGTACTGGTTTCGAAATTAATGATTCTACACTACCAGTGTCAACAATAAAACGGTGGGACTTGCCGTTTGTAAATTCAACAGTGTTGTATAAATGCCCGTTTGTATGGGCCGAAGCATCTATAGCCAGCGATTGGAAAGTATCAGCCAGATTATTTGCTTCCTGTGTGTCGACCTTCACGAATTTACATGGTTTCGCATGGCGGCAAACAGCCTGAATGTGCCCAGATTTGCCGCATCGATAGCACACTGCATTCCGGTAGTTGCATTCAAATCTGGAATGACGTTTTCCACACGATAAACATTGCCCGAATGTAGTGATTTGGGATGGGTTTTTCTTATTATATTCAAATTTCGGCTCTTGTGAATTGAATTTCCGCTGATTACCATTGTGCACGTAATTTCTTCTAGTAGTGGATCCAAACAAAATTGGTTCTTCACTAGAAGTGGACTCCGTTTTTGCTATTTCAGACACATCTTGGAATTGTTCGCATATGGTCTTCACGTTACTGAATGTGGGGGCAGGAAGTAGCAATAATTGTCTATACAATGTGGGAATATTGATACCTGCAATTAACCGATCGCGTAGATTCTCTTCGAGTTTATTGCCGAAGGTACATCGAGAAGCTTGCGTTTGAACTTGGAGTATGAATTCTCGGATTGTTTGGTTAGGCTGCCGTTGTAATGTATTGAACTTTGCACGCTCAGCAACCTCGAAGTTCTTTGGTAACACGTGGGCCAGTAGAATTTTCTTCAAATCCTCATACTGTAATTTCGAAGGAGGATTCGGATAGGCGAGATTCTTTAGTAGTGAATAGAATCCTTGTCCAATGACAGTTAGAAAGTATGCCGTTTGTAAATCACTCTTCTCTTCACCTTTGGTGAGCCACCATAACTCAAACCGTTCTAAATAGTCTTCCACTTCCCTCGGAGAAGAATTCACGTCGAGACTTTGAAAAGCAGCTGAATTGGAATACATTTTCTCTGCTCGTGACGCCAATGTAATGATTAGCACTAGGATGAATAACCCAACAATGTTACCGAAATGAAATCAGAACCACGAGCTCAGGATTCGAA
>NW_005351353.1:0-376 GCF_000412655.1 Myotis brandtii | reverse complement strand
GATATAGAAAAATGTTAGTTACATGCAAACAAGTGGTCAGAATAAGGTGGAACTTGGAGACATTGTAGAAAATAGGTCTACCTTTTATCTAGCGCCAATATTCCACCTTTGTGTGGAAATTACTTAAAAATTGGTACAGCGGTCTGATAGGGTTCCCATGCACAGACCTCCTGGGACTCACTGGCACTAAGATCCAGCGCAGGGGCAGCAGCTCAAAAAGTGCCTGGGACACGCGGGGAGGAACTGAATGGTATATCTTCAGGGTGGGGGCTGGAGAAGCAGCTTTCTGCCAGACAGATATTTGGGCAGAAGCTTGTACAAAGTCTGAGTCTCTATCAACTGGTTAACATTGTTTATCCAGCCCTGGTGATTCCCT
>NW_005351352.1:0-585 GCF_000412655.1 Myotis brandtii | reverse complement strand
TCTCTGAAATTCTTGGTATTCATTTAGCACACAAATGGGCTCTTAATTATGTATTGTTTTTGTTTTCCTATGAGATTGTTTTTTTTTCTATGTATTATTTTCCAATGAGAGTTTCATGGTTTTCCCTCATATTTTATGTAACTCATTGGAGATCAGGGGCCATCTCTTGTCATCGCTCCTATTCCACACCACCCATCCCTACCTCTGCAGCTTGGTGAATAATAAGTGCTCAATAAATCCTTGTTTGTTTAGTGAATTGAGTAGCATGACTTCATAAAAATCGGTCTTTTCGCTGTTCCTACCCATACCCCCAGTATCTAAAATGGTGCCTGGCATGGTGTAGGTGGTTAGGAAATATGTTTGAAGCAAGTGGGTGTATCATCTTTCACATAAGAAAATACATATGGAGCAGAAGGATCTTACAGGGTTCAAGACACTATGTTCTAGTTTCCAACCATGTATGTGACACATGGCATGCTAGATAGATTTCTCTAGGTCTTGGTTAAATGGAATGATTTCTCAGATCCTTGTCTATTCTAACTTGCTCGAGTTCTGTGGCTTCACTAACAATTTTCAACACGAAGT
>NW_005351351.1:0-348 GCF_000412655.1 Myotis brandtii | reverse complement strand
ATTGGAGAGGGTGCAGGCTGGGCTGAGGGGACCCCTCGCCCCCCCGCCAACCATGCACAAATTTTGTGCACCGGGCCTCTAGTAAATGAATAAAAGTGGAACAAAAATCAATGTTTCTCTCTCTCTCCCTTCCTTTCTCTTTCTCAAATCAATCAAAAAAATTGTCCTTTTTCTATTGAATTGTCTTTGCTTCTTAGTCAAACATTAGTTGATTATATTTGCATGAGTCAATTCATGGGCTCTGTATTCTGTCCATTGTTCTATTTGTCTATTCTTTTGCCAGTACCTCACTATCTTTTTTAAAAAATTTCTTTATTGATTATGTTATTACATATGTGTCCTTATCCC
>NW_005351350.1:0-346 GCF_000412655.1 Myotis brandtii | reverse complement strand
ATACCACACTCGGCAAGTTTTCCATTAAAAAAAATCTATATCGTTCACGTATATGCACATATACAGCATGGGCTAAAAGTAGGTTTACACTTGTGAGTATGTGAAACACAGCTTTTCCTTGAACTATTTATTAATTGTTGTTATTTCTCATACAAAAAACTGTAACCTTACTTTTGCGCCACCATGTATATACATATATATTTACATACTCATATACATGTATAAACACACACACAGAGTTCTAGGTCGTTAACGTCGGGGATGTGTTCTGAGAAATGCATGGTTAGGTGATTTTGGCGATTTCGGCAATTTTGGCCTGTGATCATCACCGAGGGCACTGACCTCC
>NW_005351349.1:0-341 GCF_000412655.1 Myotis brandtii | reverse complement strand
TCTTATAACCCAAGTTACCAAGAACACTGTGAGTGGCTCCGTACAGGGAGCTTAGCCAATGAGTGGTCAAAAAAGGTGTTTCCTCTGTAGCTCACATGCAGAGGCCCCCCTGGTGTGTGTCCGCTGGGGTGGGGGCGTGCTCTGAGCCACATAGCGGCTGCTCAGAGCACGCCGCCACCCCTGGTGTGTGTCCGCTCCGGCCCACCTCCAGCCCCAGCTTCCCCATGGCCGCTGGGGCTGGGGGCAGCATGCAGTCCCCTCCGGCCCATCTGTTCGCGCACCTCCTCCTGAGCCAGTCGTGATGCCTTAAGTCAGTCGTTCTCAACCTTGGCTGCACATTA
>NW_005351348.1:0-340 GCF_000412655.1 Myotis brandtii | reverse complement strand
TGGGAACCCCTGGACCCCTGGGGCTGGACCCCGGCACTTTCCCTGCCTCTATGTGTTCTTTCTCTGTTCCTCTCCTGAACTCTCCCTGTCTCTGTGTGTTCTTTCTCCATTCCTTTCCTGAACTCTCCCTGTTTCTATGTGTTCGTACATCTTGTTCACTGCAGGCCCTCCCGTGGTTCCCATGCCTCCCGCTTTGAGTCCAGAAACAGTCTATTATTCCTGCTTGGTTGGTTCCTGTGGTCAGGCTGCTCCAACTGCCCCCTCTGCCCGGCCTCTGCCTCACCTGCCTTTGTTCCCACGGGACCCTGCCCTGTCTGCCTGCGTGTCAAGCTAACCCTCT
>NW_005351347.1:0-337 GCF_000412655.1 Myotis brandtii | reverse complement strand
CTTAGACCTAGGCCCTGGCCTTGACACTGGACCCTGTGTTTGCCTGCACTCCATCTCCCAGGGTGATGTGCCCACCCACATCCCCTCCGGAGACCACCCTGCAGACGCTGGAAGGCCCAGAGACCTGCGCCCACTGCCAGGTCCCCGTGGGCTTCCTCTCTGGGCCATTCTGCATGGCAGGTGTGAGCACCGCTAGGACGAGGTGGCTGCGGACAGAGTTGGCACGTGTGGGCTGGGGTATCCACACACTGAGCCCAGGGGGAAAGGGCGGGGGACAGGCTGCGACTGGAGCCGTCAGATGCGCTCTTGCTGAGGGGCCGCAAAACTCAGTCTTGTT
>NW_005351346.1:0-541 GCF_000412655.1 Myotis brandtii | reverse complement strand
TGCACTGGGCCTCTAGTGTAAATATAAGTAATAGTAGTCTCTGATTTTATTTCTGCAAAAAATTATTAAAAATGAACATTAATCCTACTCCAAGTGTTCACATTGGTGAAACAGAAAGTTTTACTCGGTCTTTTAAAGTATAGACTGATTTTTTAGAAATTATTTTTGGGAGCCAGTAATTACTTTGAAAAATAATGTCACACCAATTGTAAAATCTTTCTAAAAGCATTTGGAGAACAAGAATAAACAAATATATTTAAAGTTGTCTCTATGTCATTAAGTTGAGTACTGAATTCGTTCTTTCCTTCGTACAAATCATTGAGACTTCAAGCAGTTTCATTGCTGGATATGTAGTCCAATGTGGAGTTCTTCACTGTGATTTTTTATACTCTCCAAATGGAAAGCAGCATTAATAGTCCTCAGAAAGGGTTGATTTAATTATCAATGTTCAAGCTGGGTGGTAGAAGAGCATTCATTCCTAAAAAAGAATAAAAGGGATCTATGAGTGCCAACATGGGAGAAGGTCTAAGAAATATTACTA
>NW_005351345.1:0-1061 GCF_000412655.1 Myotis brandtii | reverse complement strand
TGTAGAATATGGAAAAGACTTGAAAGTTGGAAAAGGAAATGTATGGAGGTGAACAAATTTCAACAAAGCCTAAGGGATTTGTGTGACAATATTTATCAATCTAACATGTGTGATGTAGTTCCAAAAAGAAGCAAGAAAGAGATGAAGGAACAAAAAATATTGAAAGAAACAATGACTGAAAACTCCCTCAGTTTAGTAAAACACATAAATTTACAAATGTAAAAGTTTAGCAAATCTCAAACAGTGTAAGTTTTCATATTTGAGATTCAATTGGTGAAATTTACCATATTGATAGACTAAAGGAAAAATAATATCTTTTTAATAGATTCAGGAAAAGCAATTGACAAAAATTAACATCCATTCATGAACAAACCCTAAGAAAACTAGTAATACCAGAAGATATTCTCTAATTAAAGGGCAGCTACAAAAAACTTCCGGCTAATGTTATAGCTAATGATAAAAACTTAATATTTTTCAATATCAAGAACATGGATGCTCACTTTAACATTTTTATTATATACTATATTTGCATTCCAGCTATTGCAAGAAAACAAAAAAAGAAAATTTAAATAAAAAAGATCATAAATTAATAAATAAAACTTTATCTGTAGATGATATATTTTTAAAATAGAAAATTGAAAGGAATTTTGAAAACAAAAACTAGAACTAGTAATAAAGAAAGTTAACATGCAAAAAATAAATTATATTCTTACATATTAACAATGAACAATTAGAAATGTAGAATTTCAAAGATAATGCAATTTACATTAATGCCAAAAAACATACTCTTATGCTGTCTACTTAAAAATAAGTATAATAAAATATATCCATGGTCTCTATATTGAAAAATAAAAAACCTTGTTGGGAGAAATTTAAAATGGCGTAAAGAAATGTAAATATATACCATGTTCATGAACTAAAAGATTCAACATTTTTAAGATGGCAGTTTTCCCAAAATTTAGATGTGGAGTCAACACTGTCAGAACTTCAGCATGCTTTGTTTTTGTATGTTTATTTGTTTTTTTAAAGACAAAATAATCATATATATGTATATATATATA
>NW_005351344.1:0-338 GCF_000412655.1 Myotis brandtii | reverse complement strand
AGACTGCAAGAGGGCACAGGCCTGGCTGAGGAACCCCGCCTCCCCCCACCCCCATTGCACAAATTTTTGTGCACCGGGCCTCTAGTGTAGTATAAAGCTTTAACACACTGGTTCCTTGGTCACTGATGAAATTCCCATCACTACCTAATTAGCACTGCTATTTATTCCATGGGAATTTTGACAACATCTTATAGCTTTTTACAATCTTTTAAATTTGTTTTGCTCTTTTCAGCAAAATACCTTTAGCACAATCTGGTCTGTCTTGAGCAAAAATAAGTTGAGATTTCCCTAAATAATTAAGTTTGATAGAAGGAGAATTGATGTTTGAACAACACAAG
>NW_005351343.1:0-705 GCF_000412655.1 Myotis brandtii | reverse complement strand
AAACATATCAAGACCCTAAAGTATACGTAATGTATTATACTTGGCGTCCATTGCCCCAGTTGAGAATGGTAAAAATGTTAAGAGTTCCCAAATGAAATGCAACTACAAAGAAGTGAGTCTGATTTTTCAATGAACATAATTTCTAGATCAAATGTGTTACTTTTTCAACATATTTACTTTGGGAGGCAATATATTTATTTTGATGATGCTGTCATTTCTCAATACAATTTGTAAAATTATTTTTAAATTTGCCTTGACAGGCAATTTTTAAACCCCTTCCCCTCTTTCCTATTATACTACACATCCTCCGATGTACATAACACACACATAAACACAAACACATGCACTTCCTTTCTTGAACAAAACCCAGCATTACTTAATTTGAACATCCATTTATTCAACAAATTTGTATCAGAATAATGTTTGGCTGCCTCCAAAACCAAATCTATGCCTAAAGGACAAATAGATCTCAACCCTAACCATATTCAAAACCAGGTTGAAATAAATTCTCCTCCAAAAAAATCCCCCAAATATTTTAAGTAATAACACCTTTTTTGGAATAAGTTAATTGCAAACCAAGATCTTTACTTATAAAATGACACGATTCATTTGAAAGTGTAAACTGAGCTGTGTTCCCTCAAACATAAGTTGCATTAACTTGCAGTAAGAACAAACAACACTTATGTAGTGCTTTTCTGTTTACAA
>NW_005351342.1:0-833 GCF_000412655.1 Myotis brandtii | reverse complement strand
ACAGACAAAGTCCCTCTTGGGACTTCAATTAAGATTTCATTGACTCTATAAATTAATTTGGAGAAAATCAATACCTTCACAGTACCAAACCTTTCTACTCCTGTACATGGTATTTCCCATTATTGTAAGATTTTATCAATTAGAGAATTACTCTTAAGAAAGTTTTGTGATTTTAAATAAAGATGTTAAACACATCATTCTTTAGATTTACTTATACTTGATACTTTGTTGTTATTATGTTCTATTGTTTAAAATTTTTATTTTCTATAGTTTGCTACTGTTATATAGAAATAGAATAACTTTTTGTAGATTGGTCTTGTATGCAGTGACTTTACTAAATACACTTGTTAATTCTAATAGTCTGTAGTTTTTTTTATATTTTATATGCACAATCATGTTATTTGAAAATTATGGTATTATCATTTATTCCTATCCAGTCTTTATGAGTTTTTTCTTTTTCTTGTTTTGTTGCATTGGCCCAGTCTTCCAGTTCAATGTTAGATAGAAATGGTGATAGCAGGACGTCTTGTTTCCCTTGATGTCTAAGGGAAAAGCTTTCAATAAGTCATCCTTGTTATGTTTATTATGGGTTTTTGAGGATAATCTTCAGAATGAGCCTTTGTTTTTGTTTTCCACTAAGTGTATTGAATCTTAACAAATGATTTTCCTGTATTTATTAAAATGGTCATATAGTTTCTGAATATCTTTTACATGTAAAATAGTCTTTCTAGCATCTTCCTAGTGTAAAGATGAAGCATCTAACGCTATGCAGTGATATATGTAAGAAAACTATGTCTGTGCCAGTTTTATTGCCATTTAAAAAGTAGATCTAA
>NW_005351341.1:0-667 GCF_000412655.1 Myotis brandtii | reverse complement strand
TACTTTAAGCAATAAAACAAAATTTAAAAAAAAATTTAAAAATAATAAAATAAAAAAAAATTGGCAAGAATTTCTACTTCTTCACCTTGAAAAAACAAAAAGATCAGACAGGAAACGCCAAAGGGTCTCCCCTGCCCCGAGTGCACGGACGTCCTGGCAGGGTTGGCTCCCGCTGGTGCTGGAATCTTCCCTCCCCCAGGCCCGGCTATAAATGGACTGAGGGAGCCAGGGGAGCGGATGCCTGAATGGCCACGTCCTGTCGGCATCGGAACAAGGCCTCTGTGGAGAGCTCAGTCTGACTCGCTCTGGAAGCACCTGGAAGTGGGCGTGATCTCCCTTGGTCTCAAACGATCCGGGTTCGAGGTGTGACACTGGGGTGGGCCAGGGCGAGCCTCCCTGGGATGGGGCTACAGCAGAAGCACTCCTACTGTTCTCTTTTGAAAATGTTTATTGTAAGCATTTTCTTGCAATTGGTGACACTATTACACATGCCCCCCACTTCCCCCTTTATCCACCTCCACCGCCCCTGCCTTCACCACACTGTCATCCGTGTCCATGGACCACACATATATGTTCTTTGACTAATCCTTTCAGCTCCTTTCACCCAGTCCCCACCCCTCCCCACTGGACGCAGCTGGAGTCTCCAGCCAACACTGAAACTCCGCTC
>NW_005351340.1:0-327 GCF_000412655.1 Myotis brandtii | reverse complement strand
GCTCATGATCCAGGAGGTGGGCGGCCTGAGGGTCGGGTGCTCATGATCCAGGAGGTGGGGGGCCTGAGGGTCGGGGTGCTGCAGAGGGTGGGGCCGGTATGGCCAGGCCGCCCACTGCCCCGTTGGTGGCTCAGATCCAGCAGGCCGTGGAGCGCCTGGAGAGGAACTTCGTGGACACCCGGCAGCTCAAGGTCTGTGCCACCTGCTTCGACCTCTCGGTCAGCCTGCTGCGCGTCCTGGAGATGACCATCACCCTGGTGCCCGAGGTCTTCCTCGACTCGACCCTGCCCACCTCCGAGATGCTGCTGCAGCGGCTCGCCCAGGTGA
>NW_005351339.1:0-614 GCF_000412655.1 Myotis brandtii | reverse complement strand
TGTGTATGTGTGCATCCATGGACTGGCTAGGAGGACACGTACCACATGGTCAACTCAGGGGATGGACTAAGGGGAAGAAGGGAAATGGAAGGGTTTACTTTTGTTCCTCAGCCCACTGCTTGGATACTTTATTATTTTATTCATTTCTTTTCTTTATTTTCCCAAGCATGGATTACTTGTATTGTATATTTTTTGGAGCCCACTGCACGTTTGTCTCTGGCTGGGACTCAGGTCGGTATAATAAAGGTGGCCAGGGCAGGAGGGGGTGGCATCCTGTGTGCCCGAGGGCAGCTTCCAGAAGGGGAAGGGCCAGGGAGAGGGAGGTGGGGTGGGCAGCAGGAAGGTGGGGGCAGCAGCGGGTGGTTAGGTCCCGCTGGGTCTTCATCTTCACTTTCTCACCCGCACTGGGTTTTGAGCCACAAGCGAGGTGGACCTCTTGGTGGGGCCTGGGCCGTGCCCTCGGGCCCTGGTCATTTCCTCTTTCTTGGGAAGGACTGGTTTTCTTGCTGTGCAGCGTTGCCCCAGGCCCCCAGAGGAAAGTAACAGCGACCCATTTCCTTCAGTCTGTTTTGCTTTGTCTTCCCTGTGGGGTGTTAAGGACGTGCCAGGGCATG
>NW_005351338.1:0-326 GCF_000412655.1 Myotis brandtii | reverse complement strand
CAGCGCCTCCGCCCACCCTCCCTCTCGTCCCTCCGTCTGTCTGTCCGTCTGGTGGCCTGGCTTCCACTTGCTCTGAGAGCCCAGAGGCACAGAGCACCGCCTCCCCCTCCGACCCGCCTGGGCCCAGGGAGCGCTGTCCCTGGGGTGTGTGCTCCGTGCTCCTGGCGATGGTGACGCCCCTCCCCCCACGGGACCCGGCTCTCCTACGTCTCGGACCCCTGCTCACCATCCCAATGTCCTTCCGGATGGTCACCAGCCCGTCTGAGCCGGACCAGCACGGGAGGAGCGAGAGCAGCAGCCGGGCGAGAGCTGACCAGGCCCCAGCT
>NW_005351337.1:0-336 GCF_000412655.1 Myotis brandtii | reverse complement strand
GAGCTCAAAAGGTTCGCCATCACTGGCCTAGGCTTTTATTATATAGGAAATTGCTTGCAAGATAGTACTTACTTCCTTTCCATTTTTTTAGTACTTACTTCCTTTGCTCTTTTTATTTCTTTTAAAATACTTACCAGCACGCCCCTTCCTTCCCTCTCTCTCTCTCTCTCTCTCTCTTTCCGTTCTTTCAGTCCTCACCCAAGGCATGCTTAGAGACAGGAAGGGAAGAAGGGAGGAAGGGAGGGAGGGAGAGAGAGAGATTGAGAGATTGAACGTTTCCCTGACTGGGTATGGAACCCGCAAACTGGTTATGTGCCCTGACCAGGAATGGAACCA
>NW_005351336.1:0-1751 GCF_000412655.1 Myotis brandtii | reverse complement strand
GAACGTCTAGTATTGGTTACTTTCCGGGACAGGAGGGAGAGAGTTTGACCAGTTCAGCCAATTCGGTTGCCGTGGGCAGATGGATGGCTGGCCAGTCAGATAACGTCAGGTCACGTGGTTGCCGTGATCAGCGTGCACGTGTCCGGTTGCTGACCTGGGCCATGGGAGCTTCAGGGCTTGCACGAATTGTTTGTGTGAACAAAGAACTGGGTGACGCTGACGAATTGCAATCGATTCTGCAGTTGCGAGCATCCTCTGCTGAACTGACCTTGGTTGGTTAGCTGGGACTTTGTACACGACAGTGAAGGCGTTAGTGGGATCAACTATATGATTCGTTTCAACCAAATGAGCAACTATGGCACTATTGATTGATTTGATTGATCCTGTTCTCAGCCAGGCTGGATGGTGTTCTTTGATCCTCTTCGATAAGCACCGGGTCGTCTTCCCCAAATACTCCGCAGAACAGCTGCAGATAAAAGAATATATCAACATCGATTGGTTGAGGACAGGTACTTTATCTTTGAGTCTCAATTGTAGTAACGGCGAGGTGGTAAACCAGCTGCGAAGTTTTGCTGCTGGAAACGTTCGCTTCAAACATTGATGCAGCCGACGGTTGAGACGTTCAGCCACTAGATCCCCTTTGAATGGCAGTCGAATGCAAATGGGTTTTTGCTCGACTGTGGCAATGGAGACTTTTGACTCCTCCAGAATCATGTTCTTTTGTATGAATCGATCTGGATAAGCATTTTCTTTCAATGCTTTGGTAATCGTTGTTATTTCTTCGTTTAGTGTTTCGTTAGAGCAGATTTTTGTGGCTCTGGCGAAAAGGCAGCGCACGAGATTTCGTTTTTGTTTCAGCGGTGTGAAGCTGTTGAAATGTGTGTACTGACCAGTCCACGTTGTTTTGCGATAGACAGATCGCTGCAGCGTTCCATCTTCTAGTCGTTTGAGGTTAACATCCAGGAAGTGAAACGTGTTTCGAGTTTCATTTTCTGACGTGAAGCTGATACTCGGATGAGCTTGGTTGAAGGTTTCCAAAGTATCGATAAGTTCACTTTCAGTTGAAATTACTGCAAATATATCATCTACATACCTACAGTACAATTTCGTGTTCTTGATTGCGTTGTTGAGTTTCTTGGTCTCTAGTTTCCCCATGAAAATGTCTGCTATTAATGGTCCGAGTGGAGACCCCATGGAAACACCGTCAATTTGTCTGTAAATTTCACCATTGAATTTGAATTGCACGTTCAGCGTGCATCGGAGTATTAGCTCCTTCAACAGCGAGGTGGGTACGGGGAATTGTGGTACCGTACCGTCGATGTATTCGCAGATGAAATCGACCGTCTCTAGCAGAGGGACGTTAGTGAATAATGAATTTACATCCAGGGAACACATGAGGTTTTGGTTGACCTTGAAGTTCGATACCATAGATACAAAATCGAAGGTGTCCCGTAGGCTGTGGGGGCATAGGGCTTTTCGGATGGGTTCTAACTTTTCTGCTAGCCACTTAGCGACAGCATGATATGGTGAGCCACGCATGTCTAGTATAGGTCGGAGGGGAACATGCGGTTTGTGTACTTTGGGGAGTCCGTAGAGACGAGGGATCGTTGAGCCTCTTGGTTTCAACTGTTCATATAACGTTTCGGTAATGACCCCGTTATGAAGAAGACTTTTGATATTTTCAGTGATTTGCTTCTCAATTAAGTTGGTTCTGTCTTTATCCCCTGTTTTCGTTCTGAACTTTGTGGTAT
>NW_005351335.1:0-557 GCF_000412655.1 Myotis brandtii | reverse complement strand
CCTTGTGAGAAAATATCAGGAATAAAAATTTTGAGAAGGCTGTCTTAAAATGAAATGAAAATACCCTGAATTTGTGACCTCGTTGCAAATATTTTAGAGAGCTTAAAAGATTGAAATTAAGACTCTGTAAATGTTAAAAGTTCTGTATTTAAAATTTCTGAAATTAATATAAAGATACTAAGTTACATTCTAAGTTACATTCTTGATCACTGTGAAGAGTTGTTATCTTGAAAATTTTCCACTGACACTCTACTTTTCCTTGTAAATCACACTTTTGGGTTATTATCACAATTGTGAGTATAGTTGTTAATGTGGTCTCTGATCTTTTTGGTAATAAATTTGTATTCCATTACAAGGAACAGACAGTAAATTAGAGGTCAGTTAGATATTATCACAATATGCATTGAGTTCTTTGAAATTCATTTTCCAGACTATACTTTGTTGTGTTAAATGTTTCTGAAAGTAAACAAAATTTTGTGATGCTTGTGTATTTTGCTAAGTAGGCACTAAACAAATAATCAATAAATTATCCTATATAATAAAAGCCTAATATGCTA
>NW_005351334.1:0-716 GCF_000412655.1 Myotis brandtii | reverse complement strand
ACACACTTACACACATGTGCGCACACAGTCACACACACACGCTCACACACAGTCACACACACATGCTCACACACATACATACTCACACACACACTCACATACACATTCACACACACATACACATTCACACACACACGCTCACACATGCTCACACACGCTCACACACATACACACACGTTCACACTCACACTCTCACACGTTCACACTCACACACTCGCACACACACATGCACACACTCTCACACGTTCACACTCACACACACATGCACACACATGCACACACTCACAGACATGCACACACAGACGTGCACACACATGCACACACTCACAGACAGGCACACACACCACATCTCAAAAAGCCACTCTCCGATGCTGTTAGTGCTTTCAGCAGCTGTGAGGAACTATCCTAAGGGTGTGGTTTCCATGGCAACTGCCATGGTGACGGAGGAGGAAAGGAAGGGAACCGGGAGACCGCCTTCTTGCCCACTGTCCTCGCCAGGCGTCCACCCCGGGTCACTCCGCACCTTCCAGAAGGGGCCTGCGGGGGCTGCTGAAATGACGCGGGAGGAGGGTGCGGGGACCTGGGAAGGCTTTGGGGGCTCTGGTGTCCGCTGTTCCCTACTTGACAAGCCACACTGAGGCGGCACCTAAACGCGGTGATCACTTCATCACGGAATCTCAGGGCCTGGGTGCCTGGCGTCGGCAGGTGCTGAAGGC
>NW_005351333.1:0-2508 GCF_000412655.1 Myotis brandtii | reverse complement strand
ATATATAAAAAAGCCTAATATGCAAAGTGTCTCCTCGAGAATTTGACTGACCGGGAGTTCAATCACTTGCTATGATATGTGCTGACCACCAGGGGGCGGCGCAGAACAAAGGAAGGCCCTGGCTGGCAGCCGGCAGCCGCTAGGGACCCTGCCCGTGCACAAATTTTGTGCAGTGGGCCTTTAGTATATTATATATAATAAAATTTTATACAATTCAATTTATGTTTTTATTATATAGAAGGACACATCCGAATACACATTTCTCTTTGAGGGGAAAACTCATTATCTTTGATCCTGAGATGTATTTGTGATATAATAGGGAAAGGATAAAAAAAAAATGGCCATAATCTGTTCTCATAAGGATATAGAGAAAATAAAGCACTTAAGAAAGAGGCTCTCCACAGCAAACCTCCAGAAATATTTCAGTTAGATTCTGAATCAGTAGCATTTCTGTTATATAAACTTAAACTAGGTATCAAAATCCAGCAGCCATAAGGACCAGGAAGGTCTAAGTGCTGTCATCTTGTAGGGCATGACAATGGCTGGCTTTCCAGGCTACGGGTCAGCAGGTGGATCTGAGAGGGCTGTGCTTTTCTTTCCTTTCTTTTCCTTTTCCTTATCTTTTATCTTTCTGCTTCAGAACAGAGAGTGCTGGTTATTCTTTCCAGGACATGTTTTTATACTAATTGAACTTTTAAGTATGAAATGTGCTGAAAATGAGAAAACTTCTCAGGAGAGTTTTTATTTCAGTGATGTAATAATGGCATTAATAGTGTCTTATGTCATTTCATGCCATTGCATGGATATTAAGCAGCGACACTTTGAAGTTTTATCCATCAGTCCATTGCATCTGAGGGGCATTTCTGCTGGGGTGACCAGGCAGAAGTCCAATTAAACTCCGTGGGATTCAGGTTCCCAGAGGAAAAGAGAAGCAGATACTTGGAGAAAATGTCTATTATTGATGTGATGTACACAAGGGCGCACATTATTTTGGCCTCTCAAAAGCATGGCTGGAAAGCTTTCCTGTCTGTCTCCAGGGAATCAAGGGGACAAGGCCTTTTGGAGTAGCCATTCCAGAAAGACGATCCTATCTCATTTTCCCATGTGTTCTTCTTGGGTTTGACATTACAGGATTAACTGGGGGCTACTGCCAAGGGACAGCCCCTGCAGGTGCTGAGGTCCGATCTACGTAGAGTCTAGGTAACTGGATCTGCTTGGTTAACTAAACAGCTGGCCTACAGGAAGCCCTGAGGACTTCAATCGGATTCCATTTCAGTTCTCTGGATAACTGGCCTCCACTGGTTGTAGAAATATCATTCCTCAGCTATCTCTCTTCCCTTGTCTTCACTCTCTAGTCCTCCTCGGAGACTTGCATCCCATGTAGCAAAAAACAGAGATCACATCATCAAACTGGTCCTCAGCTGATCTCTCCAATGTCTGGACAACATCTTTCAGGGCAAGAAGCCAGGGGAAGGTTTACCACACAAGCTATTAGTAATAACCACATTCCCAACTCATGTAATACTTTTTCTCTTGTAACATATTTTTGAAGAATTTGCCTTATAAGTTTAGCCTGTTCTCCATGGAAATATACATTTATAGAAATATAAATCACTTAAAAATATGGAACTACACAATGCTGATAAACAAAACTTCTCAATTCCTCTTATATTTATGATGTATTTTTATGCAACACAACCATTTAATGAAATGGTTCAAGAAGCTTATTGACATTTACTTTTCTTCATACCATATATTTATTAAGCCCAAATATAACTTTCACATTAACATCAAACACACGTAAAATATGAAATTGCTGGAGACGAATGATGACATATTTTAGTACTTTTATGGAGGTGCCAACATTTCATTTAGGATATTTATATGTGTCATTTGAAAAGGACAATAAATTTCAGTGAAGGCTCAATATATTACAAAACTTTTCAGCAACATGCTCCAGAGGGTAGGTTAAAACCACAGAGAGAAGGAAGAAATATTGCTGAATAATCAGTCTTTGAAAGCATTGAATATTATTTAAAAAGCTACATTTAAAATATCCATAAGTCTAAAATATGAATGTGTCGGAAGTGGTTTGATGCATATGTGTGGATATGAGATTATATGGAAAGTTTACTTTTCTTTCTATTTTTTCTGTATTAAGATTATTAATTAAAATTATCCTATACAATAAAAGAGGAAACATGTAAATTAACCATCCCTTCGTTATGCTCACCAGCCAATCAGGAGTGAATATGCAAATTAATCTGACAAATATGGTGGGTTAATTTGCATATACAGGCGCTGGGCAGAGAGCAGAAGTGGGAGAGCCAGCATCCTGGGGGGACGTGGCTCCCTCAGTCGCTGGGCGGACAGCAGAGTAGGAGAGCCAGAGGCTTGGGGGGCCATGGTTCTCTCGGTTGCTCCTAGCACAGGGAGCACCAGGAATTCCAGGAATCGTAGTTCTGGTGGCTGAAGGATCTCCTAGACACTAGAGCAAAGTGAGCCTGG
>NW_005351332.1:0-719 GCF_000412655.1 Myotis brandtii | reverse complement strand
TGCCTGGGTTGCAGGCTCGATCCCCAGTATGGGGTGTACAGGAGGCAGTTGATCAATGATTCAACCTCATCATTGATGTTTCTATCTCTCTCTCCCTTTCCCTTCCTCTCTGAAATCAATTTTTTTAATGAGTCTTTTGGGGCTATATAGTTATGCGGGGAAATGTTCTAAATTTTAATTCAGGGATAACATGCATGTATTTGAAATATCCCAAAACATAACATTCATGGAATGCATATTATGTACCTATAGCATGGTGCTATTTTATCCTGTCCAATCAACAGAGTAGCCAGAGGGGAAAATAGGCAGCACCTAAATCAGATCTAGTCCCTTCTATGCTGGAAAGTCACTAGTGGCTCCCATCTCACTCTGGGAAAAAGCGAAAGTCAACACAGTGGCTGCAAAGTCCCACATGACTCTCTTCCTCCTGACTGCCCTCTACTTCATTTCCTCCTGTTCTTTCTCTTGCTCTCCCCCTTCAGCCTCCCTGGCTCTTCTAGGCTCACTCCCAGACCTGGGTCTTTGCCCTTGCTTCTATCTGGTCTGCTATTTCCCCAGATGCTGGCATCTTTTGCTCCCTCACCTCTCAGTCCTCACTTACTTTCTACCTTATAGTGAAGCCCTCTGTGATCACTCTATTTCAAATAGAAGTCACTGATCATCCTTCCTCACCTATAATTTTCTGTGCCCCTCATTTCCGTTTTCTCCATAGCGCTTAG
>NW_005351331.1:0-804 GCF_000412655.1 Myotis brandtii | reverse complement strand
AAAAAACCTTAATTATTTTAAAGGAAATTAACGGTATATAATCTTAAATTGAAAATGTCAGGATGTAAAACTAAATATAGGTTTATACCTACATAAAACATGCATAAATATACTCACATATACATTTACTAAAAAATTCTCTCAAAGAAAACAGAAAAATGCATTTAATTACTATCATAGGTTTAAGGAATTATGGATAATCTTTGTTAGCTTTTATGCTGTTCTCTATTTTTTTGCTTTATATATTTACTATTATAAGATGCAGTATTAAAAAAATGCTATACATAACATTTTCAAGATCCTAAAATCCACATGGTATATATATTTTAGCTACAACTATATTTGTTCTTTAAATCTATAATCCTTTTCCTCAAATCATCAGAGTCTAATAACTTCATACTTATTTTATATTTTGTCATGAGTATTTCAAATGCAAATATAACTTGCTTTCCCTTCTACTTTATGAACATGGCAATGGTTTGCATAATTAATATTGTGATTAATTTTGTTTTCTTCTTGGTTAGAGCTTCCATGGTGATTAGGAATTAATAAACAGCTAGCTCCAAGGCAAAATGCTGTTGTTTAAATTAAGAAAAAAAGGTCAAATTTTAACCATTAACAGACACTAAAATTTGAATCGAACTTTAGCTTAATCAAAAACCAAGTAAAATAAGATAAAATGAGACATAAATTACAGTAATTGGATCTTCAAAATCAGCACATATCTTCCTAATTTTTTTTTCTTTTTTTTTATTATTTTATTTATTTTTTTTTATTTTTTATTGCTTAAATTATTACAAAGAG
>NW_005351330.1:0-618 GCF_000412655.1 Myotis brandtii | reverse complement strand
TTCCTGAGCTAGTATAGGCTAGTAGAGGTTAGGATCTGCTGCAGTGACAAATGGCCCTGCCGTCTTTAGTGGCTTATGACAGCCAAAGACTATTTCTTGTTCATGTTAACTCATTACTCAGCCCTCACCGGTCGGCAGCAGCTCTATTCCATGTGTGTCTGTCTGTTCTGAGATCCAGGTTGATGGAACAGCCTCTATTTGAAACATCTCTGGTCTCATGGCAGAGGGAAAAAGAACCTGGTAGATCCCAAAGCTTCTGCTCAGAAGTAAGGCTCATGGTTCCTGCTCACCTTTCATTGGCCAGAGCAAGTCATGTGGCCAAGGCTGACATTGACAGGACAGAGGGCAGTAGATATTTTTGGACAACATGACAGCTGCCACACTTTGCATCATATTTCCACTTCCATTCTATCTTTTAAAAAGTTAATTTTAAGTTACCTAAGTGATACATAAATATCTATACTAATAATAGAGGAATATGTTAATTGGCCAGGATGCCATCATGTAATGACCAATCAGGATGGGGGCGGGGCTGCGGTGGAGAGCTCTCAGCTTGTCTGCGCTGGAGGTCTGAAGGGCGTGGAGAGGAAAGGAGAGCAGATAGGCAGTTAGGGGGAT
>NW_005351329.1:0-380 GCF_000412655.1 Myotis brandtii | reverse complement strand
GCCTGCCTGATCGCTCCTAACCACCTCTGCCTGCATGCCTGATCTCCCCTAAACACATCTGCCTGCTGACCCGATGCCCCTAACTGCTCCCCTGCTTGCCTGATTGCCCCTACCCTCCTCTGGCTGCTGCCCTGATCGCACCTGACTGCCTCTGCCTGCCAGCCTGATCTCCCCGTAACTGCTCCCCGACAGCCTGATCGCCACCTAACTGCTCCCCCATCATCCTGATCACCCCCTAACTGCTCCCCTTATGACCTGATTGCCCCCTAACTGCCCTCCCCTGCAAGCCTGATCACTACTAACTGCTCTCCCCTGCAGTCCTGATCGCCCCTAACTGCCTATGCTCAGCCCCCACCACTGTGGCTTTGTCCAGAAGGATG
>NW_005351328.1:0-422 GCF_000412655.1 Myotis brandtii | reverse complement strand
CAAGAGGGATGCCTGACTGCCAGTGTAGGCCTGATTCTGTAGGGATTCCTGCAGTTGGACAGCCCCCAAGGGATCCAGGATTGCGAGAGGGTGCAGGCCTGGCTGAGGGACCCCTCTCCTGTGCACAAATTTTGTGCACTGGGCCTCTAGTAAGTACATAAGAAGAAGCTCAATCTCATTATTGCTCAGAAAAGTAGCAATGAACCCACCGAGACGCATTTCACACCAGCAGATCTGCCAAAGCTGGCAGTCGGCCAGGAGCAAGCGATTCCAGGCTGGGACGAGGGGCCTCGGACCTGCTGCCGGCTGGGACCTGGCACCTCCACGATGGAGAAGGAGTGTGAGTGAGGCCCTCCTGGTGCGCACCAGTGACGCTGCTTCTGGAAGAGTCCTCGCGGCGCTCAGAGGCGTGTGCAGCAAGG
>NW_005351327.1:0-574 GCF_000412655.1 Myotis brandtii | reverse complement strand
TGCCATTAAAGCAATTCTAAAGTTTATATGGAAAGGCGAAAAACAAACAAATGAACAAACAAACAGAATAGCTGAAGAGTATTGAAGGAGAAGAACAGAATTGATGCTACTCACCTTCAGGTCTTACTATAACTAACCCAACAATCAATAATACAAGTGTGTTATTGGCAAAAGAAGAGACAAGTCAATTCATGGAGCAGAACAGAGATTCCAGAAACAGACCCTCATAAATGAAGCCAAATGTTTTTTGACAAATGAGCGAGGGTAATACAATGAGGCAAAGATAGTTTCTCAAAATTAGTGCCTGAACCACTGGATATCCACATTCAGTAAAATAAATGTAAACATAGACCTTCTCCCCATCACAGAAAGTAACGGAAAATGAATCACAGACCTAAAGGTAAAATGCAAACTACGAAACTCCTAGGAGATAAGATAGGAGAAACCTAGATGCCTTTGGGAATGGTGAATACAGTTAAAATACAATGATCCGTGGATGAAATAACTGATAAGCCAGACTTCATTAGAAACTCCTGGTGATGATCAGAGGCTGAGAAGACAGCCACAGACTGGG
>NW_005351326.1:0-713 GCF_000412655.1 Myotis brandtii | reverse complement strand
ACCACTGCCCCAGGCCATTGCTGAGCCGCCTCAGCCCGGGGCACACAGAACTGGCCCCTCCCACCTGGGCCCCACTGTGCTCCCCAGGCCTCTGCCCAGGGCACCCTGTCCCCTGACCGCAGCACATGGAGGCCAGAGCCACCCGGGCGCAGCCATGTGGCAGGACAGACCCATATGCAGACTCCGTGGGGGCCCATGTGCGGTGGGAGGAGCCTGGGGAGCAGCCTCCTGGGTGGAGGTGGAGGTCCCAGTGCCAACGTGGAGAGGGCAGGAGGAGGCAGCTGGCATTCTCTCCAGTGTCCTGTCTATGCTTCTGACACTAAAGGCTGGAGCCCCGCCCACCTGGCGTAATTGACAGCTTCCCACTCCCCAGCCCTGTGGCCTTGGGCGGATTTCTCCAGGTTGCTGTGCCTCAGTTTCCTCCTCTGTAAAATCCGGATAACAAGTCCGGGATGTAGTAATTGATGCCGGAGCGCGGAGGGGCGCCCGGCGTAGCACAAGGGGCGCCCAGGTACTTGCTGTGGCCGCCGCGCTCTCACAGGACAGGAGGCCGCAGGACTGTGGACAAGGCCTGCACCTCTCTGGGCCTGAGTCCTCATCTGCAAAATAATGATAATGATAACAATAATAATATCACGTTGTCATAAGAAATTGACATGGTGATGAGCGGCAAGGTGAACACCTGGCCCAAGGCGATATTTGGGCAGGAGGGG
>NW_005351325.1:0-2109 GCF_000412655.1 Myotis brandtii | reverse complement strand
GCTGATGCTCTATCCACTGAGCAAAAACAGCTAGGGCCAAAATAGGTATGTTTTTAAAAGGCAGAGGTCATGTAGATGTTAGTTAGTCATTATTCATGAAATTAGGCCTTGACAAATGACTTTGCTTTGTGGTTTTCTTTTGGAAGAGGCTACATGCAAGTGTTAGCGTTTAAACATCCTATCATTGCCCCACCACTCAAAGAGATATCCTTACATGCATATAAATGTTCAAATGCCTCAAACAACTCTTTCCCTTTGTGGTGACATGATTCTGGCCAAGTAACTTAACCTAGGTGATCCCCATTTTACCTTATGTGGTGATATCCTGCAGGAGTTGCTGGAAGAATTGGTGCAATAACAAATATAAGGCACCTACAGAATCAATACCCAACATAGAACAAATACTTAAACATGGCAACCAAAATGATGTTCACTTTCTATGCTTAGGGGTTAAAGGCTTTCCCACAACTAATTATTAAATCTTTTTTTTAATTATTAAATCTTTACACCATCTTGTTGAATCAGGTACTATTACATCCAGATAAAGAATGCAATATCAAACAGAATTACATTACTTATTCCAAATTATACATCAGTAAACTGTAAGAAAAAAATCAACATTTAGCTTATTACATTCTAAAGCCCATGATATTATAATAATCTCACATTTCCTGTGTTAGTTACTTATGGTTGCTACAACAAATTGCCAGAAACCTAGTAGCAAAAAATTTTAATAAAAGTTTGGAAACATAGTATTGAGGTAAGAATTTGATAAGTATACCCCAGGAGTTCATCACCACCATTAAGGCCACAGACATGTCCATCTTTTGCCAAAATTTCCTCCCACTCCCTTGATTATTATGATATTATGTGAATGTATATAATAATAACATTTATTATAAAATCTACCCTTTTAGAAAATCATAAGTATGTGATTCAGTATTGTTAGCTATAGGAGCTATAGAGACCTATGTACAGTAGGTCTCTAGAACATTTACCTTGCACAAGCTAAGCTTTGTACCTCTGACCATCACCACCCTTTTTTCCCCTCACTGTGTCCCCTGGCAAGCTCCATTCTACTCTAAGCATCTATGACTATGACAATTTTAGATTCTACATAGAAATGAGATCATAAAATATCGTTCTTTCTATGTCTAACTTATTTCAATTAGCATAAAATCCTCAGGCCCATCCATGTTGTTCCAGATGGCAGAATTCCTCATGTTAGAAGGTGAATTATATTTTATTTTATGTATATACCACAAATGCAAAATTTCTACCATATCTTGATTCTTATTTTTCAAATTTCAACCCCATAAGGCTAAAACCATGCGTTTTGCAATTTCATTATCCAGTCATTCCACAGTTCCTGAGGAAACCAGATCCTATGTCCTATGATTGAATTGCATTCAAGTCAAAAGCTAAAAGGTGATTCTGCATTGGTGAAGTCCCACACACAGGGAAGAAGAAGCAGGTGGGCCTGGCATGGTTTTATATGTAACATACATTTTAAATTTATAAAGCCACAAACAGGCACTTAGAAAAACTCACATAAAATGAATGATTACAAAGCAAAAATATAAACAAGGTTAATAGAACGAAAATCACTAGCACCAGAGAGCACCTCCTCATGTTCCTTATCAAGATCTAACTCCCTCAGATAGATACTAGTCTAATTTATTTCACTAGAAATTAATATTGTATAGATTCCAATAGAGTCTATTTATGGGGCATGAACTCTGTTATATTTTGTGTCTGGTTACTGTCATTCAATAATCATATAATAAAGAGGTAATATGAAAATTAAACATCACGCCATCACAAGATGGCTACACCCACAGTGGAGGCGGGATTCCCATAACGAGGGATCAGCAGGGATATGAAGTTGCATGGTGCCGGGCCATGGCGGGGACCTGTGGCTGCACCCCCCACCCAGTCAGGCTTGATGGGGGACTCTGGTGCTGGGCTGGGGGACATCAGGCTGTGCCCTTTGCCCTGGCCAGGGGACCTGAAGCTGCGCCCCCCCACACACACCTGGCAAGGCATGACGGGGGACTTTAGGCTGTGCCCCCGCCCGGCACCAGGCCAGGGGACCTGAAGCTGTGCCCC
>NW_005351324.1:0-844 GCF_000412655.1 Myotis brandtii | reverse complement strand
ATATTTGCCCAAATATGGGTGAGGTGAGTGAGGCATTAGGTATACAAGTTAAGGTGGCACCCAAAAAACCACTCAGAAATCAAGATCAGTTATCTTTTAAGGTAACGTTTTCAACAATATTCGTGAAAACAGTGCCATATTAAACCCTGAGGGCAAAGGATAGATCAGTGTTCCTACTACTGATCCTGTCTTTATTTAAAACCCAAGTGTTGTTCACCATTGATTTTCTTTTTACAAATAGTATTTTCCTTTTTTGGATACTGTTATGTCGCTTGGAAACAGTTTGATTCTTTGGGATCTTTTTTAAGATTTGATTGAAATAAACAGAGCAGTTCCCTGTGATAGTGCATGGCTAAATACTGTTATACCATGTGGTATGTTTAATTAACTGTTCCTCACTACTGCAGCAAGACCCTTTTCATGTAAATTATTCAATGCCTGTGCATCTAGAGGTTTTCTGGTCTGGCTGACAGTAAAGGTCGCTATTGCAGGCCCTATGTGAGTATCAGTTATCAAGAATCCTTTTCAGTGGTTTCTTTCCTGGCTTCTAATAGTGGATTCACACACGAGCTGATCAGTAATCCCTTGAATAACTCTTGTGGGGTGCAGGATTCTGGATTTCCCTCTCATTCTCTCATTTTCCTCTCTGGTTGTCTGCCTTGAGAACTTTACCTACCTTGTTCTCCACAGTGTCTTAGCTTCCTCTCCTCTACATACTAGTAGTGAGACTGCTGGTCTTTGCCTGGGCTCTGCCTCTCTAAGCTGTGGCCTAGAAACTCAAGGAATGTGGAGCCATCATAGGACTCACGTCATTTATTTACTATCTGTAAGAGATCAATCTCTG
>NW_005351323.1:0-332 GCF_000412655.1 Myotis brandtii | reverse complement strand
ATGCTTCATTCAGTCAGATGAGGGAGCCATGGGGGGGGCGGGGATGGCGGCGTTCAGCCAATCTTTAAATGACAGTGTTTCTAAATTTGTGAATGTAATAAGGAAGGACAATCACTTATCCCAATGGAAGAAAACATTATCCAGGTTTTCTACTTGGAATCACATACTCAAGAACTCTTTTTCTTTGACTACCCTTTAGCATTCTTTCTTCAGGTGAGTAAGTTTGGGTAGTTGTCTTCCCCAGCAGTTTTGGAAAGCCTGAATTGATCTTCCTGAAACCATAGCTTTAATATATAATATATTATTTTAAATATATATGTAAAGGGATAAGC
>NW_005351322.1:0-1088 GCF_000412655.1 Myotis brandtii | reverse complement strand
CATGAGACGGAGCCCTCATGAACGGGACGGTGCCCGCCAAACAGAAGAAGCGAGAGGTGATCGCTCCACCATGTGGGGACGTAGCGGGGAGGCGGCTGCAGAGCAGGAAGAGGGCCTCGAGAGACGCGGAACCTGCCAGCACCTTGAACTTGGACATCTTAGTTTCCGGGACCGTGAGAAATCATTGCTGTTGGAGCCCCGTCCGTGGTCCTGGCCACGGCAGCCTGGCCCACCTGGACCGGTGCTGCACAGGCAAAGCCGACAGATGTCTACTAGGCCAGAAAGTTTTGTCACAACTTCCCGAACATTTGCTGGCCACAAATCAAGGCCCATGTGTTCCGGACACTGTGTGTGTCTCCGGAGTGTGCTCAGGAGTATCAGTGACACTTCCCTTCACTGAACTAGAAACCGAAGATGAAAGGGGTCATCGGAGCCAAACGAGGCCGCCCGCCAACGCAGGCCTGCTTGTGTGGGGTCGTCTAGGGCTCCGTCTCCGAGGACCGCACACTTCCTCTCAGCTCGGAGTCGCACAGAACTCAGCGTCTCGCCTTGTTCAGCCATCACTGCTCCTGGCCGCAGCCCCACCCGGCTTCCCAAGAAAGGCCCGTCGGAGCGGAAACCGCGGCTGGAGTTTCTGTTCTCCCCATGACACACGGCTTGGCACACAAAAGGTACCAAATAAATTCTGGGTTACATAATTTCTGAAAATGGAAATAACATTCTCTCATGTTCTAGTGAACGTTAAGCGGCAAGAAACAAGATCGTACCCTTTTCTCACGTATGAAACCCGTGTTCCGAGGCCGGCGGGCCTTCCAGGGACAACTGTACAGATGTTCTTGCTCTTATTCCATCGAGATCTTGTAAATGTCTCATTTCAAAAAATACTGCACTGGCCTCCACGTCTGAACTGTCTGAGTGACTTCAGAATTGGGGCAGGGAGCAGCTTCCTGGGAAGGTGATGGCGGCTCCCACGGTCACTGGGGAGTGGAGGCGCCCGAAGCAACAGCTAATTTCCAGCATCATCGTCACTGCAAACATCGTCTCTATCATCAGAGGCCGCACTGATGCGTGCTTTTTGCCTGGGTCTA
>NW_005351321.1:0-330 GCF_000412655.1 Myotis brandtii | reverse complement strand
GTGCATGAGCTCACATTGTCCCATGTGCACACCAGGGACTGTTACTACTTATAAAAGTAAAGGCCTTGTCCTGGCCGGTGTGGCGCACTTGGTTGGGTGTCACCCATGCACTGAAAGTCATTGGTTCCATTCCTGGTCAGGGCACTTGCCTGGATTTTAGTCTCAATGCCCGGTGGGAAGTGTGTAGGAGGCAGCCAATTAAATTACTCTCTTACATCCCTGTTTCTCTCTCTCTTTCCCTCTCCTTTCCCGCCTCCCTCTCAATCAATCAAAAAATATTTTATAAATAAATTAATGGCCGAAACTGGTTTGGCTCAGTGGATAGAGCGT
>NW_005351320.1:0-732 GCF_000412655.1 Myotis brandtii | reverse complement strand
TGACTAATGAGTTTGCCGACCACTGGCCTAGGGCATCCTCTACCCTCGAGGCATCTGAAGAAGCCCCAGCTCTCTCCCTGTCCAGGAACCCAAATCCCAGCCGTCTAGTCCTCCAGGAACTCACATCCCACACGTCTAGTCATCAGATGGTGACAGAAAATTCCTCGTGGTGGGGCAGCCACCCAAGGTGCATGCTTTCTGACAGGGGACCAGGACATCTGCCCTCAGGACAGACATTGGCCACAGACCCATCCTCAGCGAAGGTGAGGTCTCTGCTCCGCCAATGGCCTAACTCACCTGGATAGAGAAAGGGCTGGGCTTTGTGGGGGTCTCACAGTGAGCACTCGCTCTCCCAGAGCTCAATGTCCTCATTTTAAACACAGAGACGCATCGAATGCCCTCAATACCCACGTGAGGTAGATACACCAACCTTACTTTGTGAACAAGGAAACTGGATCCCAGAGAATTTAGGAAAATTGCTGAACACCCGGGCAGTCTCCCCTGAGCTCAGACTCTTAAAAACTAAATAAATAAGGAAGGTTTAGGGTAGGTTTTAGCTTATGCTAGAAGAATTGGCAGCATTTTGATTAAATTGGAAAAACATAGGGCATTGCCCAGAACAGTAGGTTATTTCCAGGCTGCAGAGCAGGTGTGCGTGTATCTGCAATGGGGGCACAGCTAACGGCGGGCACAGAGTGATGGTGGCCACAGCGTGATGGTGGCCACAGTGTG
>NW_005351319.1:0-1007 GCF_000412655.1 Myotis brandtii | reverse complement strand
TTGATCCCCATTAGGGGGCGTGCAGGAGGCAGCCATTCAATGATATTTCTCTCTCGATGTTTCTATCTCTCTATCTTCTCCCTTCTCTTCTCTCTAAAATCAATAAAACACATTAAAAATGGATTGAGAGAAGATATTTATGATTTTTAAAACAAACAAGGAACACGTTTCTAGAATAACTCTTGCAAAACAAGAAAAAAACAGGCAAGGAAAAATGAGCAGAGGTTATGAATAGTCAGTTTGCAGAAGAGCAAATCCAAAAGGCTAACAGGCATGCGAAGATGCTCCGACTCGTCAGCAGGTTAGGGAAATGCAAATTAAAATGACAGCAAGGGACCGCTTACTGCAGTCAGGCTGGCAAACGTCAGAAAGCTGGGCAGTGCTGAGTAGGGTGCGGTGAGATGGCAGGGGGCCTTCACCTGCTCTGTGGGAGGGTGGTCTGCTGTCAGCTTCTGGAGGCATCTTAGCTGCTGGCACATAGTTGAACTGAGCAGGTATAGACCCTGACTCAGCATCTTGCTCCCGTGGTCATAGCCAAAGCCAGCCACGTGTGGCCCCGGAGGCCTGCATGGGGTTAAGGGGCAGGAGCAGTGCGGTACGGGAAGTTGAGGGTAATCTAGCCACCGTCACTGCAGAGCAGACAAGTCAAATAGGCACGTGATGCCCACTGTGTAACATGGGTAGCAGCTAGAGGAAATGAGGTTGACAAACATAGTGCCACATGGCTAGGTCTGAAGACATAATGCTGAGTGAAACAGTGGCCTGCAGAGAAGACACAGGTCATTCAGGGAACTGAGATGCATGCGTCCAGGAGCCTCTCCCATGCCAGGCTTCATAAGGAAACTGCCGTTACGTCGGTGGGCAGGGTGGGGAAGAAGGGAGTGGGCACGTGAATGGAGGGCCAAAGAATAAATGAATAAACTAACAAAGAGGAGACTGGCCCAGATCAGGGGTCAGGGAAGAGGCTGTCCTGGGATTGAGGAGTGTAAGGTGCCCCCCAACCCTAC
>NW_005351318.1:0-342 GCF_000412655.1 Myotis brandtii | reverse complement strand
TCTATCCACTGAGCCAAACCGGTTAGGGCTGAACCATCCCTTTAATCTCCCAGATCAGTGATTACAACAGCAGCTCTCAGGTTCGTTTGGGGAAACTACATTTCCCAGAGGACAACGCGTCCAACCATGGCGGGTTGAGCCAATGAAAGCCCAGGAAACCGAGCGTTTCAATGTTGCGCTTGAGGTTAGGGCGGGACTTCCGGGGCCCTCAGTTGGGCCAGTTCGGCGGTTTCAATGAATCAGAGCGCAGGGCCCGGACTGAGGAGGCGCCGGAGGGTCGGCCAGCGGGTCCCAAGCTGGTAGAACCGCCCCGGTCCCGGTTCGAGGGCCTCGGAGCCTCCC
>NW_005351317.1:0-328 GCF_000412655.1 Myotis brandtii | reverse complement strand
TTGATTTTTAAAGACATTTTTACATTTCTGAAACACAAAGTTATAGAAACATTGGAAGTACCATACAAAGAATTTTATTCTTGCATCATTTGGAAGTAAGTTGCCAATCTGATGCCTTATGCCATGGCCCCCAATACTCTGATGCGTATTTTCTACAGAAAATTTGTTTATATAACCACAGAACAATAATCAAAGGGAGGAGATTAATATTGATACATTACTCTTTTGTAGTCCTTAGTTATGCCAGTTGTCTCAATAATATTTGTGATAGAAGAATATCCAGTTCAGAACCATGTGTTACATATAGTTGTCATATCTCCTTTGTCTC
>NW_005351316.1:0-558 GCF_000412655.1 Myotis brandtii | reverse complement strand
TCTGCCCCTAGCTCAGAACTGCAGGAAGCCAATCCTGGTCCCTCCCTCACACACCCAGACCCAGCAGATGCAGCCGACAAATAGTGAATAATGTGGTAGCTCCATATGCATAGCCCAAGGCCAGTTACACAGAACATCTGACATTGATCTGCACTGGTAACCTGGCCAAGGAGGCCCAGAAAGAACACAACCAGTGGTGGGCTTCAAATCACTCCAGAGCTCGACCTAACTACCCACACAAATGGAAGAACCAAAGAGGGACACCAGCAGGAACCAGACCCTGCCAGGAAAATTCAGCCTAGAGGGGAAGTCCCTAAACAATGACTCATACATGGTGAACAAGGTCTGTCCATATAATCAGCCAGCCTGAGGTTTAACTCTATCCACAAAGAGGTCAACAGCATTCAAGACTCAACTACAACAGGAGAAGGCACATAACCCACACAAGAATCATTTCTGGAGCACCTAGTTCCAGTGATCTAGGCACGTACATAAGAAAGCTCCCATCACAAGCTTGGGAATCATAACAGATCTGCCTAATACATAAAGAAAAATACT
>NW_005351315.1:0-339 GCF_000412655.1 Myotis brandtii | reverse complement strand
CCACCAGCATTACATCTGAAGGTCTGGCTAAGTGAGCCCCTGCCTGTGGCTCAGGCTTTGCCAGTTGTTCTGTTTCTGTTGGATTGCACAACCCCCTGGAAGAGTGGGAGCTACTAACACTTGATTGTAATAATGCCTGCCTTCGTGTAAGCCTGCAGTTTTATTAAGACTCGCATATGCACAGTTCCTTACTTCCAGGATCTTACACTGTTGCCCTTTTATAACCACAGCTCTCAGCTCTCTTTTCCTGCCTCCATGCCCTCCTTAGCTCTTGACAACCATTGACCTGTTCTCCATTTCTATAATTGTCATTTCAAGAATGTTTATAAATGGAATCAT
>NW_005351314.1:0-374 GCF_000412655.1 Myotis brandtii | reverse complement strand
GAGAGAAACATTGATGTGAGAGAGAAACATGGATTGACCGTTTGCCTCCTGCATGCTCCCCAACCGGGGATCAAACCCTCAACCTGAGTATGTGTCCTGACTGGGAATTGAACCTGCCACCTTTTGGGTTACAGACGGTGCTCCAACCAACTGAACCACCTGTCTGGGGCAATTCCTAAAAACGTTTATCAGTTCACTTGGCTAATTTTATCAAAATCCTCCCCGTAAATGAATTGCAAAATGTACCCCTAAATGAGTCACTGGTTATAAGCCATTTAACATCGGAGAACCACTTCCCACAGTTACGATTTTGGTTTTAGAGTGTTCAGGCTGAAGTCGTTCTTTCTAAAGTACTTCCACTGAGACACTAATTG
>NW_005351313.1:0-706 GCF_000412655.1 Myotis brandtii | reverse complement strand
TTATGGAGGGTAATCTGCTTTCTCAAAGTCCATTGACTTAACTGTTAATCCCCAGGACACCCGCACAGAAACACCCAGACTAATGTTTGGTCACACATCTGGACTCTGTGTTCCTGCTATGTTGCCACATAAAATAAGCCAGCACAGGGATCTTAATGCAGTCCCTCTATCCCTTCCTCACGTATTTATGCTTGAAGATACACTAAATGTTTTTAAAATATAGTAGCATCTCAACAATGCAGGTGCCCCTAGAAACTTCAAAGCTTTATAAACTATCTTTGACAACTTAGAAATGTCAAACCCCTTTACAAAGGCTGTCACACAAATCTCAAGTTTAAGAATTTTTTTCTCTAAATATGCTATTCTTTATGGAGATTTAAAAAATCAAATTTCTATAAGTAGAAAAAAGTGGATATTTAAGAAAAAGTGGATATTTTTCAAGTATAATTCCTTTTCAGCAAATTAATTCTGGGGAGGGGGGAAGATCAATCAGGGAACACCATATATATTTAACAGATGAAAAGGTAACTGCCAACGCCAGTGGTAACAGAGCATACTCAGTGAAACCGGCCTTTTCTAGAATTTCTTCTCCTTTTATATTTAGAAAATATTAGTGTGAAACGGTTACCTATTATTATCATTCAAATTTACCAAACACGGATGCTAACTTTTTTTAATCCTTAAAAATAAAAATCAATTAAAGAAA
>NW_005351312.1:0-331 GCF_000412655.1 Myotis brandtii | reverse complement strand
GGCGCTCTATCCACTGAGCCACACCAGCCAGGGCCCCTCCACGTCCCTCTTTCCTCCTCCTTTCCCCTTTGCACGCATGCACATCCATGCCATGTGGGCATCTTCACATGCACATGCACACAGACACACGCACACACACGCACACACATACACACACACATGCACACACATACATATACACATGCACATATACACACACGCACGTACACACACGCAATATACACACACACGCACATATACACACGCACACACATGCACGCACAAATGCATACGCACAAGCACACATACACACAATCACACACACACACACTCATACACACACACTCACACA
>NW_005351311.1:0-562 GCF_000412655.1 Myotis brandtii | reverse complement strand
GGAGGGCCCTCCTTTCAGAAGTAGCCTAAACTGCCCTGACCGGTTTGGCTCAGCTGATAGAGCATCTGCCTGCGGACTCAAGGGTCCCAGGTTCGATTCCGGTCAAGGGCAGGTACCTTGTTCGTGGGCACATCCCCCAGTGGGGAGTGTGCAGGAGGCAGCTGATCGGTGTTTCTCTCTCATCGATGTTTCTGGCTCTCTATCCCTCTCCCTTCCTCTCTGTAAAAAAAAGAAGTAGCCTAAACTATTTCATTATCCCAACCCAACCATCCCCATTGCTAGTGCTCTTTCTGCATTAACTGTCACTCACAGCCAGGATGGAAGGAATAAGCCACTGCACACTGTGTTTTGGCACATAAAAGAGGTGACAGGGAGGGGGAGAATGAGAGAGAGCTACCCAGCCAGTCTCTTACAAAAAAGACAGTTTTTTAGGCTACATTTATGCCGAGAGAAAAAATACAGATGTTTTTATTTATTGTGAATAAATCTTCCTTAATGTAATCCCACAAAATGCAATGGGAATCAGCATCTCTCTTCAGAAATGCTAGCTTAGTTAGACAAA
>NW_005351310.1:0-520 GCF_000412655.1 Myotis brandtii | reverse complement strand
AAAAATAGTGGGGGCTTTTATTCTATAGAAGTTGGCATACTTAATTTATTCCTCAAATTATGCTTCCAGATGTGAATCATTCCACCTCTGTCCATAGAAGGAAACCAAACAGAACAAAATTAAAACTGTGGACCTCATGTGCTACTGCCTCATTTCTGGCCCACATGGCTCTTTAAAGGAGAATCTCTGGAATGAAATGCAGGGTCTCAGTAGGGAATTTTGAGGGAAGCTTTGAAACAATGAATTCAGATAGGGAAATCAAAGATCCATTTGCAGTCAGTTACTGGGGAAATGAGTTGTTTCGCTTTTGGACTCCTTAGTTTGTTTTGGACTCATTTGGAGAACAGGTTGCTTGAAAGGGTCAGTGGTTGAATAGGAGGCCGTGGCTGGTACCTGTTCAGGTAGCTGCTGGCTTTCTCAGGGTTGGATCTGCTTGGAAACCTGCGTTTACCACTCTGCAGCCTCAGCCCTGTCTCCTCATCGCTTTTTCCTATTCTGTGACCCTCCTGATGTTGTCCTG
>NW_005351309.1:0-375 GCF_000412655.1 Myotis brandtii | reverse complement strand
CTTCAGTCCGCAGGCCAACGCTCTATCCACTGAGCTGCACCGGTTAGGGTGGGACTTTTCGTTTGTAGAAAATGCAGAAAAATCGCACGGCTTCGGTTTAATTCTCTTCTTGTCGTTACCTTCCGCAGCATGAACTCTAGACGAGACAGAACGGAAATCCGTGGTGCGATGGGTGTGTGGTTGGGTTGGGGTCTTGGTTGCGCTCGAGCCATCCTTGAATTCCTCCTCCCTCCTTTCTCAGCCGGTGGATGGTTGATTTTCCAACCAGGGAGCCCAGTTAGCGGGCCCGTTCCTACATCCGTAACCTGAGAAAGAGAATTCTTCCCTCTGTGTCGCCCCTTAGACCAGTGGTTCTCAACCTTCCTAAGGCCGCGA
>NW_005351308.1:0-988 GCF_000412655.1 Myotis brandtii | reverse complement strand
AAAAAAAAAAAAAAGACAGTTACCGTCCACGTGTTCCGCCTCCCAGGCCCAGGATGCTGTATGCAAGTGGTGGCACGTGCGCAAACTTTACTATCAGTGAGCGATGGGTTGGAGTTGTGAGGTGGTGGGTTTTCAGGCTCGGATCAAAACCTTGTCTGGCCTAATGGATTCAGCACCCGCAGCTTCTGTGGTCCCGAGAATTAGGGCCCCTCTGCTCTTTCCTCACCAGCATCTGGGATCAGACCTGAGCGTCACTCATCCACCGGGTATCCCTCTGCCTCCTCTGCTTCCAAAAGAATTGGGTTGAAATAAGCAGTCTTGTCTTTATCCGACACTTGACCCCGCTTCTCCGAGGCTCTGCGTCTGCACAGCCCAGAGGCTGCTGTGCGCGGAGGACAGCATGTACCTAACGCGCCCACTGAGGCCTGGGGATCGCCCAGGCTCCCCCGTGTCAGCCGTTGTTCTGATGGGGAAACGGTTATTGTCTCTCAGCACGGCGTGCGCCCCTTCCGCTTATTTTCACCATTTGATTCACAACCTTCAGGGAGCAGTGACTGTTCTACTGGGCATGTGCAGCACGCCACGGGCACGTGCCAGGGGCACTGCTGGTGCCGGAGCCCACCCTGCTGGGGGTGGGGAAGGGGTGGGCTGCTTGCTCTGGCGAGGGTGACGGGGAGGTGTGGGCTGTCCCTGAGGTCCTGGCCCACTCTGGGGTCCCTGTGGCCTCTTGCCCGATGGCAGTACGGCGTCTGGCCTCGCCGAGCTGGCCTCTGCGTAGTCCTGTCTAGGGACGCACAGTAGCCATTCTGGGCACCTTGCAGGACTGGGAGCAGCCAAGGGTGCCTGAGCCGGGCAGCCCTGCCCCTGCCGCGCTGGACTCCAGCCGATGGAGCTCTGCCCACCATCGCGCACACGGACAGAGTGGGTGTCTCTGTTTTCTGCAGGGAAATAACATGCTTTATTGGAAGCTCCTCCTCCTTCCCTTCCT
>NW_005351307.1:0-1433 GCF_000412655.1 Myotis brandtii | reverse complement strand
AGGGACAGCTCCTCGTTGTCTGTGGAATGTGAAATTGTTCACATTCTAAAAAGCATGACCTTGTTTTCAAGACTTCCTGTGAGATCCTGAGTTCTCAGTATGGTTTCTGGCCCTTCCTGTCTATATGTTCTCAATGCTCCAGCTTTCTTATTGATACAACTATAAACTTGTACATGTGCTTACACACACACTGATATTTTTCAATGTTATTGTAAGGATTGATGGAGACAAGTTACAAAAAAGAGAGACTCCTTCCTGCCTCTTTTCTTTTTGGGTGAACATTTTGAAACGATCTAAACCAACACATATATTCACACTGTCCCAGAACAGGGACCTTATTAGAGAATTCCACTGCTTTGGAAGAACAGGCTTTTACACCTCCCTGCCTGGGACCACTGCCTCCTGGACCAAACGAGAGTTCTTTACACCAGGGCCAGCTGGGTAAATGCGATTCCCTACATATTCGGAGTAATCCTTCCTCAGCTTTTCTGTTTTATATATGACTGAATTAAAAATTATTATTACAGGGGATAAGACTAGTTTTTGCTTATCTAATAGGTAGATACCAAATTTTAGTAAGGTATTACATGTTAGAAATTTAACTAGGTTGAATGTATACAAAGTATGATGATTAACAGACAATGCATTCTATTATCTGAATTCCTTGGATAAATGGAAGTGCCTTTGGATAAGGCAACAATATCCCTTATCATGAAAAATTTTCTGTTACTGAACTCTCCAATCTTCCTTGGTCTGTTTGTATTGACTTCAGCATTCTGCAGTTAATTTCATCTAAAAGCAGAATGACTTCTACTGTTGCAAAAAATAATTGTTGCTAACATTTTCAGTGTTTACTAAGAACTAAGCAATGTCTTCAGCAATGTACTGAATTATCTGTTATCCTCACTACCATCCCATTATCCCTCTTTACAGATGAGAAAACTGAGGCTCAGAACAGTTACGCAACTATCCCCAAACCTTACATATTTATGATTTTATGGGGAAAATTCACTATTAAAAATTGTTAAACTGTTATTTATGAATATTTTCATTAACCCAGAATCAAGATAGTAATTTTTGTTCACACATCATTTATGGACTCATAGCAGTGGATTAGAGCCTCCCTTGCCACTCAGTCTACACAACTGTATTTAAATAAGATGCAGATATTCAAATCCAACATATTAGGAGGAGTCCTCAGGCGCATCAAAACCTTCAGAAGAACTAATAAGCTAAATGAAATTGGTGAGGAAATGGGTCAGCTGTTATCTTTTAATGTAAGAAAGTATTTCAGTAGTAGTAATAGTGTTACTCGTGTTCTCTTCCCTAGTGTTACCTTATAGTTCCTTGGTAAGAAAGGGAGCAGTTTTGCAGTGTGTAAACTGTGTTTATTTTAGAGACAGGAGGCCTTCTTTTTCTAGGTCTGGTTTCCA
>NW_005351306.1:0-604 GCF_000412655.1 Myotis brandtii | reverse complement strand
CACTTAGCATATTAGGCTTTTATTATATAGAATTTTTGAAATGGATAATAAATAGTGTACCCTGAAAAAGGTATATTTATCCAAAGTATATCATATGTTCTTATTTAAGCAAGGCTAACAAATGGGTTACTTCTATGACCCTCATTCTGTGACTGGGTCAGTCTTAGAAAGCATAGTGTTGTTTAGGTTCTCCAAGCACAGAATGACTGCAAACTAGGAGGAAGGTGGCTCAAAGGACATCACCCATGTGAGGTCTCCTTGGTGAAGAGATAATTCCTGTAACTGCAAGTAAGCCTCTCTTTTGTTCCTACCAGAATCTTCTCCATACTTCTCTGCCTTGGTCAGTGTCTAAGAGGATGAACCCTGAAGATTGTATTCTCCAGATATCCCTGCTGCATGGTTTTGATTTGGGTTCATTCAATGAAAATCACCAGTACGACATAGCAGGGTGAGGAGAGACAGAAGAGGATTGTTTCTTCCTTGTTCCTTCAGCAAAGTTACATCTTTGCTATTAGCTACATCTTCACATGACTACAGTGGCCTCTTCCAAACTTTCTCCCCTCAGTGGACTCTGGTCATTCTATTTCCTTCCATCATCTCATTA
>NW_005351305.1:0-1462 GCF_000412655.1 Myotis brandtii | reverse complement strand
GACCCCAAACTCATACAATCAGAGGCTCCTGTCGATGACCAGGAAAACCGCTCGCTGCCATAAGGCACGGCCTTCACCTCGCATGATGTCCGGGCCCGTGAAAAGATCACAGCCAATCAGAACACAGCAGGCCTCGTAGAATTCTAAGCCTTCATGGAGCATGAGTTACACATGGAAGAAAACTCAATTCCGTTACCAATTCTGATTGAGCGGTAAAGCGCTCCCCACTTTAAAGAGGAATGGAAAGGGTACCCTTACCCTAACGGTTCTGAAGTTGGCCGCATCGTCCACGCCATTAACTTTGGCAGAGTCCAGACTCAAGTAGTTGTATCGGCTGAAATCCCGTTCGAGTTTCAGTTTCTCTGTTGAATTGCACACACAAATCGATAAGCCACTTCCATAACCCAAACCATCTTTAACTTCTTATTCCTTATCCCTTCAGATAAAATGACTTTAAATTCTGTGCTAAGCCAACAGAAAAACTGGTGCCCAAATATCAATAAGAGCCGTTTTCTAAAATCACCTTTCTCGGTGTTGTTCATAGTTTTTTTCACATTTATTCCTAATGGGAAGGCCCTTTCCATAGGTTTACAATAGAAAGTATCTTCCCTGTACTATTTCATTTTAACAGGGTATCTGCCTAGCCATTCCCACACCAGGTTATACTAAATAGAGGGCAGGGATAAGTGTCCCCCTACACAATGTGTTGGGGGTGCCTTTGAACTATTTCATTGGGGTACGTTCCAAAAAGTGGTGTGCTGGGCGGGAGGCTGACCATTCCATGGCTTATCTGGGGTCCCCCGGGAAGATGTCCTCCCTGTGAGGTGACACCCACAAGCTCGAAGCAGACCAGAGCCCGACACCTCTGCGGGCTCCCTCCTTTCTAGTAACTCCCCCTCATGCGTGTGCAGTGGACACTCGGAGTCATTTCCGTGCCCTTTGCTGACCGTCCGTGAGGGGAGTCTCCCCAGGTGGCGCTGACTTGCCAAAGCTCTTCTGGTCTCAACCGTTTGTTCAAAACTTTTCCTCGCTTGGCTGTTGCGCTCGGGCACTGCACTGATACGCTTAAATTAACTCTCTCTCTCAGATACCCAGAGGTGATGTTTTTAACTCTAGTTGCAAACGTCTTCCCGCTATTTTTCGTCTTCATGGAACCATGTTTTCCTCCAGGTATGCATCTGCTGCTCCCTGCTCATTCCCTCTCCCCACGGGGAATAAAGGCATTCGTCCATCTCACTGTTTTACGTCATAATTAGCCCCTCCCCCAATGCGTAGCTCTTTTTGGAAGACACCTGAGACAGGCGAAGCACAGGGACCTATCAAACCAACGCTGGCGCGTAACACCCCATGTCCTTCACCTCAACCAGGGTCACGGGAAACGTGTAAGAAGGAGGGAAAGCATGTGAGACACTTTTTAAAAGAATGCTCTGGATTGACTGTCAAACCTCAGAGGGGAGGCAGC
>NW_005351304.1:0-349 GCF_000412655.1 Myotis brandtii | reverse complement strand
GATAGAAACACCAATGATGAGAGAATCATTGATCAGCAGCCTCCAGCATGCCCCCAACTCAGGATCAAGCCTGCAACCTGGGCATGTGCTCTTGACTGGAATTGAACCTTGGGCCCTTCAGTCCACAGGCCAATCTATCTACTGAGCCAAACCGGCTAGGGCCAAACGTTGCTTTTAAATGTGTAAAATGCTATAACAATTTTAGAAACTATTTGGAAGCTCCTTAAAAAGTTAAACATTCACTGAATCTATTTTCTAGCAATGTTACTCCTAAAAACTTAAATTCACACAAAACTTGTAAGAAATAGTCACAGTGTTTTATTCCTAATACCTAGAAACTGGGAGAAAA
>NW_005351303.1:0-1549 GCF_000412655.1 Myotis brandtii | reverse complement strand
CATTTGTCCTAATACTAAATATTTCCTTTAGCACAGGTTTCTTTTCTCTTCACCCAGTCTCCAAAAAAAGACTTTTACTTTCAGAGTGAACTACATACAGCATCTAAAGCTGGGCCAGAAAAAATATTTCACATAGTTATTGCCATCACCACTTGGCTCTCTTGTCAGCTACTCACTTTAAAGTATGGGGATTTTATTAGCTAATTTCCTAGTCTTTCTCTATTTATCAAGCTGTGCTTGGTTGGATGTGGAAGAAGCTTGCCAGTTTATAGGATTTCCATGACATATTCAATGCCTAATAGTTACATTAAATTAAAACTAACTGTTGGATAGCTTACAGAACATGTGAAAAGGTATAAGTAGATTAATTGCCTTTTACTAACATATGATCTATAATTTTGTTTCCCAGTGTACTTGCATATTAAACATATATTTTAGATTTCCTTGAGATCTGCAAAATTAATCTCAAATTTGACTCTTGGGCATAAAACCAAGGCTATTTTGGATTTTCACACCGCATTATATTTTTTGGGACACAGAAACATGATTATATTAAAAGGTCACAACTAAATGTGACTCAGACCCAAAGCTCAATCATGCCTTCCATAATGTTATTAGAACAGAAAATGCAGAATTCGTGCACCAGGCCTGTAGTGTTACTAGAATAGAGAATGCAGAAAAACCCTTCTTCAATTGATTATTTTCTCCTTACAACCAGTGGTAACTTTGTCACATGCACGCATACTAATCAATGAACTGATTTCTTATTTTGGGCTTATTTCAGAATCATTACTCAATGCTGAGATCAAAATAAAGTGTAAGATGTGGCCCTTGTCCCCAGTAGAAGCTAAGTAGTAAATTTAGGTGGAAGGACATTGGCCAGCAAAAATTTTAAAAATGAGGGATATCAGAGAGAGGAAATATATCAAGAGAAGATTTCTTGAAAATGTTAGAAATTAAGGAAAATTATGAAGACCAAATGAAAAGGAGAGCTGATTCAATGGCATCACAGTAGGTTATTCCTTTTATTGTTTTAACTGTATTTTTTATTGTTGACACTATTACAGATGCCCCCATCCTCCCACTACTTTGCCCACTTCCACCAAGCCCTCACACCCTCCTTCCCTCTGGCCATCACCACACTGTGTCTCTGAATTATGCATATATGCTCTTTGGCTAATCTCTTCACCTTCTTTCAGGTTATTCTCATTCTTAAAGTCAAGTCAAACAGTCTCTTTGAACCTTTCAAGACTTTATGTCATTATTATGTCAGTGCAATGCACTATACTAGATATTCAACTGTGAAAGAATTGAATTCTCATTATTGTTTCCCATATGGAAGTGTCTTTAATAATGTTTTAATGATGCAAATAAAAGTACTTGCATTTATTTTTATGAGATTTTTCTATGATACAAATGGAAATACATATGTATATATTTAGTTCTTGGATATATATAATTTTTCTTTTTTTTATTTTCTGTCATTCACTATTCATATACTTTCTTTGGTTATTTATTTATTTTAATCCTTACCTGAGGATATTTTTCC
>NW_005351302.1:0-349 GCF_000412655.1 Myotis brandtii | reverse complement strand
CCACACAGCCGGGGGTGAACACCTCTCTCGGGAGTGCAGGCACGACCCTCCTCTCTCGGGCGGAGGCGGTGAACAGGGGGCACCCTGGGCCCCTTTCCCTTCGGGCTGACGTCTCCCCAAGTCCCCCCCGGAAACACCGCTCGACGGGGAGGGAGGAGACACCGGGGCGGAGAGGTTTGCTCAGGTCTTTCTCGGGGAAGCAACTGGCCCAGCAGCGACCTTTTAATGACACGCGCTCGGCGGAGGGGCCCTGGGTCCCGGGGGGGAGTCCTGGCCTCGTTCTGTCCGACGCTGGGGCCCAATGGCCGGCAATGACCTCGCCTCTGCCCGGCTCCTCCCGGGCCCGCGG
>NW_005351301.1:0-1336 GCF_000412655.1 Myotis brandtii | reverse complement strand
AAATGGACAACTTATATGGGAATTGAGTAGTTGACAGTGTTTGAAAGTTTTCATACATGAAAATATATTAATTAAATCCATGAATTACAAACCACTTTTAAGAACTGAAGAAACATTGCAAGCCTTGATGTGGCAAAAATAAAAATAGTTGAAAAAAATTAATAAATTATACAAATGCCTAAAGTAGTGGGTATAATTTTAAAATGAATTCATATTTTATATTTTATAAATAAATTCACATTTTATATTTTATAAAATATAATTCAAATGCCTTAATATTATACTGTACTCTAATAGCAATAACTTTCCCGTAGCATAGTACAAAAAATTTTCCAAAGCATAAACATTTTTCCATGCTTAATACTATGTACTTTGCAATTAAATGAGAAATGTAACTATTTGAATTCAAGGCAGCCAAGAAAGTAAAGTGAATTTGTGGAGACCTATCATGCGTCTTGACAGTCTCTAGTAATGATATATCTTTGGGAATTGAAAATATAGCTGCCCCAACAGTGTACCTGGCTCTGACTTTGCCTTCTGTCTTTTTCCCTTTAAAGTCCAGCCTTACTTTTTCCAACAGTAAGGCCAATAGCCCTGCGTTAATTTGCATGGATGGTTTAAACTCTAATCAATGTCTGCCAAACAACATGTGACAACTTATTAACATAGAAACCAGGAAATTAATTGCCATAGTCTTATTCTGGGAATGACCTTTACTTTGGTCAATACTTTCCATTTGTGATAGAATTAATTGCTTGAAAATTGATTAATGAGAAGATCCAGCAAGTAGTAATTAACATCAACACAACAGTTTTTAAGTCTTGTGAAAATCATTTAGGTACATGAGAGAAAATTCTGGTAAATAACCAACAGAAAACATAGCTATTCCTAAAATTTAGCATTTACTGAGCCCAGTGTTCTGAGTTCTATATAATTAAAGAAATATTCAGTGATAGTGGCTTAGCACCATAAATTATGTCATGGCTGTCTAATTAATCTTTTTAATTTGATTCTGTATAACTCAGTATTAGATACCAATTAATTCATAATTTAGCAGCAAAACTTTTAAAGAGTTTCAAATCATTTAAACTCTTTGGGTGTATGCCATCATTGTACATTAATTATTTTAAATTATCTTTTACTCCCAAACTTGGGGGATGATTCTTGCTTTAGTCAACTTAATTGATCAAAGAGAATTAAATTTACCATTGACCCAGCAACTAAGTTGTTCAAAATATTAATGACTAACAGAAGCTGAGGATCTTATTAACTTACCTATATGTATTCTAACACTTGTGCTGATTTTAAGATTATCATTAAATAATAAATATGATCA
>NW_005351300.1:0-643 GCF_000412655.1 Myotis brandtii | reverse complement strand
ATCAATGGGAAAATATCCTCAGGTGAGGGTTAAAAAAAAGAAAGGAAGTGGTCCCTGAGACACCCTAGGGGGGTCACTTAGTCCTGCAGCTTCCGGGAGGAACCCTTCCTTAAAGCAGGCTCCATAGAGCTACTATGCAGCCCATCTGTTGGGTGACCTGGCCTAAGATCAAATAGTGTAAGTAGGAAAAGAAATTAGAAGCAGCAAATGCAATAAGACATAGTTCGATTTCAGACCATTCAGTAACAGTGTCACCTGCCCGCCACGGGGGTGGCATTGTCTCTGCTGCGCCCACACTTACAGGACCAGGAGCCTGGAGCTTGCATCTCTGGGCAATCAGCCCGCCCTGGGGTGTCCCCAAGCCCAGGTCTCCCCGCGCAGCCGGAGCTCCCTCCAGATACCAGCGCCTACTGTGAGCTTTCCTCCCGGAATCCTGTCTCAGACCCAATCAGAACACGACTGGTCCCATTCCAGGGGGTGTCCGAGGCAATGGCACAGTGTCAGCCTCTACCTGTTCCCGAAAGTTCCTATTTCCATTATAAATCCACTCCTGCCTCCCTTCTCGCTGACCAGGTCACGGCAGGCCCCTGGAAGTAGGTCTCTGATGGTTACCATCTTCTCTGCTTCAAGCTGTGTTCTGTCT
>NW_005351299.1:0-394 GCF_000412655.1 Myotis brandtii | reverse complement strand
AAGCCTAAAAGTTATCTACAGTCAGTAAAACCAGGGCCGTCCAAGTGGGAGAAATCAATGAAACATCCGGTCAGAATCCCGTTTCAGAATGACTCAAAGCAGGGTCGCACTTCCGAATGAATCCCATTCTGAAAGATGTCAGTCGCAGAGGGAATGAAAGGCAGGCCATGAATACTGATGAAATTGAGTGTGCTTCGCCCTAAGGAACTCATTTATATGTATTTGTGATTCTCCCTACAAAGGCAGAGGAAACGGCTTTCCCCCAGGAGTCTTCTAAGTATGGAAGAGCATTTACTTCCCCCTTGTCAACTGTTTCACAGACAGCAGTGTGTCAGCACTGGGTAAGAGGAGGCAGGAGTGTGCACCTGCTCCCAGTGGACAAAAGGGAGCAGAA
>NW_005351298.1:0-243 GCF_000412655.1 Myotis brandtii | reverse complement strand
GTCTGCAGTCTAGGACCCGGATCCATGTCCTGGCTGGCGGGGCAGCAGCGCTTGAGGCTGTCCGCGGTCCGGACCCGGATGTGTGACCTGGGGGCAGGGAGCAGCACCTGATGCTTTCCGTGGCCCTGGGACCCGGATTTGTGACCCTGCCGGGTGGGGGGCAATGCTTGAGGCTGTCTGCAGTCCCGGGACCAGGACCTGTGAAACTGCCGGGTGGGGGGCAGTGCTTGAGGCTGTCCACGG
>NW_005351297.1:0-968 GCF_000412655.1 Myotis brandtii | reverse complement strand
GAGTATATTCTTGCATTATTATTTATTTATTACTATACTAGTAGTCCTGCGCACAAATCTGTGCACGAGTAGCTTGCTGCTGCTTGCCTCAGCTGGCCACCCGCCCACCACCGCTGGTGGTTCTCCATTGCTCAGCTTGCTGTCCTGCCCTCCTGTAGCTCTCAGCTCACTGCCCCACCCTCCTGTAGCTCTCCACAGCTTGTAGACTGGTTGTGATGTTATGGCGTCATTGCTAATTTGCATATCCCTCTATTATTATATTAGATTATTTAATTAACAGCTGTAGATTTACTTTTACTCCACTTTAAATATATATTGAGTAGCAAAGACTTGTTAAAGCTAACAAACCAAAAAAATTATTAAAAAATTAAGAGTATTTTTATAAGATAATTAACAAAACTGTATTGCAAAATGCTTTTTCTTAATTAACTATATTCAGTCCTTTCTCCCTTTGAATTGTGGAACAATATTCTCTGAGCAAATGAGAGCTTTCAGCCACTGTTCCTTTGTGTGTGTTGTGTGTTTATCTGCAAGGTGACAAGCTTAATTTTGTATGAGTGTTTTTACAATAAATTTGAATTGTATTCACATTTGCTTCCCACAATATTTACAATTTCTTTCCATTTCATTTTTCAGACAAACTTCAGAAGAACTTTGGTAAATTGGTCCTGACATCCCTTTCCTATCAAACAATTTAAAATTACTGTTTTCTTAATGTCTCTAACATTTCCTGCTATATATTGATATGCCATTACTTAGCACTTGTCCCTCATGTCTTCTAACCTAACAGAGGTTTCCTCTTGAATCAGGTGTTCAATATTATCCAAATCAATTTTTGTTGCAACTATAATACATGGCATAACTATTGCAAACATAAGACATGGATACAGGTAGGGTCAAATGTAGGTTTACAATTGTGAGTACTTGAAACTCAGAGTATATTCTTGCATTATTATTTATTTATTACT
>NW_005351296.1:0-402 GCF_000412655.1 Myotis brandtii | reverse complement strand
ACTTCCCTCTGAGATTCCCCAGTCCGCTCCATGCTTCCAGGTCTCTGGATACATTCTCTTCATCAGTTTATTTTGTTCATTAGGTTCCACATATGAATGAGGTCATGTGATACTTGTGTTTTTCTGACTGCCTTATTTCACTTACCATGATACTCTCCAGGTCCGTCCATCCTGTCCCAAAGGGTAAGATATCCGTCTCTGCATAGTATTTGGTGGCACAAAGGAAATAGATCTTTTTTACCCACTCAGCTACTCATGGGCATTTGGGCTGATGCCAGTCTTATCTATTGCAAATTGTGCTGCTATGAATATAGGGCTGCATACATTCTTTATGACTGGTGTTTGGGGTCTCTTAGCATATATTGCTAAAAGTGGGATCACTGGGTCAAATGGCAGTTCCAT
>NW_005351295.1:0-534 GCF_000412655.1 Myotis brandtii | reverse complement strand
AAGAATATCCAAGGGGCATTCTAACAAATAAGTTCCTTAAACAATTCATCCCTTTAAATAAATATATTACCAAATTCATAAACTCTAAGGGAGGCAGAAAATCACTATAAAAACAGAAAGTTTACCTCTAGAAATTTTGCACAGAGTTAATAGATAACAGGGCTCAGAGGCTGTCCCAGGCAAACCCTGAATGATGACATCCTTTTTACAAATTCTCAGTTCTTTGAGTTCCCTTTTAAAAAACAAATCTCTCTAGAAATCTCCATCCAGAAAAATCATGTGACTTTCTGGTTGACCTGACTATCTCCATCAACATGAAACTTTTTGAGATGTCAAACTAAAGATTACATTTAAAATGTGGGAAACTATACTCTTCTAGAAAGAGGTAGGTGGGGATATATGCAGCCTGTAAAAGCATTACATTTTTTGGATAGGAACAAGACAACTGTTATCACCTTAACCCCATCACCTTGTAGAAAGAACTTTAGGGGACCGCCGAGGAAGCCAAAGATCTCTCCATCCTCAAGAACATTT
>NW_005351294.1:0-550 GCF_000412655.1 Myotis brandtii | reverse complement strand
ACAGACCACACAAGAGCGCTTCTGGAGCACCCAGCTTGATTGACTGGGGAGGCTGCACTGCAGGGCCCTACTGGACACCTACTATACAAGGCCAAGCTATCAAGCGAGGGAGACATAACAGTCCCACCTAATACATAAAAACAAACATGGGAGGCTGCCAAAATGAGAGGAGACAAAAATAAATAAGTGAAGGTCTCAAATGAAAGAACAGGAGAAATCTCAAAAAAAAAGAACTAAATGAAATAGATGCAAGCAAACTACTAGATACAGAGAGTTCAAAACAATGGTTATAAGGATGCTCAAGGAACTTAAATACAACTTCAAGAAACTTGGTATAAACTTCAACAGCATGAAAAATGCATAGAAAACATAAAAAAGAACCAGTCAGAAATAAAAGATACATAAAATGAAATGAAGACTAATTTATAGGAATCAACAATTAAGTTAATGAAGCTAAAAATCAAATCAGCAGTTTGGAATATTAGTAAACAAAAAAACAAAAAACACCCAATCAGAACAGGAAGAAGAAGAAGAAGAAGAAGAAGAAGAA
>NW_005351293.1:0-386 GCF_000412655.1 Myotis brandtii | reverse complement strand
GGATGCCAAACCCAGATTTAATACTGGATCTAATGGAAGTTTCTACATCTCCCAGAAATACAATTCTAATCAACCAGGTTGGAATCTTTTGGCCAAGCACCAGTAAGGAAATCTGTCACATGGGCCCTCTCCATCCCTGTAGAAAGAAGAAGGAATCTGCATGAGAAAAGCCTCTCGTTCTTATCTCCCAAAGAAAAGATGTCAAGCCCCCCAGCCCCCCGCCAAATCCTTTCATTTCCATTATTAATAGCCCCCTTAAGCTACTCTTTTTTTTTCTTCTGTAAAACCTTCTACTTTTGTACAACCCTTCAGAAATTTCTCTTAGTTGTTAGATGGGATGCTGTCTGACTCATGAATCACTTAATAAAGCCAATTAGATCTTCAAA
>NW_005351292.1:0-1053 GCF_000412655.1 Myotis brandtii | reverse complement strand
ACCGGTGGTTCTGCCGTTCGGTTGATTTGCATATTAGGCTTTATTATATAGAATTCTCCAGCTTTTTGCAATCCCAAAGGATTGGTTTCATTCTATTGATCTATAAGCTTGGCAAGTACAGAGATAACATTTGCATTTCTCAGTATTGTATCACCATCACTTAGCACAGTACCTGATTTACAGTAAGCACTCGGTGATAGTTATTTTTTTAAATATGTTTTTATTTATTTTTAGAGAAAGAGGAAGGGAGAGGGATAGAGAGATAGAAACATCCATGAGAGAGGAACATCATCGATTGGCTGCTCCTGCATGGCCCCTCCTGAGGATTGAGCCTGCAACCAAGGGATGTGCCCAGGACTCTTCAGTCCACAGGCCGATACTCTGTCCACTGAGCCAAAGTGGCTAGGGCCTTGAATTAGCTTTTAAACTTTTTTAGGTCCAGATCTTACTTCACCCCTTCCAGCATGCCCTCTTTACTGATGCCTGAGCACATGGACCTTGCCGCTTCATTATGCTTACCACACTATACTGTGATTATTTGCTTATGTGTCTTCTCCTCTAACAAGCTTCTGCAGTCCCAGCTCCAGGACAATGTCTGGGAGATAGTAGTTGCTCAATAAATGTTTATTGAATTGGTCTGTTGAACTTTTTAGTAGTGTCTTAAAATCAGTTAGGTGCAAAAATTGAAAGGAAGATGGTGAATGTGACAGTTACATGGTCTAAAAATTTAGAAGACTATAATTTCCTTGAAAGCAGAAATCATAACTTTTAAATTTTATTTTCATTGTACCTAAGAGTTGCCAGTCAGAACATAAATTATCATAGAATTAAACTGAATAAATTGATAATAGTCAAGAATTGAGTCAACAAGTATTGGTGGGTGAAAGTAGAAGAAGCTAAACTTTGGATTTTTGAAAATTCTCAAATTTAAAAATTAGAGTTAATCGGTTGCTTTTAAAAATACAACTGATCTCATTGAATATTATCAGGTTCCTACTTGACTCTGATATTCTGACTTTTTTTTATTTCTCATAACTTTTGAATCTCAATTTT
>NW_005351291.1:0-348 GCF_000412655.1 Myotis brandtii | reverse complement strand
GGCCTGGTCCCCCCCAACTGCCCTCCCCTGCAGGCCACTTTGTGGTGGCCATCTTGTGTGAGGGCATGACGGTCAATTTGCATATTACCTCTTTATTATATAGGATAGACATTCTAGTATATATGAAATGCTATTCCATTTTGGTTTTAGTTTGCATTTCCCTGTTGACTAATGATGGTGAGCATCTTTTCTTGTGTTTCTTAGCCATTTGTTTTATCTTCTTTTGTAAATGTTCACATATTTGCTTTGCACATTTTCTCCCAGCATTAATAGTAGGCCCTGGATTCTTTTTTTTATTGTAAGTGGTGAGGCCTACTATAATATTAATTGTATAATTGAAGACCTTTA
>NW_005351290.1:0-726 GCF_000412655.1 Myotis brandtii | reverse complement strand
AGTTTAAAAATATTTTTAACTTAAGAAATTTTCACATATTAAAGATGTTTTAAAAGTTGTATTTCACTCCAGAAAGTGAGATTTATTACAGTTATAGCAAAAAGTACTATTTCCTGTTACTAGAAAGGACTTTCATGTGTGTTTCTTCTCACTTTCTGAATATACATTTGGTAGGTTATAACCAGATGGACCAAGCCCAGAGAATGTAGACCAGTTGAATTGTAAACATTCCATCCTCCAGCCTTAATCTTATCATTCAGATCATTCCTACACGAGTCCTAAACCACATTAAAATTATTACCTGGGGGGCATTTCTAACTGCTAATAAGATAAACAGGATGTGTTCGTTGTAATTCTAAAAGCTTGCACAATTTGACTAGGCTTTCTGGCAGGCAGCTTACCGAGCTGTTTGTTTTTTAGGATCAGTTCTCCTCCTCCCCCTCGGCTCCCTCTCTTCCTTTTCTCTTGAGAACCTCATGTATAGGAGCGAACTCATTCTATATAAACTCTTTCTAAAGTCTACTTTTCATGCTGGCATAAATTGGACAGATCTCTCTTACAAGGCTATTATTTTACAGGTGATTCCAACTTTCACTACAGGGAGCTGTGAGTAGATTTTCTCCAGGTAAGTCAAAGGTTAACAAGAAACATTCCAATAGCTGAGATCTTTTTTTCCCCCCCAAGGTTTATTCATTGATTTGGGTATGATAAACCTCTTTTTTTAAA
>NW_005351289.1:0-498 GCF_000412655.1 Myotis brandtii | reverse complement strand
CCTCCTCCTTTAAAGAGAACAGCTCCTCCGGCATCTGTTTTGCATTTGGGGCTTTCACATTAGAGACGATCCATTGGTAGCAGTTTGATGTGCGTGGGGCTGGCTGACCCATGGATCCAGCAGTTTGATCCACGTGGGGCTGGCTGATCGGTGACTGCAGGATGAGGGCATTTTACCTGCAGGCCCCTGGACTCATCTGTTCCCACCCACCCTGTCCCAGTGCCGGGTTCCAGGCCCCTAGCCCTGACTCCCAGCCATCCCTCAGGTCTCTGGTGTGAACAGTCCCAAGAGGACACTTTCTGTGGACATGGCCTGTGTGGCCAGGGTGTGTGAGCCACCGCATACCCACGTGGCTCCGGATGGATCAGCCAAACCCAGAGCCTCACCTTGGGCTGTGGATGGTGCAGAGGGTGGGACCGGGGGTCTGGAGACCTGGTCTCTAGCCCCAGCTCCATCGCCCTCTCCCCGAGCGTTACCTTTTCTGTGAAAGAATATTAC
>NW_005351288.1:0-1580 GCF_000412655.1 Myotis brandtii | reverse complement strand
CTTTTCAAACATTTGAATCTGCCCTCCCGTCTTTTCTTAGCTTTGTCTTCTCCAGGCAAAATAGCCCGAATTCCCTCAAACATCCCAGTCCCATTTTCCGGACTCTTCATCCCAGTCATTTCCCTCTGCCCACACCCTGGTCTGTTAATATGCTCCTTATAGACCAGGGTGTGGCCACAGGGAAATGCCTTCTCCTAGACGTGGCCTGAGCAGCCCGGTGCTCTCACGCCCTACACCCTGATGCAACAATGAACTGAGTGTTGTCCTGTAATATAAAATTTGAATTGGCTTCTCAGTTGTAGTTTTGGCGACTAAAACCCCTTCAGATCCTCTTCACTGGGACTGATGCTAAGCCATGGCTCCTCTAACCTGCTCTTGCAAAATTGTTTTTTTGAATATAAAAGTGGAACTTTCCATTTGTTCCTTGCAGTCTTTGGTTCAGCATCTCCATTCCCCTGCAAGCAGAGACATGTGAAAAGCGGAAGGGGGGGGCGGGGGTGGGGACTCAACCATTCCAGGGCTTAGAGAAGCCTGAATCTTTACTGTGACCCGGCATCATTTATTTCTCTTTCACTGGCATCTATCATGATGCTGTGTATGCAGTAGGCACTAACTACTAGCCGAACCTGCATCCAACCTGCTGTGTCACCCTCAAAATTGTAAACACAAATACAGGATACACGTGAAAGCTCTTTGAATACTGTCAGGTACTGGATGGGTATCAGTTGTTGTTAACGTTGCTATTATTATGGCAACTGAAAGCTTATGGGAGGCAAAAGCTATAAGTTGTTTTTCCACTGTCTCCATAGTAGCTGGAACGAAGCGCCTTACACAGCAGGTGCTCCATAAAGGTTGTTGGCTGAATTGAATCGAAGGAGCTTGCCCAGCATCTCAGACACAGGCCTAGAAGAAGCGTGCCCAAACGTGGTAGGCTCCAACTAGGGGGTGATGGGAGATGGGGGCATAGCATAAAAAGGGAAAGGAAGATGAGAACTGGGGGCTGTGCTGAACCTAAAGACATCGTTTCCCAAGGTTTCTACACCAGATCAGCGATCGCTGCATGACTAGCCACTCCATGGCTAAGTGACTTAAAAGCAACAAGCATTTCTTTCTCTCTCATGAGACTATGGGTCAGCTGGGCAGATCTAAACCAGACTTGGCTGACCTTGACTGGACTCAATCTTGCTTCTGTGATCAGCGGGAGGCCCCTCACACACACATCTGGAAGCTGACTGGCTGTAGGCTGGGTGACGGGTGACTGGCCCATGTGTCACTCATCATCTAGCAAGCAGCTCACGCTCATTCACTCGGCAGCTCAACAGAGTTCCCAGAGAAAAAGCAGACGTGCGCAAGACATCATGAGGCCGTGGCTTGGAACTGGCACCCTGTCACGTGAGCTGCAGTCCACTGGCCAGGGCAAGTCACAAGGCCAGCCCAGGTTTGAGGGGTGGGGAGGGAAAACCTCCACCCCTTCATGCGAAGACTTGGAAAGCCACATTGCAAAGGTGCGGATATAGGAAGGTAGAAGAATTGGGAACATTTTCATAATCAGTTTACTCATCCTTCCTCCCTCTCTTCCT
>NW_005351287.1:0-1141 GCF_000412655.1 Myotis brandtii | reverse complement strand
TCTCGTTGTTTACAAAGTTCCGGCTTGAGTATTCTGATAGAAATTGCCTCAGCCGTTGTCAACAGACGCTTCCTGAGTCCCTTGGAGTGTTTATTCCTGATAGAATAGAAAACCTTGAAAGCTTCTTTCACATCTATTTGGTGTCCGCTTTGAACAAGATGTTCCAAAATGGAACTGTTGATTGTTTTCACCGTTCCCTTCCACAAGGCAGCGGGACAATGTTCAGCTATTCTTTTGGACAGGCGCCGGGTCGTATATCCGAGATATCTTACACCACAGGTGCAAGTAAAAAGATATAGAACATAGGATTCAGATTGAGCCGGGAGTCTGTCCTTAAGGCACTGAGCAATGAGTGGACGGGTTTCGGTTACGACATGCAGTTTCGCCGCCGGATAAGTTCTCGCGATATCATTTGAGAGTTTTTTGTTCAACAGTTCAATCGGAACGTCACCCTTGAACGGAAGTGTTAGAAAAACGTCTTTCTTCGGTACGGTAGTAATATTCGCCGAAGAGTTTCGAACAGTTGAATTTTTCTTTACAAAAGCATCAGGATAACCATTCTCTGAAAGAATCTTGGCGATGAACAGTCTCTCGTCCTCCAGGTTTTCTGGGCTGCATATATGATATGCTCGGTAGAATAAACAACGCACTAAATTTCTTTTGTACCGCAAGGGAACAAAACTATGAAAATGAGTGTATTGACCGACCCACGTAGACTTTCTGAATACCTTTCGTTCAATAGAGCCGTTGTCTCGTCGGATCAGCTGTACATCAAGAAATCCAATGCGGCTATCTTTCTCGATTTCACACGTGAACTTTACAGCTGGGTGAGCTTTGTTGAAGCTATCTAATAATTGAGACACGTCCACTTTATTATCACAAATGATAAACGTATCATCCATGTATCTGACATACGCTCCTAGTTGAGCGATTGATGGTTTTAGAGCATCGAGTTCCAGTTTTGCTAGAAAAATGTCTGCGAGGAAAGGACCCAACGGGGAGCCCATTGCTACGCCGTCAACTTGCCTGTAATAGTCACCATTGAACAAAAACTGTATGTTGAAGGTGCATCTGAGAATCAGCTCTTTTATTTTATCTGTTGGAATTCCGACATCTATTTGGTTTTGATTCAGGAAATCAC
>NW_005351286.1:0-688 GCF_000412655.1 Myotis brandtii | reverse complement strand
TCTGTTGACTAATGAGTTTGCCAACCACTGCTTTAACAGAACTAGGTGATAAAAAAAAAATCTGACCTCTATACAGGGCTTTATATTTTTCAAATCACTTTGTTTTATCTTATCCTAATGAAAACTACCTACTCTAATCCTTTCTTGGGTTTTTCTTTTGAAGACATTAACTACATACGGTATTTAGAAACTGCCAAAGAACAGACAGTATTCAAATGCTTGCACACACACCCCACCATCACCTCTGCAATTTTGAGTTCATAGAGCTTTTGAGGTGAGACAAGGTACCTGTTATAACTTTGGTTGTTGTTTTATTGTGTTAATTAATGGCATCTCATCCTTTTTTTCCCCTCTGATCTCTGGTTATTTTAGGCTGCCATTTTAGTTGCAGGTATATACGGACAAAACAGGAACAAAGAGATGAGATAAAAGTTTATTTGAGCTGCTAGTTACAGCAAGCAGGAACGTAAGTTGATTAGGAAGCCTGTGGTGGAACTTATTGGGAGAGTCTCATAAAAATATGTCATCTTCTTTATCCAATCATTTAGCCAATGTCACTTCCATTGTTTCCACATCTTCGCCACAGTGAATAATGCTGCAATGAACACAGAGAGGCACATATCTTTGTGAATAAATGTTTTCAAATTTTTTAGGTAGAAACCCAGAAGAGGGATTGCTGGGTCATATT
>NW_005351285.1:0-788 GCF_000412655.1 Myotis brandtii | reverse complement strand
CCCACTGTACTGACTGCCTCATTAGATTGTAAATTGGCACAAGATAAATGTATTAATTTTCGTGTTGGCTCCTCTTCACTTCATTTAACTGTAAAACTTTACCAAGTGAAACATCTTTTTGTCATTAGCTGTTATTATTCCTTCAGGTTTTACATTACTTTCTTCTGGCCAATGAGCATATACCCTACATACTAGGCATTATGGGAATTACAAAATGTATAAAATATTGATTCTGCCTACAAAGCCCTTACAAATCAGTTGGAATTTACTGAACGATTTTTGTCACCTTCTTATTTCATGTATTTAAACTCTGCTTGCTCCTTTTTATCTATCTAAAATTTAATACTACTGTTCTCACTGACCATATACTTGCTCTCTAGTCACTGTTTAAAGTTGCCAAGCTACTAGCTTTTATCTGATTAATTTAGAATACACACATATTTGACCTAAAGTAAATCTGATAAAAACATTCAATAAAATGAAGAGGGAGGTAATTGTAATATCAAATTATATCCATGTTCCAAAGCAGCACTTTCTTTGGTTCTACTTGGTGTAAATTTTCTATGGTTTTAATGATTTGGAAAAGATTTACCAAACAGACTTAGAAACCAAGAACAATATTGGGTTGATTCTGGTGGTTGTATGTTTCTGATAAATAATGATAGATTTTTTTTTCCAATTAGAAATAATCACACCTTGGATAAACCTCATTGGCTACGATACAGCCACTGCGCAAAGCTGATAATGATAGATTTTTGACTTTTATAGAAGAATGAAACAGTGACTAT
>NW_005351284.1:0-328 GCF_000412655.1 Myotis brandtii | reverse complement strand
TAATTAGACTGGACGACCTTCTGGACAAAGCCGAGGCGGCGGGGGCCAAGCCCCTTGCATCGGGCCTCTAGTGTTATAATGAAATGACATTATTCAAGTACCTACTGTACTGCACAGATTTATTCATATAACTGCATAATATGCAGAAAAGTTTTAGATATCACCAAAGAGCTGCTTAATTTCTTTTTAAGAATTCTCATGACATCTGAACTTAGTAATCAAAATTAATACATTTAATTCAAAATGTTAGTGTCTGCAGTTTAAAATAATGAACAAAATGTTTTGTAGCAAATTTAATCTCTTCCAGCCCTAGCCAGTTTGGCTCAGT
>NW_005351283.1:0-342 GCF_000412655.1 Myotis brandtii | reverse complement strand
TGTGTATGTCTCTTCCTCTCCACTGTCTCTAAAAATCCATGGGAAAAACATCGTTGGGTGAGGATCAGCAACAAAACAAAACAAAACAAAAAAACAACCAACCACTGGATCAGGCTATGCCACTTTCTTTGTGTTTAAACTACGATGAGTGGGCTTCTGTCCCCTGAAATCAAGTGCAGAGAATTCTGAAAGACAGGACTCAAAGAACAATTTTGAGAACAAGTCTTTCAAATTCAGTTCCCAACTGTTTCTATGCAAAACTAGACAAATGCATTATCTCAGTGTGAAATGGAAAGTTATATCCTAAACTAGAGGCCCGGTGCATGAATTCATGCATGAGTG
>NW_005351282.1:0-574 GCF_000412655.1 Myotis brandtii | reverse complement strand
CAGATCAGAAGTCTTCCACTCAAAATATCTTCACCATAATTTTAGGGCCTCAAATTTCCATCATAATTCTCTTCCCCTCCTCCTGCTCCTCTTTCTCCTTCTCCTCCTCCTTCTCCACCACCACCACCACCAACTTCTGTCCCATTAATATTACATACAGCTCTTAAATTTCAAACATTACCTGAGAATGGTACTTTATTAAGCCTAATAAGCAATTGACACCTTACAGTGCTTCAGTACTTCCCTGCATACAGAATGAGAATCCTGGCCTTGTGAATTCAAATACAGAACATAAAACAGAATGTCAATTATGTAAGATTGCAAAGCAAAAACAGTGATGACAGGAGAGCTAGAGGTACCAGAAAGGACAAGTGTGTGTGCTGAAGATGAACTTTATCCACTTCATTTTATCACGCAAAGACATACTGGATATTTGAAAAATACGATCCTATTTCCTTCTGAGAATAATCAAATATGATGAAAATTCCAGGGCATGTTAAATTGTAAGCCAAGTTGTTGGTTTACTATTTGTATTCCAGTGTAGAAGACATTGTTGGTTATCTCCCCATTTACC
>NW_005351281.1:0-324 GCF_000412655.1 Myotis brandtii | reverse complement strand
CTCTCCCTTCGTCTCTGAAATCAATAAAAATGTATTTATAAAACCAAAAAAGAAAAAAATCCAGGGCAGGAGACCTAAGTGGCCACACATTGTTTTCTTTTCCTTGATGTGCAGACAGTAGCCAGGTGAGAAGGAAAATCTCTAATGCATTAAACCGTGGAGATTTGGGGTTAGCTTGTTACTAGAGCAGAACTGAGCCCACCCTATTCAGATGTGGCAACTGGCACCCAAGTCCTCTCCTATGTGTACTGATGCCCTCATCCAGGATCCCCAGGGCTGGAACAAAATTTAAGGGACACCAAGGAACTCAAGTAGTCAAGATGA
>NW_005351280.1:0-575 GCF_000412655.1 Myotis brandtii | reverse complement strand
GCTCAGGTCCGCTGGCTTCTGCGGGTCACCTGCCCCCCTGACCTTGCAGGTCTGGCTTTGGGCTGGCCCTGTCTTGGCCCATTACCCGGTGGGCTGGCTGGAGGGGTGAGTGCTGGTGAGAGGGGAGGACTCGCACACCTCGGGGCCTGGGGGAGGGGGAGCCGCCTGTGACTCACCCTCTGGGCCAAGCTGCTCCTTCCGGCTTCGCTGGGGAGGGCACAGGGGGTCCGCGGGGCGACCGGGCACTTCTCACTGGGCCTTAGAGCGAACCACAGCCGGCACTGACCCTCCCATTGCATCTAAAATGCGCCCGCTGGAAGCTGTGTCGGTATTGTGGGTGCCACTCAGCAAAGCACCCCCAAAGAGGCTGTAACTGGGGTGTAAAGCCGGCACCGAGGCTGCAGGCTCAGAGCCCGACCCCGGCAGGAGGGGCAGGTAGGGGACACCCGTCTCCGTCTGGGCACACGGGAGGGAGGCCTGGATTTCCCTCCCAGCGAGGGCCAGAGACCTCAGGCGGCCTGGGGGCAGTGCCCGGAGACTGGCTGGAGAGCCCAGGGCTGGGGAGGACGCAGCAG
>NW_005351279.1:0-477 GCF_000412655.1 Myotis brandtii | reverse complement strand
AGCAGCATCGAACAGACTGTCAAACTACAGAGGGAAGACCTGGTAGGGTAGGAGGGTTGCGGGGGGAGGGGTAAGAGATCAACCAAAGGACTTGTATGCATGCATATAAGCATAACCAATGGACACAAGACATTGGGGATTAGGGGAGGCCGGGGGAAGGTCAAGGGGTAAAAAAAAAAAGGAGATATATGTACTACTCTTTGTAATATTTTAAGCAATAAAACAAAATTTTAAAAAAATACCAAAAATGCATGCAAAAGTGTATTGTTTTCAAATTAGACAAAAATCAAAGAAAAAGAGAACATATTGAAAGAGGCCAGAGGGTAAAATACACCTTAGGTAAAGAAAAACAAAGATAAATTAAATTCAACTTGTTTTCAGAAACTATGCAAGAAAGACCAGATTGTAGTAAAATATCAAACATTTTTAAATAAAAAAATAACATCTGTAGAATTTTGTATCAAGGAAAATAATCTT
>NW_005351278.1:0-544 GCF_000412655.1 Myotis brandtii | reverse complement strand
GGAGTGCTGCTACCTACTCTGCCAAACAGAAAATAGAGGAAGAGGTCCCTGCTCTGCCCAGCTGACATCAACTAATGGGAAATTGGTGCAAAATATCTGCTACCACAGGACATAGGCCAGAGAGTGGAAGTAACTGTGGAGAAGAGATGGTATGATTTTTCTGTTGATGTTTAACTGGACTAAGGTGCATATTGCCACAACCATTTTCTGATGTTAGGCCACCCCTTTCATAGTCCTTTGGCTAAGGGGAACAGATTGGAGACTTTTGTCTGCACCTGTTGGCAGTTCTGGGATGGAGGATTCTGCAGGACTCTGTTGGGAACATTTTGGAGGCAATAAAGAAACCCAGGGAACTTATCACTATGCTGTTCCTCAAGTCCCAACATCACTGGAGAATCCTCCTTCTTTTCATCTTTCAGACATTCTGGCCTGGTTTGTTGTGTTATGACCAGGGTTTTTTAGTTGTAAGAGGGAGGACAGAACATCAAAGACTTCCTTGTTCTGTGTGCTATGACAGTGCCGGCCACACAGTGGTGAATTCAAA
>NW_005351277.1:0-332 GCF_000412655.1 Myotis brandtii | reverse complement strand
AGGACACATGCCTGGGTTGTAGGCTCAATCCCCAGTAAGGGATATGCAGGAAGCAGTAGATCAATGATTTTCTCTTATCATTGATGTTTCTATCTCCGTATCCCTACCCCATTTTTTCTGAAATCAGTAAAAATATATATTGTATATATAAAAGCCAAGCGGCCAGAACAACAGAACAACAGGAATGACCAGAATGACCGGTCACTGTGACACACACTGCTGCAGCCAACCGGCCCGATCTGGGCCCTGATTGCCCCCCCCCCAACCTCCCACAGCACCTACCCCTGGCCAGCTCCATCCCAATTGCCCCTCCCACGGCACCTCCCCCTGGC
>NW_005351276.1:0-1494 GCF_000412655.1 Myotis brandtii | reverse complement strand
AAAGGGCCAGAAGGTTGAGAACCACTGATCTAATGCCTTTTTAAACGGCATGACATCATTTCCAGAACTACCTTGAAATTGTCTGTGAAGAGCATCTCAACTGCCCAGGAGGAAGAGGAAAGTTAGCCTTTATTGGATGCCTTCACATTGAGTGACCACCTAAGGTTGATTTACAGGGGTCCTTATGGATGCAAGTGGGGCCCATCAACCCCATCTGTCATTTGATAGGGAAATGGTGGCCTCTTGTTATTCCCACATTAGCTACACAGCCTTTTGGCCTAGAAACGTTCTGAAAGTTAATTTGGTAAGAGAATCTCCTGAAATATTCCACTGCAACTGCCCATTTTGAGCCCCCCATTAGCAATGAAATAATTCCTAGCCTATGATTTTAAAAGGATGGGTGCTGTGTATTTTCTGAAGCTGTAAGACACATGAAGGCTTTCTTGTGACTCATTATGAAAGAAATTGTTGTGTAATTTTTATAGCAATATTAGTTCTGTTAAGCATAATTTAATTTATGGGATAAAAGAATGAGACTAATGAGTTACTTTAAAGACACAAAGGGAAACCACAAAGACAGTTTCTTTTGCTTTGTCTCTAACATGCAGAGTCAAATTCTCATTTGGTTCCACGTCTTTGTAGGACAATAGATAGGTTTGTATTTATCATGAGTCTGGCAGCAGAGATGTTTATGGGAAAGCAAAGATGTTTATTTCCTGATGTCTGTATCAGAAAATAATAGCTACAAGTAACAACTCCCATCCCCCAAACAATAGCTTACACAAACTTTCAAAAAGTCTAGAAGATAGTGGTTAATGGCTTTGGCAAAATGGCTTGAAGACACAAGATCTGAGAGGAACAAAGGCGTAAAATGGTGCAGAGGCCTGTCCTCATTTAAGCCCCACCCACAAGACCTCTGTGCCACCCTGGGGGCTGGTACTCTGGGAAATGTGGATTATTAGCTGGACGCATTGCGCCTCCCAACAAAATGATGGTTTGTGCGGAGAGGGCTGCTCCAAAATTACTTCAAAGCAAAGGTGAGGACAGGGCCCTAAACATCTGGAAATAATACCTCACTATGGATATGTGTAACCCTGAATGTATCTACACTTGCTCGAATCTATTTCTGGTGTCAGCCAATCTACTTTTTGTAGGAAAAGTCAGCCATGCTAGAAACAAACAAATTCAAGTGGTTCTTTCCAAGTTGGTCTTTTTGGAAGATAGGAAGAGCACAGTTGGTGATGGTTATGTAACTTCACAATTTTTGTGGTCCTCACTCACTTTCTAAAGAGCCACATGGGAACCATTAATACCTGGAGAGACTTCCCTGCCATCCCTGTGTTTAACCACCCCAACCCCCAAACACACACACACATACACACACATGTGTTCAAACCTTCCATGCAAACAAACTCCCATCCCCTCACCATATGCCAGTCTGTCCTTGAGCCCGTCGGTGTTCCGAGTTTGGGCTCTTCTCAAAGGCTCAGGGCA
>NW_005351275.1:0-317 GCF_000412655.1 Myotis brandtii | reverse complement strand
ATATGTAATACCTTAATCAATCTATAATAATAAAAGCATAATAAGCAAATTGACCAAACAGCTGAACAGCAGAATGACCATCTGGATGACCATGCTATGACACCCATTGGCACCAGGCCAGCCAAGATGGGTGTGATGCTATTGGTTGGGGGCCCCACCATCACCCCATGATTGCCCTGCAAAGGAAACCCCAGGCCGCCAGCTGGCAGGCTGCAGTGGGTGGGCGGGGCCTCCCTCTTTGGGGGGGATTGATAGCAGAGCTTCGTGATCTATCACCCCAAAGAGCGAGGCCCAGGCTACCCAGCAGCAGCACTGTG
>NW_005351274.1:0-345 GCF_000412655.1 Myotis brandtii | reverse complement strand
ATCGGGCGATGGGAGCCTGCTGGCCGGGGAAAGGGACAGAGAGGTTGCCAGTGCACCTCACAGTGACTGGTCGAGTGGTCGTTCTGCCGTTATGGTCGCTGGGCTTTTATGATATAGGATGTGTCGCAAGTCCCCAGCTTATTTTGATAAACTAATAAGTAGCAGAAAACAGACGCAGCGAGCAGTATTCTCAAGGTTATGGCAGCCCTTTCTCATGAGACAGTTTGCTGAGCCCCATTTCTCTTTATCCCTCACGGGGAGGGCGGGGGGAGGGTTGGGGAGGGAGAAACACAGCCCCGCCCTGATTCTCCCTGCCAGTCAAAACCAGCAGTTTCCTCTGCACAC
>NW_005351273.1:0-653 GCF_000412655.1 Myotis brandtii | reverse complement strand
CCCACAACCAAGGTACATGTCCTTGACTGGAATTGAATCTGGGACCTTTCAGTCAACAGGCTGACGCTCTATCCACTGAGTCAAACCGGTTAGGGCTGGAGAGACTTTTTGTACTGGGTGAGCTTTATATTAAGTCAGATACAGACATCCTTGCAGGTAGAGTCTTCAAAAAAGCCACCAGCAGGTCAATTAACGATAATTCTCATGGCAGGAAGCTTTGAAAGCCTCCCAGTTTTGTTCTGCTTCTGGTGGCCACCTGAATGCTGGTGTTCTCCACAAATATGGAACAGTATTTCCCAAGGCTACCAAGGACCAAAGGAGGGAGGGATTGGAACAAGTTAAAACAACACAAGGGGGACCCTTTCCCCCCACCCACATGGGAGTCTGTACTTGTTCTTCAGTAAATCTCCACCTTTGCCATACAAAAACAACACAAAAACAAAACACAGAGCTCATACTTCTTAATAAGGTCAGGCTGGTTTTCTTGAATAAGTGCACCTCAGGTTGCTGACAGCCTTTAGTTAATCTCCATAGTTCTGAGAGTTAATTTTGACATTTTTTTTTTGGCCAGTTTTCTCATTACCCTTATGGAGGAGAATTTTTAGGTGTTCTTATTCTGCCATTTTATTTTTATTTTTATTTTAAATATATTT
>NW_005351272.1:0-649 GCF_000412655.1 Myotis brandtii | reverse complement strand
TTCTGAGAAGCATTTAGGGGATTCAAAATATTTCCTACAATTCAGTCTTAAACAATGAGTAATATTCATATCATAAATTTTTGTGGAAGGTGCTTTTATATAAAGAGTATTATTTCCTCACTTAAAAATTAGATAAGAATCATGAAAATAGATAAGAATATACAATTATTTTAGATTCATATTGACTTATTTTTACATTATTTATCTTTGTCTTTGATTTGGTGCAATAATTTTCTTCAAGTTCTTTGAAAATATACTTCATGGGAAATTTCTGTGCATGGAATTTGGGGAAGTGTTTGGAAACAATAGCTATAAGGAAACGAGGGAAGCAGGATTGGCCAGTTGGAGAGGTTCATCTACGGGCTGTTACAACAGAGATCGCGGATTATCATGGAAGCTCTTACCCTAGCTGGGTCTTCAGAGTCGTCCTAATTTGAGTCAAGAGTCCTGGCCTTTGCATGTCATACTGACCAGTCCTTGGATGCAGACTACATCTGGGGAAGGGGCATGCCTTGGGTAAGAGCAGCCAACACTCTTAGGGTGCTTCACTCTGAAGGGGGACATCCCCTACAGTACAATGCCCTCACCCTCACCCTTGCCACCAGAAAGGCGCTTCGAGGGGCAGAACAATAGGAATTTATCTGAGCAG
>NW_005351271.1:0-913 GCF_000412655.1 Myotis brandtii | reverse complement strand
TAGGCTGTGGTCTACATCTCTGTGACCACTCTGTACCTACTAATTTGAATTGCTTAATCCCTTTACCTTCTCCATCCTGCCTTCCAAACCCCTCTCCCCTAATGTCCAATAAATTCTGAAACACATATTGACCTAAGGCTTTCAAACAAGGTGTCATGGATCTATAATAAATTTTAATTGTAGAAGTTTTGGTGGACCATAAAGTAGGCATTCAATAACCGTCTAACAACGAATGGTGGAACCAAGACTTCAACATGTATCTGCTGACTTCCTACTGTTCTAATTTGTAGATCTAGGATTTCTGCTTTGGCATCATCATTGTCATCATGTGGCTTCTGAATCCAGAGAACTTGTTGAAAATGTCCAGGATAAGGGTGATACACCTGGCATCGCTGGATTCCCTTCCAGGTTAGATGCTTTGGGTGCCCTGCCCACGTCTCCCTGACAGTCATATTCCAGCACCTTCTGACACATCCTATGCAAGCGCTGCCACTCTCCGTTGCCCATACACGAGGCAGGTCAGAAGTACCAGGAAGCTAATGCCCTGCAGGAGTAACTTCAGCCAGTGATAGGTGGGAGTTGAAATATCTCGTTTTCATACCCTTTGGGCAAGAAACTCTGAGGTGCAGTCAGCACCATCTCCCAGAAGTTCCCAGCAGTATTTAGTACCTTGTGTGGGCTTTCTTCTCTGAGTCATTTCTTTTCCCCTACTAGTGCTTACTGCAGTCACCTCCCAGATGAACTACTTGCACTCATAGCCTTGTCCCAGGGTCTGCTTCTTGGGGGATCCAAGCTGAGAAAGACCCTCCACAAGAGCAACTCCAGGTGAGAACTTGCCGTTGGATCCGCTCCTCAAACCCAGATTTCTGAGCTACTCAAAGTGAGAGTCACGCTTAGTCCGTTGGTTGTTTTG
>NW_005351270.1:0-1111 GCF_000412655.1 Myotis brandtii | reverse complement strand
TTTTTCATGGCCAGGCTCGGGTGAAGGGCAGCTCTGCAAGGAAAAAACAAGTGAAGAGAGCTTGCCTCTTTCTCCGGCCCGAGGTCCTCACCAGGCTCCGGGAAAGACCCCGCGACCACAGGGCCCCGGAGGCCGAGGCCGTGCGGGGAGGTTCCCAGTGTGTTCACACAGTAAAGACTTCACCAAAATGAGCTTACACAAAGTGTGGTTTGTATTACAACTTAACATTTAATGCTTTAACACAAAAATTACAATGTAATATAATTGCTGTATTAACAAGATGATTACAGGTTTATTTTTAAATTAATTCATAATGTGCTGCAGATGGTGTGGCCTGGTGATAGGACCAAGTTTAAAGTTATAGGAGGAATCGTTTCCCGTGAGCCCATGAGGGGAGCTGAGACAGGAGAAATAATCTCATTGGGAAATGTCCAGAGAAGGTAGGGCCCAGCATGAAAGCTTCTTTGGCCCTTCCTGCCCCCACTTCCTCCATGACAAGCTCTGCTCTCAAACACACCTCCTCCTGAGATACCCGAGAGCATGGACCCGGGAGGAAACTTCTAGATTAACAGTCCAGACTCCTCCATTGGCGGGGAAGACCAAGGCCCCGTGCAGCAGAAAGAGCACTGGATTCAGAGTCAGGAGAGCCTATTTTAAACCCACCTCTTTCCCTTATTACTTATGTGGCCTCAGAAAACTCAGTTCACCAATCTGGGCCTTCATTTCCTCATCTGTGAAATGGGCACAAATGAAGCCTGCCTTCTGTAGCTGCAGTGAGTTATTAAGCAATAGACCCTGGTGACATGATTCCTGCTGGGGGGCACATGAGGGGTAAGCTAGCAGCAGAATTGGATTAAAATCCTGCCACACACCCAACATCCCCTACTCTCACCTGCCCCCCCCCAACCCCCACAGCTGAGCAGGAAGTGGGTTTGGAGGATAGAGCAGCCCTTAATTCTAGAGCCAGTGGACAGAGACTGTACCTCAAGGCATAAGTCATGCCCCCTCTATGAGTTAGGCTTTCACCTCCAGCCATTAAATGAGGTCAGGGAGGAACTGAGCAGGCCTGGCCTTTGGAGGTGCTACGTAATCAGAAGCGATGATGACGATG
>NW_005351269.1:0-376 GCF_000412655.1 Myotis brandtii | reverse complement strand
TCTCAGAGGAAGGGAGGAGAGGTAGAAATGTCAATGATGCGAATCTTCAATCGGCTGCCTCCTGCACGCCCCCTACTGAGGATTGAGCATGCAACCAGGGCATGTGCCCTGACCAGGAATCCAACCATAACCTCCTGGTTCCTGGGCAGATGCTCAACTACTGAGCCACAGTGGCCAGGCAAAATATTACAAGTCTTTTCATTTATTTGGATCTTCACTTTAGAATAAAATTCTAAATTAATGACTTAATTGGTATGTGTTACAAAGAGAAAATTATTTCCAGTCAAAATGGGGCCATTTGGGGCTCCCAAGCCTCTCTGGTTGATGGGTCAGGGATGAAAAAATGATTTGAATATATACCACTTTGAAGACCCAA
>NW_005351268.1:0-262 GCF_000412655.1 Myotis brandtii | reverse complement strand
GGAAGTGTCATTGATTGGAGCCCTTCAGGTTCTTCCCGTTCCAAAGCCAATGGAGCTAATCTATGTTGGCGTAGAGGAAAGAACAATTCCATGTCCACACAAGTGAATGCAAGCATCGTGTGGCATGGTGGAGGATTTGCACCCCCAACACCTCATCAAGACGGACATCCTGTTCAATCTGACTTATGGAAATTGGGGTCTGCCTTTCACTCTTTGTTTTTTGTGTTGTTGTTTTTTTAAAGTATATTTTATTGATTTTTTA
>NW_005351267.1:0-523 GCF_000412655.1 Myotis brandtii | reverse complement strand
CAATAAAATATATATATTTTTTTAAAAAAAAACATGGCTTTTTTTCCCCCAAATTTTATTCCCGACAAGCCTGTCGGACAAATGTCAGGGGAAGAAAATAAACAAAACAGCACCGTGATTTCTGCTATAAATGTCCCCCCCCCCCCCCACGCGCACACACATCCTCATTTGGCGCCCGAACCCCGAGCCCAAAGGAGGAACTGAGAGGGTCCGGCCCCCCGAGGTGTGGACGGAACCGGCAGGGGGGGCCCCCTGAGAGCCACAAACAAGAACCAGGGCAGCTGGTATTTTGACGGGAGACGTCAGTTCTGCAGAAACACAGGGACCGCCCTGCCCCGTCCCCCCAACCCCCCAAAACACGCAGGGATTTCCCCCAAAAAAGCCGACACCTGGCCTTGGGGGGCTGAGCTCCTAGGACCCACGAACCGTTATTCGTACGTTGTTTTCTGTCTCTTATTTTTGCTTCTTCTTTTAATCCTCATCCGAGGATATTTTTTCCCCATCGATGTTTCTTTTATTTATT
>NW_005351266.1:0-354 GCF_000412655.1 Myotis brandtii | reverse complement strand
CTGGTGCTGCAGGTACAGGCTTAAGTGGGATCCCAGTAGTGCTGTCCTCAGGGGTCCGGCAGCTAGGCTGGTCTGGTCCAGGTGCAGGGGGCCGGCGTTCCTCACCCAAGAGCTCAGTCGCGTCTCAATCGGGTGTTACTGACTGTTCTTCTATCGTCTGGTGGGAAGAGGAGCGTGGAGCCGTGTCGCTTGCCTAACTGGCAAAAAGACGGGCCTTTGTGGCTGTCTCGGTAGATGAGCACCAGGCTGATCGGGGCCCTCACTTTTAAAGCCTGTACCCAAATTGCAGTAGTCCAGGTGGCTGTCAATGAATTACATCAATGCACACATGTTTATCTCAAACAGGGCGAGGGG
>NW_005351265.1:0-334 GCF_000412655.1 Myotis brandtii | reverse complement strand
TCCCTCACATGTCCGAACAATGCAGAGCTCTACCTGCCAAATCTTGGTCTCTTTGGGCCTGGTAAACATTGCTGGCCTCACCCTGATGACTCCCTGAGACGCTGCTGCCACTACAAAGGACTGTGGGGTTATGGGGAGTGGCAGCTGGCCTTGGTATATCCTGGGACTTTTCCTGAGTGGTCTCAGACCTAGCACTGGCACAAAGTTTGAATCTGCATTAATCTGGTGAACACTCCTTGCTCCTACCTGGTGACTCACTGAAGACCTATCTCATGCAACTCGAGTACCACCAAAGGGTCTTTCTTTCTTTTAAAAAAATATTTTTATTGATTTC
>NW_005351264.1:0-654 GCF_000412655.1 Myotis brandtii | reverse complement strand
AAATGGAGGTAATACTCAGCCAAAGTTAAAATAATGGACATTTTTAGTGTCCTCTATCAAATCTCTCACAGTTAGTCATATAATTTCTTCATTTTCAACACATTTCTATCTTTCTGATGTTTTCTCTATCTTATATTGTGTTCTTCTTATTCTCCTGTCTGCCTCTTTAGTCTTTCCTGAAACCATTTTATTCAAATCAAGATTTCTGATTAATTTTACTAAATCACACTTAGATCAAGTTATTACACTGAAAACAAATGGCTGCCAAATTAAATACATTTTGTTCAAATTGGCATTCAAAATCAAAGCCTGGCTTAGTTTTGGCCTCTAATCCTAATAATTGCCTACTTGCATCCAACAGGCCGATCCACCTGGACCACTTCTCTTCCTGAAACAAGTGCTCATGATGTTCCTTCTCCCTAAGAAGTCACCTTCTTCCTGAGCCTTGAAATTCTACAATTTTATGAAGCACAGAATTGATGATTCTACCTATATGAGGCCTTACTAATATTTCCAAAAGATGTGATCTTTTTTTTCCTCTAAATCCCCCAAACACTCTTCTAAGTTTCTAATTATAATCTGTCAGTGTGTAGCTATTTTTGTATTTTCTTACACTCACCTAATATACCCATGAACTACCTTATAGTAGAAATT
>NW_005351263.1:0-330 GCF_000412655.1 Myotis brandtii | reverse complement strand
TGTTACAACCTCTCTAAAGAGAAATTTGGCAGTATCTGCCAAAGCCATATATGCATTTATCCTTTGACCTAGTAACATAAAAATATACATGCACAATATTATTTATTGCAACATGATTTATAATTGAAAAATACTAAAAACTTAATATTTAATTTATATAGGAGAGTGTTTGAATAAACTATATTACATACATACAATATAGTACTATGCAGGAATACAAAAAGAATGAGTAAGGTCTACATGAACCGATATAAAGTGCTTTTCAGACTATATTGTTAGCAGAGAGAAACAACTTTGAACAACTTTTAGCAATCTTGTTTTTGACCTGAT
>NW_005351262.1:0-328 GCF_000412655.1 Myotis brandtii | reverse complement strand
GCTTTGAACTGTTTCTTAAAGACATACTGACTTTGTCTCTACACAATCCAAACTGGATTGGGTTGGTCAGTGTTCAGAACCTCCGTTTTATCTCTGATATGCCCACCTTAAACTACTGAATCAAAATTGCTGGGGGAAGAAACGGGAATCTGAGTTTTACAGAAAGCTGCTTGCTTGATTCTGATGCAACCAGTACATCAGTCAATGGACAATCTTTTGGAAACAATCACCTTGACCTTATCACATCTCAAGGAGAAACATGAGCTACCTTGGGCTCTGTTGCTCAGATTAAACCTGGCTTCAGTCTCCAGAAAAGATCATCATCTGC
>NW_005351261.1:0-316 GCF_000412655.1 Myotis brandtii | reverse complement strand
TTTATATGTCACAAAATATTATTATTAAATAATAGGGGTTTTTTTTCCAACTATTTAAAAATGTAAAAGTTATTCTTTGCTTTTGTGTTGTAGAGAAACAGGCAGCAGGTTGGATTTGGCCATCGTTTGCCAACCTCTGATATAAACTAGTCAAAACAGTCATAAAATTAACTTACATAACAAATAATGAACATTGACTTTTACTTCAGAAATCAGATTACAATTTAGTGAAATTGTGTCTTTAACAATCTTTTTTTTACATGAAGTATTGTGGAACTCCAGTGTATACTCCAAGCCTATTTCCTTCATTATTCAA
>NW_005351260.1:0-323 GCF_000412655.1 Myotis brandtii | reverse complement strand
ATCAGCTGGGCATCAAGATGATTATCACCAAGGCTGGCAAGACAGGGCGCCCCTCTCCCTGCTGCAACCCTCCCCATGTGGCACCAATCTCAGGCAGTGGGCTTTGGCCCAATCCACACGAGCAAGACTGAGAAGCAGGGTGGCGGGTATGGCCTGGCCATCTGCGGGTCCCTCTTGGCACGGGACAGCTCCTTCACTCTCCGAGTCCCGGCTCTATCAACAGCCACCTGGCGTGCTGGGCCAGAGAGTACTGCTCAGGAGGCCAGGAAGGTGGTGAAGAGAAAGGCTGTGGACCTGCCACCCAACCAGCAGCCTAAGACCCA
>NW_005351259.1:0-938 GCF_000412655.1 Myotis brandtii | reverse complement strand
AGAAAGAGTGTGAGAGAGAAAGAGAGAGAGAGAGAGAATGTCTGTGTATTTATATTTGTGTGTGTATGTATTTGTATAGGTCTCTTAAATCCATGTTCAAACAATGAGAGAAATAGAAAGATAAAGAGATGGATAGATGATTAGATAAATAGAGAGATAGAGATAGATAGATCGATAGATAGATGAAAAATAGATAATAGACATCCCCCCCTCTCCGCCCCAGCATTTTCAGTACTAGATGATTTAAATCCTCAATTGCCTCTTTGACAATGTCAAAATTGTTTCTTTCCAACCACTTCTACCAATAAATAATACTCCTGCTTGCTCAATCAGAAGCAATTGTTGATCAAGTGATGAATGATGACTTAGAAGTTATGTGATTCCAGTCTTTCCATCTTGAGTCCTAAGAGTATTCAGGTTGATGGAAGACTGACCACAGGTAAAAAATAAGCCCTCCCCATGGTCATGTCACTTGCTACCAGACCACACAGCACATTATATTTTAAATTGTTTATATAGCAAAACTAGATTGCCAGTGGAAATGACAAATCTCTTAGCTTTCTGGTTTCTAGTAGCAATCTTTGAAAAAGCACAAAATTGCTCCTAAGTTATATCAAGACTACTTTTATAATTCTTTGTTTTGAATTACAAACCAACCTGAATTCAGTTCCCAAAGGGAAGATATAATTAAGAACTACAAGTGTCGGTACTGTCTGCCTTCCTGTAGCCAAAAAACACCTACACAGACACCACTTGGAAGTCATACAGTAAAGACCCATGACCAAATTGCTCTTTAACAGACACTCAATCTTGCCCAACTCTTCTGCTGGTAACCAGTTGAAACAGTTTAAAAATGCAAATATCTTCTAGCATATCTAGTCCACATGGTTTCATTTGGGCCACATCTATGTGGCCATAAAAATTTGTGGCCACTATGC
>NW_005351258.1:0-414 GCF_000412655.1 Myotis brandtii | reverse complement strand
TCTCAAATGCCTCCTTGTCGATAGCTCCCTTGCCCTACCTTTCTTCCTCTAAACACCTTGAATTTTAAAAATATATATTTGATTGATTTTGGAGAGGGAAATAGAGATAGAAAAATTAATGATGATAGAGAATCTTTGATTGGCTGCCTCCTGCACATTCCAAACTGGGGATCAAAACCTCTCCCGGCCCCTCCCCTAATCCCTCCACTGGCCAGCAGGCCCCGGTGGGGGGAGGCGGGGAACCGTGGGGTGGTGGGGCGCTAAGGGCAGAATCAGCATCTGGCGTCTGTTCCTTCCAACCATCACCTTCTCTCCCAACCCCACCGGGGCCTTGGGCCCCAATCGGCCCGACCCTGATCGGCCCTGATCACCCGACCGGCCTAGGGACCCCATCCATGCACGAATTTCATGCAC
>NW_005351257.1:0-700 GCF_000412655.1 Myotis brandtii | reverse complement strand
TGTTTACCTATGCCGCCATCTTGGTCTCTCCCATTTAAATGCCTCTTAACAAATTTCTATGTGCTTAGTTCCACTTACTGCCTTAGACTGGGTGAATGAACAGCAGTCACCAATAGGCTCTAAAACGTAAAGTGACTCATACATAATCTAAATTTCCTATTGCTTTTTAAACAGTCCTGATATGTCTGAGGAGCCTGCTTCATGCTGTTATCCAGTGAAGAAGGCTGATTACAAGTATGCCACCGTAAACATGTAGCTTCCAAGATTGCCTTGGAATCATGGCCATTCCAGATAGCAGGGAGAAGGTTATATGGGGGAGCATGTGTGTGGGACATTTTAGGGGTCAGCCTGTAAATGGTGCTTTGGTGAATAAATTCTCACTCACCAAACATTGATAAAGATCATTCACTTTGCCACACCATCTGTAAGGGAGTCTGAAAAACATAGTCACTCTATTGCCCAGAAAGATGAAGACATTTCATTTAGACATGGATATTGGAGGGCACTTAGAAACCTTTCAATGGAAAAGCCAATAAGACATTGTAAGACAAAAAAAGTTCCTCTGTTTAGAGGGGAGTCATGCTTGTTCATGTCACTGATAACTTCACATACCTTTACATCAGTCTTAAATTTGTTTCTGTATTTCTTCAAAAATTCTAAATGATTCAAGTTCTCACTAAATATTCCTGACTTCACAAAA
>NW_005351256.1:0-318 GCF_000412655.1 Myotis brandtii | reverse complement strand
TGGTGCATGGGATGACGCCCAACCCACTGAGCCACACTGGCCAGGGCTGAAGCACTGCATCTTTCAAGTGAGAGGGGAAAACAGTCCGACAACACTGCAACCTGAGAGTAATATGCAATGTACGATGTCTTAAACATTTCTATGTGAAGCATAAATCACTGGTAAATGTGACAGGAGTCAGTACGTGATAGACAGATGACATCCACGGCGTTCTCTGACATCTTCCCACCCTCCTCCCTGTGGACTCTCGAGAAAGTGGACTTGACCTCACCCGCTGATTCGGGTCTAACCAGGATTTCAAGGAGCCACAGTTGCCAA
>NW_005351255.1:0-648 GCF_000412655.1 Myotis brandtii | reverse complement strand
TCTGAAATCAATAAAAATATATTTTTTTAAAAATTTTCTTCCTTTCCTTATATCACTTCCCCACCATCTCACAGTGTTTTCTGGGATCATATCCCAAGGAAACTCTTTGTACTCAAACCCTTCTCCTGGGTTCAGATTTTGGGAGAAGCCACCTGTGTTAGTCTTCTTGGGCTGCCATAACAAAATACCACAGACTAGGCAGCTTAAACAACAGAAATGTATTTCTTACCATTCTGGAAGCTAAATGTCCAAAGTCATGGTGCTATGAAGGTTGGTTCTGATGAAGCCTCTCATCTTGTAGACAGCCGCCTTCTTGATATTTTTTCACATGGTCTCTTACCTGTGCACACCCAGAAAGAGACATCTCTAATACTCTTTCTCTTGTTGTAAGGACCCAGTTCTATTGGAATAAAGCTTCATCCTTATGACCTCATTTAACCTTATTACATCTTCACAAGCCCTGTCTTCAAATAAAGCCACACTAGAGATTTAGCATGTGAATTGGGGTAGGGGGAGGACACAATACAGTCCATAACAACATCCAAAAACAAACAAATTTTTAAAAATCCTAAGATAGGACTCTCCAGGGACTCTTCATCATAAGTGTGGAACTGCTTAACATGAGTCAATAGAAGGTCAGGTGAGTAG
>NW_005351254.1:0-865 GCF_000412655.1 Myotis brandtii | reverse complement strand
ACTGAAATGTGTCTCCATGGCCACGCAGAACAGGCCCGAATCCTCCTGTACAAAGGGCTCTTCGCTACTGCATACAACCCTGGCTTTACTTCTGCAGGGTAATTACCTGGGGATCGGATTTTCCTTGGAACCTGCTCTGGTCACATGGGCTGAGGAAGGTGACCCCAGATATAGGTGCCATGTGCCAATTTAGATTAACTCCTACCACAGCCAATGAACTCTGATAAAAAACAAATAAAAATATGATGTATTACACACACACACACACACACACACACACACGCACACGCACGCACGCACGCACACATACTCACTCAGCTAGAGTAACACAAGCCTCTGCAGCCTCTGAAGCAGCAAGAGCCCTGGTTTCTGAGGAAGGTGGGACTCTGTACTGTTGCTGAAAAGGTTTATGCTGATTAGGCTTCCGGAGCCAAGGGGTTTCCCACAAGCTCTCTGTTCTCACACCAACACTGCAAAGCAACAACCATGATAACAACAACCATGATCAACTCCATTTTACAGGAGAAACAGAGGCTCCAGGAGGTCAAGCTTGCCCAAGGGCACACGCTGCTAAGAGGCAGAGCATCCTTCAAACCCAGGGCGCTGACTCCAGAGCCTGCCTGCTCCTGTGCCGCTGCCATTGGGGGAATGCGGGTTGGAACAGTGACATGAGCATGAAACGAGCTCCCAGGAAAGGCTGCTCAAAGCAGGAAAATGGACGATTACACACGAGCAGAAAAAGGAAAAACAACGAATCGTTCATGAGTCCTCACAGCCTGGTGGCCTTTCCCTGTTGTGCTCAAGGAGTCCCTCAATCTGCGGTGTTATTTTCCCCCCTTGTGCTCATTTTAACCGGAATAATAAA
>NW_005351253.1:0-1914 GCF_000412655.1 Myotis brandtii | reverse complement strand
AAAGAGTTGCAAAGCAAAAAGGTCAGTAAATACGATTTTTGCTCTCATGGCGAAATGACGCTTTACCGAGTTACGTAGAGGCACAGACAGGCAGTAGACTCCCTAAACATGAGAGAATTCGTTGCAGCCACAGTACTCAAGGCAAAGCTCGTTGGCTTTCTTCAAATGAGGTGTTTTCCGGTTGACCTGCTCTTCATTTGCGCACCCGGGAGATCTATTCCCAGATACACCAACCTTATTGAGCACCGCCGGAGTCAGGCTAACTCCGCGGAGAACTACAACATTTTCGTGTTTTTAATAAAACATATGGGCCAGATTAGAAAGTAAATAAATGAATGGCGCTCCAGGATCCATGATAACACTTGCCGAGCGGCGGGTCAGGCCAGATTTCATCTGACATCGCTCTGCAGCGTGTAAATGGTTATGTCATAGCATTTGTCTTTAATTACTCATCTCTTTCCAAAGGCTTGACTCATGATGTGCGCCTCGGTTAACCACAAACGCTTGTACTACACGAGCCGTCATATAGACCCGCTCGCCCCGGTCCCCACCCCTCCGTTCCTCCTCTTTGCAACAACATGGCTAAGTCAGAGCCCCTGAAACACAAGATCTGAGACATGGCCCTCAACGCGCCTTCTCCTGGATATTTTGAAGATCGTCATGCTAAGAAAAACAGCCCCTATTCTGGACTCGTGAAGACCAACAGGGCAGGGTTAACCAGAACGGACATCGCAGTATTATATCATCCTGGCTTTTGCACTTCTGTGGCACGCTTCCTCTGAGGATATCTGCACACACGTTCGAGAACATATGAAAAGAATAAACACAACGGGTTGTAGCTTGGAAAAGAGCACAAGTCGATTAAGCGACCACATACACAGTTTCTCCTTCATCGCTTCGCGTCTCACCTCACCTCTCCTATGAGGAACAGAATAAATTGTAATTTAATTCTGAATGAATTAAATCAGCCAGTTCCTCAGCGCACGGTTAATCCACCACGTCTTAGCAGAGGTGTTGGCTCCCAGTGGCCATGGCTTTGGTCTAATCCGGTGTGAAGTTGGGGGTTAAAGAATTCGGGGGAAATGGGGGAAGTGATGCAATCCTAGAGCTATGTCCATCAGGATTGGGGGATTTGTAGGTACAGTAAGAAGCACCTCGATGGTGGAACTGGGAGATTTTAAAGGCTTCTGGACCCCAATCTGAATCCTACAGATCTGAAACCCCTACTATGTGAGTTTAGTTTTATTTTCTCTTTTTTTGTGTGTGTGGTGGAGAGTATTCTTAAAATGAAAATGCCTTTGTTAAAGACAGAAATAGGCGGTAAATTTTTCTTTGGGTTAAAGGGAAAATTCCCTAGTTAAATGCCAATGCTAGCAGGGACTGGTGACATTGTCGATTATGTCACCAATTCTGAACTTCGGTAGCAGTGTTCTCTCTGTATACCTGCTATCTTTACCCCGTTGGCTACCTGCTGGGAGAATTGTCATTTTCTCCTCATAAACACTTCTGGTTTCTTTTTACTCTACCCAAGTGAGTCACCACTTAGACCATAACCCACATCACAAAAATCCCTTTTTAGATTTGATAAGGAAGTAAATTATGATGTAATATCCCTGCCCTTATAAATGGAGCCAGCCTTAACTTGGGGCACCAGCCCCATGGGAATAAGCCACTGGAAAAAAACTTCCATCAAAATTGTACCACACACAGGCCTCTGGTGTGAATGTCATCATTTGTCAGCAACAAAAGTATTCTCTGCTGTTTCCCTCTTTGCACCATTCCAGATGGAATTGACCGGAACTGCAAAACCATTTCTAGGTTGTATAGTTTTCACTCATCAATAAGTGTCTTGTCCAAGCCTAACTTACATTAGATTTTTTTTTTCTTACTACTAATGAATTCATTGTATTTCTT
>NW_005351252.1:0-423 GCF_000412655.1 Myotis brandtii | reverse complement strand
TAAGAGTTCTTTCTTTTTTATAGCAGCATAGTATTACATTGTGCAGATGTACCAGTTTTTTAGCCACTCATCTGCTGATGGGCACTTAGGCTGTTTCCAAATCTTGGCTAATGTAAATTGTGCAGATAAGAACATAGAGGTGCATATATTCTTTCTGATTGGTGTTTCTGATTTCTTGGGATGTATTCCTAAATAACAATTATAATAAATGAATTATAGTTTATCCAGAAATTTATAAAGTAAAAATAATTTCTCTTAAGTTCATAATATATAACATTAATTTCACTATATTCATTCCTTGAAGCAAACGCTGATGTAAAAATTATTTTAACTTCTATATGTAAGCTTTCAATCATCTTAGTTTTTAATAAAATAGCATTCCTTGTTGGGCCAGCATGGCTCAGTGGTTGAGCATCAACCTAT
>NW_005351251.1:0-323 GCF_000412655.1 Myotis brandtii | reverse complement strand
ATTACCATGTTTCTCTTTTATTAGTGTAGATTTGTAGTAGGCTGATTTGCCTTTAAAAATCTGAATTCTTCTAAACAAAATATAACTTCCATCATGTTTGCATTATTCTTCTCTGCACACAAGATTTACCACGACTCTCTAGAAGTTTATTATATTTTTTGTAGGATATGTCTAGTTAAAGATATCCATGGTTTTAAGATGTGGGGTTTGGGGTATAGACTTTTCATCCTTGGGTCCTTGCCCAATGAAGTTTGAAGAATAAACTCGCAGATAAAAAGCCTTTTTTAATAAAAATATGGAAGTTTATTGGAAGCATATACAAA
>NW_005351250.1:0-328 GCF_000412655.1 Myotis brandtii | reverse complement strand
AATGGACATAAACATTTTTATGCTCCTCTGAAAGTCTTGTTACTTTTTCAGGATCACTAACTGATTCCAAATCCCTTATGTTAGAATTAGAGGCCCGGTGCACAAATTCAATGCATGGGTGGGAGTCCCTTGGCCTGGCCATTGATCATTGGGGCCAATCGGGGCCGTCTCACCCAGTCCTGATCGGCCTATCAGGGCCAGTCGGGGGGGAGAGAGGCGGGTAGGGACCACAGGAGGCTGGCAGGCCGCGAGAGGTCGGCTATGGGAGCGCACTGACCACCAAGGGGCAACTCCTGCGTTGAGCGTCTGCCTTCTGGTGGTCAGTGCA
>NW_005351249.1:0-1847 GCF_000412655.1 Myotis brandtii | reverse complement strand
CACTCACAAAAAGGTTGCCCACCCCTGTCCTAAAGGCTACAGAGTCACAGAAATCAGGGAGATTAATTCCACAAAGTTGTGTGTATTGGGAAATTGGAAAGATCCCTTAATTAGGAATCTGAAGGACTGGGTTCTAATCTTGATATCACCACATGCCAGAGAGTTGCTTAACTGCCTGTGCCCTCGTTAAACCATTGGCAAGATGGGATAATGACGCCCATTTTATGGTGGTCTGGTGAGGATTAACACAGTAGGTACTCAGTAGATGTACTGTGAACTTAGATTTTTCCGTCAGAAAGAATTTAAGGAGAATAAAAGTGACCTACCCAGTGAGGGGAAGGTGAGCGTCCCATTGGACAGAGTTAAAAGTAAGGAGCTAACGTGTGCATCTTGGCGTCCCAGGGTAAGGGTGTCCTTAAGCCCCTTGCCTGCTCATGTTCCCCCACACCGGCCACTGGATAGCGAGTTTAAGGAATTACTATTGTTTCTAGCTTTTTTTGTTTCTCTTCTATGCTGGACATGTGCTATACATTTTATTTATTGTTCAAAAATTATTATACAGTATGTTTCTTTTGGTGTATCGTTTATGAATTTTAACATATATACATAGATTCATGTAATCACTACCAGGCTACAACAGTTCTATCATTACAATTGCTCCCTTGTGTTATCCTGTTATGGTCACACCCCTACCTCCCCAGCCCATGGTTGTCTGCACATTTACTACATGTCTTCCACTCCTGTGGCACATGCACTTCTCCTTCCTAACACATGTGGTTACCTGTTCATGTTCTAGAGTGTTAGCTTCCAGAGCTTGGGAGCCATGATGTTCCCGTCCCTGCTACAACCCCAGTGTGCAGCCTGAGCCTGGTACATAGGAGAGGGAACTCCGAGACATGCCTTAAATGAGTGAATCCTTATAGTCTATGTCCTACTTTTATCTTGTTCTTTAAATAAGGAAACAGTGGAGAGAAGGTAAGGAACTTGCCTAAGATCACATCGTAGTAAATTCCAGAGCCCAGGTGTCTTGCTGCAGAGCCTGTGGTTTTCTGTGCGGACGTATCAGGACAGGTGGGATCTGTGTGTGTGAAGGCACTTGAAGGTGCATACGTACATTACCCAACTTTTAAAATAACCCTGGTGTGTCCGTGTGCTGACACCACATATACTCCTCTTTTCCCCTTTTCCAGAATATTCTTTCTTTTTGTCATTGCCCAAGCAGGTGACCGATCACGTACAATATGACGAATTCTGCAGTAGGGTGGGTTCAGGGTGCAGTGAGAGTTTGGAGATGAGGTGTAAGCTGAATACTAAGACAGTGGGGGTCGAGCAGAGGGGGTGGGGTTAGCAGCGGTTGTGATGAGCTGCAGGTGCCATAGTTCTACGTGGGTGGGATTTGGAGTCGGAGAGAATAAGAGACTGGATCAGAGGTTGCACACTGGGGCTCAGAGACTGGAGCCAGCTTCTGAGCATGTTGTCAGACTGGTCACAGAAATATGATCAGATTTTGTGTTTTGGGGAAGATTACCCAGGTTCCAATTCAGGTTGCAGAGTGGAGAAGTAGATTTGAGTGCCAAGTGTGCATTAGGGCAAGCTTTCCGCCAGGGGCCGGAGGGGGGTGGGGTAAGGTATTTAGCTTCACACAGGGGTTGATGGTGTAGGGCAGGGACTCTGACCCTGGTCGCATCACTCAGGTGGTGACCTCGAACAGTTACACTCCATCCCTCATTTTCTCCTCTATAGAATGGGGAGAATGACCATTCCTGTAGAGTGGTTATTCATACGTTTGGAGGAAGGCTTATTGAGCTAATGCAGCGGTTCTCAACCAGTGGGTCGCGACCCCTTTG
>NW_005351248.1:0-945 GCF_000412655.1 Myotis brandtii | reverse complement strand
AAAAAAAATTAACATACTTTAAAAAAATTAGCATACTTAAAAAAATTCCAGTGTAAAATTGTATTTGACTTTATAATTTCAGAGAATACTGAAAACCAAAGAAGACAGCTAATGCCAAGCATTTTTAAAATGTTAAGGCCTTCATACTTCCCTCCCAGAGTACATGTGGGGATCAAATGTGAGAAACTGACCATCCTTGTGGCTCGTACTTCTTTGATTGTATTTGGTGACTCATCTTTAAGATCGTTTTCACATAAAAAGAATATTTTTATTGCCATGCCCCAGAAATCAGGACACATTCTGGAAAAAGAAACACAGAAATATTGGCTCAAAATGATTTTCTTTCAAGTGAATTAAAAGGACAAAAACGTGCCTCAGAAATAGTTGTCCAACTGCCAGGAAGGTTTTTTTAAGGAAAAACTACACAAAATGATTCCAGCCCCAAAATGGTCTATAACCCAGAACTTTACTCCTAAGATAGCCCAACCATCACGAGCCTCTGTTTTTCTATATACCCAAGCATAGTAACAAAGGCCATAAGCATTTTTATTATATGCCAGGCACTGTGCTATGTGTGTAAGAGGGGGTTGGCAACAAAAGAGACCAAGGTCCCTGCCCCTGACAAACGGGGACAGGCAAAGATAAATGACAATAAATAGGAATTTCAGGGGAATGGCCCTGGCCGGGTGACTCAGCTGGATGGAGCATTGTCCTGTACACCAAAAGGCGGCGGTTTGATGCTCAGTCAGGGCACATGCCCGGCTGCAGGCTCGGTCCCCAGAAGGGGGCGGCAGGAGGCAGCCGATTGATAATGTTTCTATTTCTCTAACCCTCTCCCCCTTGCTCTCTAAAAATCAATAAAGAACATATTTTTTAAAAAAACTATCCTGGTGAGGATTTTAAAAAAGAATTTCAGAGGAAGAAAATAAAATAAGATTATGTTCC
>NW_005351247.1:0-547 GCF_000412655.1 Myotis brandtii | reverse complement strand
TCCTGTACACGCACTGTGTCCATCTCAGGGGCCTGCTTCTTTGTCCCAAAACTCTCTACTGCAAACGACTAGATGAAACACCCAGGTCAGGCAGAACTCGGCAGTCAGCACCCCGACTCCTGCTCTGCCGTGTCCGGCCACAGCCCGCTCCTCCACAGCCCGTCCCCTCAGGTGGGGTTTCCCTGGCTGCCCGGATGGGCTCTCACCTTGTCCATCTTGCTGAACCCATTGGGAAATCTCTGAGGACAAATACTGTGTCGTGAACGAACTTCTGTCTCCCAGACAGCACGAGGCCCCGGAACCAGCACTCTGAGCGTGCGCACACCAGCCTCCTGCTTTCGCCGCTGCTTTCTCAGGCCTCAGAACCCACAGCTTCTGCAACGCCTTAAGCTTGGATGCCAACAGGAGTCTACTTCCTTTTGCTCTGGTCTTTCTTTAAATAAGTTTAAGTTCATGTGAAAATAAACGCCAGCTTGTAAAAGTAACCGTTCAGCAGAAGCCAGAGACCCGCTCTGCCTGCGAGTGCAGGACCGTCTGAAACCGAACC
>NW_005351246.1:0-396 GCF_000412655.1 Myotis brandtii | reverse complement strand
TGTTTGCTTCTGATTTGGTTCTTTAGACTCTCCTGTAAATTATTTTACAATTCACATTCACTACTTTTACCGTTAAGAAAAATTACAAAATTAAAACTAAAATAGTTCTTGGTTAGAAGCATGTTTATTGCTGAGTGGCTAGGTAAGGACTACAGTCTAAAAAATGTTTTAAAGAAATTTGAATAAGAATATTGAAATTCTGGAGTAAATTCATAGCACTATAATGGCTTTTAAACCGATTATCACTTTGTTTATATATAACTATGCATACAGATGCTATGATCCATTCCTTTTCTGCATAATCTTTTCATTTTCATATATCCTTTCTAATAGGATCTATTTATGGCCCCACATTAGACAGGTGTTTTTTTTTTTTTTTCCATAGTCCTCTGGACT
>NW_005351245.1:0-547 GCF_000412655.1 Myotis brandtii | reverse complement strand
AAACGAAAGCGTCACTTTTGCCTAGGATGACTTCTCCTTAAGGTGATCCAACACATTCGATTAGCGAAATGATTTAAGTGACCTTGATTTGTTTTGTATTGCAGTTCCACCAATGAGCTCCTCTGGTAAGCCATTGATCAATTCTCTGTGAAATTGCCTGTGTTGATTGTAGCGATATTTGCAGCAGGTCTCCAACTAAACCAAGTATATGCCTCCAATATGCAAAACGATTGCGTGAAGGATATTGAAAATCCGTAATCCAACGGCATACCTGTTTCCTTATTGCCAATCATGACCCTATCCAAGTAATGCTCAGGCACATGCAAGATGATATTCGGAAGGAGAACATTATGACGTCATTGCCTCAATCCTGCAAGCCGAACTACGTTGATGGACCAGCTAACGCACATTTGAAATAATTTAACGCGAGACTCGAATTCGATTCACCGTGATTATGAGGGCTCATTGTTGTTCGGAGCAATCGACATGTGACCAGATAGACAACTAAGAACAACCCAATAAACTTATGCCGAATGTAGTTGAGCTT
>NW_005351244.1:0-493 GCF_000412655.1 Myotis brandtii | reverse complement strand
ATTAGCATATTATGCTTTTATTATTATAGATTGTATTGAAGGTCTTAGCTAAAGCATTCAGATAAGAAAACAAAACAAAAGTCATCCAAATTGAAAAGAAAGAAGTAAAACTGTCATTGTTTGCAGATGACATGATAGTATACATAGAGAACCCTAAAGATTATATTAAAAAGCTATTACAACTTATAATTAAATTCAGCAAAGTGGAAAAATACTAAATCAATATTCAGAAATCAATTTCATTTTTATACAACAATAACAAACTATCAGAAAAGGAATTAAGCAAACAATATTATTTATGATTGTACCAAAAAGAATAAAATACTCAGGAATAAATTTAAATAAGGAGGTACACGGCCTATACTTAGAAAATTGTAAGACATTAAAAATGGAATTTGAAGAACATACAAATAATGGAAGCATGGATTGTGCTTCTATATATATAAAGAATTAACAGACAACAAGTGAGGGCATGAGTGGGGGGGATGGAGGG
>NW_005351243.1:0-529 GCF_000412655.1 Myotis brandtii | reverse complement strand
ATTGTCTATGTCCATGGGTTATGCATATATGCATACATTTTTTTTGGTTGATCTCTCCCCACACATCTCCACCTTCCCTCTGAGATTCAACATTCTGTTCCTTGCTTCTATGTCTCTGGATCTATTTAGTTCATCATTTTATGTCCATTAGATTCCACACACGAGTGAAATCATATGGTATTTGTCTTTTCCTGACTGGCTTATTTCACTTAACATAATGATCTCTAGATCCATCCATGCTATTGAAAAAGGTAAGATTTTCTTCTTTTTTACAGCCAAGTAGAATTCCATTGTGTAAATGTGCCACAGCTTTTTTTTTTTAAATTCACTTATTTACTGCTGCACTTGGGCTATTTCCAAATGTTTTTTAATACAATTCTATATACCAGTAATTCTTGTGTAATTTGACTTATGTCTATTTTTATGTACTTTTAAGCACTTAATAGGGTTAGTTTTTTTTAATTTCCATAAATCCTATGAGAATTATATGAGATAACTTATATAAAGTGTTTCTCATATATATATATAT
>NW_005351242.1:0-331 GCF_000412655.1 Myotis brandtii | reverse complement strand
TGGTGTATGTGTGTGGAAAAATGGCTCACTCTAGAACCACAAAGCTCAGTCCTTCCTTGTGCATTTCTGATACCCAGAGTCTGCCAGGACTACCTCAGGAGCCTTCTATGAAAACTGCACCATGGGCCCCAAATAGCCTCAGCTAACTGATTGCTTCACAGAGGGTTAGCTTAGTGGGGCAGGGCCACAGGGAGTCAGTAGGATGGGCCTAGTGCATTGCTCAAGTCTGATGATGTGTGGAAGGCAATGCTTGACCAAGCAAAAATGGCATCTGTGAGCAGTGTTAGAGAAGGACTAGGCCAGTGATGGTGAACCTTTTGAGCTTGGCATG
>NW_005351241.1:0-590 GCF_000412655.1 Myotis brandtii | reverse complement strand
AACAACAACAACAAAAAGATACTCACTCATGATACTCTGATGAACTCAAGAACTCCCGACCCTTTACAATAAAAATGGTTAGGTTGGATGTTCTGGTTAGTTCTTCATTTCCTTATTTCATAGACATTGAAGTTGCAGGACAGGGACCCAGAGGTCAAAAGTAATACCCCCTCCACTTTCTCCCTAGCCACCAAAACCAAACAAAAGCAGTTAAAAATAACCTGTTGGCAGGCTCTGTGCGGGAACAGTGAGTGTTTAAATAGCAAATGGCTTATGTGGGCAGGAGAATGTCGAGCACGCTCGGCGTATTCAATGGTGCTCTTTATTGAATGGAAAAATCATGAGCAGCCCTGGCTCCTTTATGTGGATGGCAATTGCCAAAGCCACCTTCCCTCCCTCGCAGGACTTCATATTGTCAGGAGTGAATAAGCTAAATGAGCACGTTTCATTCTCAACTTGGCTTTGCCACTTCATTCCTGCCCAGCTGCGTGTGTGTGTGTGTGTGTGTGTGTGTGTGAGTCCACATAAAGACAAAAATCTGAAGATACCAGAGCAGCCCAGCCAGTGTGGCTCAGTGGCTGAGCATCAAC
>NW_005351240.1:0-654 GCF_000412655.1 Myotis brandtii | reverse complement strand
GGGACTGAGGGGGGGAATGAGGGGAGAGAGGACTGAGGGCGGGAATGAGGGAGAGAGGGGGATTTAGGACGGGAATGAGGGGGGGAAGTGAGGAGGTTGGGTGGTGGAGCAGGGAGGACTAGGGGATGGCACTGGCTTAGGCCCCTCAGCTTGTCTATGTTCCCAGGAGCCCACAAGGCATGCAGAGTGAGCCCAGGTGTCAGCTCCTCTTTTTACTCATTCTGCACCTCCTGCCTCACACTCAGATGTGTTTGCTTCCTTGTCCCTCACTTTGAGGGAACTATCCCCTTGTCCCGTGTCCCTGTTCCCCATGTCCCTTTGCCCTGTGTCCCTGTGCTCCTTGTCTCTGTGCCCTGTGTCCCTGTGCCCCTCATCCCCTGCCCTCACGCTGCTGTGAGCTTGTAGCTGGACCACCTCCAACTTAACCCACCTGGGGGATTCGGGTCTCCACACAGCGTCCAGAGCTCTGCCCACACTTGCAATATATCACAGTCATGATAAAGTGTTTAGTGTTTTGGCTCTTTTTTTTAAAAAAATTTTTTATTGCTTAAAGTATTATGTAAGTCTCCTTTTCCCCCATTGCCCTCTCCTTGGCTGCCCCAACCCCCCAGCACATGCCCTCCCCCCTGCCACAGTGTCCATTGGTTATGCTCA
>NW_005351239.1:0-400 GCF_000412655.1 Myotis brandtii | reverse complement strand
ACATTTCACAAAGCAGTTGTATCAGGTTCCACTCCAACCAGTAGTGTTGCTCCACAGTCTCACTAGCACTTGGTATTATCAGTCTCTTTAATTTCAGCAACACTGGTGGGAGTGATGTAATCATGGGAACACATAATGCTTTTAATTTGCATTTCCCTTTGACTAAAGACGTTGAATACCTTTTCACATAATTAGTAGACATTTTGGATATTACCTTTTCTGAATTGTCTGGTCAAGTGTTTTCTATTGATTTTTCTGGCCTTTTTGTAATGATTTGTAGAACTTTTACTTTTTTCTGGTTAAGAACCTTTTGTTGGGTGATCGAGAGAGAGTTCTTATCCTGTTGGCTGCCTTTTCATCATTTTTATGGTTCCCTCTTTTGTATTCAAGTAAAAAAAAA
>NW_005351238.1:0-818 GCF_000412655.1 Myotis brandtii | reverse complement strand
TTCTCAAAGTCCTTTACTCTGAGGTGGGTGATATGAACAGACCAACTTTGGGGCTTGCTCTGTTTGTGTGCCTGCTCTGCCACTGCACTTGGCTGTGTGACCTCTGGAAAATCACTCAACTTCTCAGATCTTCCATCTCCTCAGCCATAAAAGAGATGATCTGCTTTCATGAGATACATTTGTCAAATGAGATACAATAGCAAGTTATCATAAACAATATTTTCTCACAGTAAAACACAACTAAACCACAGAATTGTGAATATGTTACCTAAAACTGCATAGCACACCACTCCAAAACTTAGTGGTTTAACATAACAACAGTTCTCCTATTTTTCACTGTTTCTGAGCTTCCAGAATTTAGGAAGGACTTAACTGAGCCATTCTGGTTTAGGGTTCATCACAGAACTGTAGGGCAGCTCCACATGGGCTAGTTAGGGCCTCCTGGCAGCATGGTGGCCTCAGGGCAGTTCCACTCTACATGGTGGCTGGAGTTCCCCAGAAGGAGGGTCCCCAGAAATTAGGCAGAATGCATGGCATTTTTATGACCCAACTTTGAAAGTCATACAGCTTCTCCAGTGGTCAAGGCCGTCACAAAGCCCCAATTCAAGAAGAGACATTAAAGAGATCCAGGTCACTTAGTAAAAAGAGCACGTGGAAAAGGAGGCACTTCTGTAATCATCCTTGGAAAATATGATCTGCTGCAAATAGCATCAAAAGCAAAAGTTTCTAACATGAATGCTGGTCTTATTTAAAAGATACCTTGAAGGTCTCCAATGGAACTGCTGCTCAAGACCATTATCCCACTGATGACTTTAGAA
>NW_005351237.1:0-625 GCF_000412655.1 Myotis brandtii | reverse complement strand
CTAAAGCAGGCTGGATCCATTAGAAAGCTGTTTATTACTGGTATGTGGAACACGTTAAGGCCTGATCTAGGAAGCTCAGGGCCCTGGGCTAGAGGGAGGTGAGGGGAGAGGGTGCATCAGAACAGCTGAAATACAGATTCCTGGGCCCTGCCCTGAGACCCAGATCTAGTTGGTCTGAGGAGGTACCCATGAATACATGTTTAGCAAGTCCCTTCCCCAGGTGATGCTGCTGCAGGTAATTCACATACCCATCACTCTGACTAACCACAGTCCTCCTAGTCACCCCTCCCTCTCCTGGCCTCTGGGGCCTTTGCCTGGGAGCTCCCTCCTATTCTGCTCCCACTTGGCAAATGCCTGCTTCTCCTTCACTCAGCCCAACATTGAGGGGTGAGCCCTGTCAGGGTACTGCTTTGTCTCGGGTGCCAGCTTAGTACTGTATGGATTATTTCATTTAATCCTCAGAACAACCCTACAGAGTCAATCTCCTAGTCAACCCCACGTTACAGATAAGGAAACTGAGGCATAGAGCAGTTAAGTAACCAGGCCATTGAAAAGCTGCTGGGCTGTGTGTTTTGTCTAGATCCAGAAGCTGAAGTTATGTTTATGTGGCCCTGGAGCCTGGGCC
>NW_005351236.1:0-344 GCF_000412655.1 Myotis brandtii | reverse complement strand
ACAGGAGACAGCCGATCCATAATTCTTTCTCATCATTAATGTTTCTCTCTCCTTCACCCGTCCTCTCTCTGAAATCAATAAAAACATATTTAGAAAAAGAGAGAGATGGGGAGAGAGTGGAGCCAGCAGAATGAGTAATCCAACTCAACAAAGAAAGAAAGGAAATGAGGTTAAGTTGAACCCAAAAGACCCACCAGATTTGGGCTGGCTCCTGATCACTGCACTGGTGCCCTAAGTATCTCAGCAAGTCTCCTTGGGCCTCTGTGAAGAGCTAGTAGCTGAGTGAATGACAGCTCTCCAAAATGACTGGGGTGGCAAGTTCATGCACAAACAAAGCGAAGTGA
>NW_005351235.1:0-701 GCF_000412655.1 Myotis brandtii | reverse complement strand
GGGTGGGTGGATATCACAGCCCCCAGACTGTTTCCCGCTCCGCGTTAAAGGGTCTCCTCCCTGTTCTAAGGAGAGAAGGATGGGCTGGGATGGGGTCCGAGGGGCTGAAGCAGGCCTGTGCCTCCACCCTTGCTAATCGATGCCCCAAAGCCTTGGTCAGGGTCATGTTGGAGTACTCGCCTTTACACATTATAGGCGCTCAGATGAGGCCTTCATGCCACAGAGCCTGGGAGGAGCAGGTTTCATTAGCCAGCAGACCTTCTGGAAAAATCCGGCGTCATTAAGAGCCTCACTCCATGTGATGGCTGCCGGGCTGTGCCAGTCCCCTGCCCTCGGCCACTTCCTGCCAGCAGCCCCCCAGCACCCATCCCACCCATGACGTAGCCATTAGTCCCAAGGTCCCCAGGAAAGAGTGAGAGAGGGTAAGAAAAACCCCAAATTCAGATTTTTTCCCCAATGAGATGAGGACCAGTCTCATCTCTGCAGAAAATCCAGGGATTTCTTCGAGCCCCTGGGGGTCAATGCCAAGGGGTCCAAGGCTGGGATAGATGCTGGGATTTTCCGGAGATGAGACCCTTTCTCTCAGGGCGGGAAGGACGCTGGAGAGATGGTACAAATAGCTCGTGTGTTACAGCAGTGACATCCGTCTCAGCTTCCTGCTTCAACAGGGCAAGCCACGCCCTCATGATGAGTGGGTCTGT
>NW_005351234.1:0-959 GCF_000412655.1 Myotis brandtii | reverse complement strand
TATTTAAAGGGCCAGAAGGTTGAGAACCACTGAGTAAATCGTTTTTAAATAAAAAAATTTGACTAGGTTTTGGGCTCTAAAAGCAGCCATAAGTGTGCCCCAACTCCTTTGCACAATTGTGAAATACACCTTGCTTTTCCATCCCTGGACTTTTTTCCTCTGTTGTCCCACTTTCTCTATCCAGAATGCTCCCTGCCTTCTTAACCTGGCTAATTCTTTTTCATTATCCTTTAACTTTCAGTCTAGATGTCGCTTCTTCCAGGAAGTCTTTGCTGACCCTCTAAGTCTGGATTCTGTGCCCCTCTTCTGTGCTCCCATAATGCCTATACTTCCTTCCGGCATTAGCATCTATCACACGGGATTTGTAATTGCCTGTGTCCTTCCTTAAACCATAACCCTCGAGGGCAGTGATTGCATTTTGTTCATGCCCATGCCTTTGTGTCTAGCACACAGTAGATGCTCACTAGATATTTATGAGAAGAAATGTGTTAGGGACACGATTGCTTCTTCTACTTCCTCCCGAGAAGCTGACCTTGAGTTCAACCAGGTGAGACACAGAGTCACCTCTTGAAGAAGGAGGTCTATTTTATAAAAGCCTTCAAGTCCCCAAAAAGCATATCTAAAGATGAAAGTTCAGGCACCTAGGCCTTCCTCCTGTAAATAACACCCAGGGGGAGGTGGTCATTGGTTCTGGGGCTGATGCTGCTAAGAACCAGTGACAGGAGAGAGAAAGAGAGAGAGAGAGAGAGTGTTGAGATGAAATGGAGGACATATTTTAGGTCCTGAGTATCCCTTTGGTCCAGCAGTATTAGGTACAGTGACATAATGAGCACCTGGAAAGGGAGGGGTGTACCTGACTGGAGCTGCATGATGCTGTGGGGCTGGCAAAGGATCTCTCAATAGCAGCAGCTATGCATGGAGAATAGGTAGAGAAAGGAGAGTGAGTTCAAGAATTTATT
>NW_005351233.1:0-337 GCF_000412655.1 Myotis brandtii | reverse complement strand
GGCCGATGCTCTACCCACTGAGCCAAACCGGTTCGGCTCCTCACCTACTCTTATCCAGTCCCTAATTTACATTATCTACTTCCTTATCTCTCTGGGGTGCGGGTACATAGGAAATGTCGTATGAAACTTAACACACCCACCTGCTGTCCACCAGAGGCAGCCGAATCCCCGGGCTTCAGGTCTTCCTGGGGATGCCTCAATGTGGGGCCCTGCGGGGCACAGGTACAGGACATGTGTCCTTGGGCAGACCTCACTAGCTCTGAGAGGCCCTTGGAGCATGTCAGCCTCGAACTATCATGGCCCGTCTGAATTAGACTGGGTTCCAGCACTGGCCCAG
>NW_005351232.1:0-638 GCF_000412655.1 Myotis brandtii | reverse complement strand
TCGGAAGTGGAAGTGCTCTCTCCTCTGCTGACAAACAGTATGACTGTCTTCTGTCCGCAGGGACTGTGCTCAGGACTGGGTCCTTGAGAGGCGGCCTGGCTCTGCTCCAGGACCGTGAGACAGACACACACGGGACACATGCTTCCAGGGAAGCACCTGGGGGCCCAGAGAGGCACGCAGTTAGTACTCAGCACACAGTAGGTCATCACTGAGTACTGGGTTAGTGAATGAAACGGACCCTCCTTCTAACCTTGTCTGCCTGGTAACTGGCTACTGATCTTTCCAGGCGTGGCTAAGGCCCATGAGTCCTGTAGAGTCTTTTTTGACCCGCCATCACCCGACAGTACACAGTGGGTGCTTCTGTCCCAGGGGACAGCACACCAGAGTGAGTGCACATGGGCACCCAGCCTCCCAGAGCAGGAGAATCACGTGTAGCTGTCAGAAATCAGAATAATTGAATGTTAAGTAAGCTGTGTCTGTTGTTAACAACCAGTAAGACTTTGGCCGCAGCGTGAAAACATTTCCCTTCTCATCCAGCTCGCAAATGCAAACCAGACGGGGAGCCTTTCGCTCCCACAGAAGTCAGTTCCGCTCCTGGGCCCATCAAGCATTCGCCTCCCCGTTCTCCCCCCCACACC
>NW_005351231.1:0-328 GCF_000412655.1 Myotis brandtii | reverse complement strand
TCACAAAAGTTCCTGATGCTGTGGGTACAGGCTTGATAAGATCCCGGTGGCGCTGTCCTCTGGGGTCCAGCAGCTGGGCTGGTCCGGTCTGGATGCAGGAGGCCGGTGTTCCTCACCCAAGAGCTCGATTGCGTTTCGATCGGGTGATACTCTCTGTTCTTCTGTTGTCTGGCAGAGAGAGGAACATGGAGCAGTGTTGCTTGCTGGACTGACAAAAAGACGTGCCTTTGTGGCTGTTTCAACAGGCGAGGACTGTTGGCTGGTCAGGAACCATTTTTAAAGCCTGTTTCATACCCGCAGCAGTTCAGGTGGCTATCAATGAATTACG
>NW_005351230.1:0-1805 GCF_000412655.1 Myotis brandtii | reverse complement strand
TCCCAACCACTCACAATGAGCATATATCACCTTAAAAATAAAAATAAATCAATGGTTTTTTAATAATTTGTTTTTATATTTAACTACTTAATTCTTGTGAAATTTATTTGGGGGTTTTATGGTGAGATTGTATTAAATCACCAACCCGTAAAATCAACAGAGCCCATGGATTCTGCCAGGTCTGTGCAGGTGAAGTCAAGGAGGAAGAGAAGGGGAGTAAAGGAGGTTTGTGCATGTTTGGGGCGATAGGGGGATGAGACTGGGAGTCCTGTGCCTCTACTCCAAGCCTGAGAAGAAGAAAGGCACCCGGAGAGGAACAACTCAACGAAGCCATCAGTATGAGCGGCCTTCGTTTCCTCCTACAGACACGCAATGCTGAAGGGGACTTCAGTGGTGGTCTGCAAGTCCTCATTGCTTCCTTGGCAGAAGCTCTCAGAGCTGGCTCAAACACACGAAGACATACACTTTTGTAGAAATAGAAATACAGTCAGGTCTCAATTGCATGCAATTTTATCCTTTTTAATAAGCAGTTAAATCACATTTTACATCTGGCAGTAAATTAATGGATTTTATACTGTTGTAAGACTTTTCAGAGAACTATCTTAAGAACCTAGTATGCACCGTGGTTAAGATCATGGACTTAGGAGCCAGTTCCATTACATCCTTGCTGTGTGGCCTCAGATAGATTATTTCACCTTGCACACCTGTGGCCTCATCCACAAGATGGAGCTAACAAAAGAACCTGATTCTTTGGCTTTCTTATAAGGACCCTATGACTTAGAACGGTGCCCGGGAAAAGAGTGTGTCCTATGGAAATGCTTTCTATATTAAATAAAAATAAGTTGGAAAGAAACATCTTGGTCATACCAGGCCTACTCATGTTTGCATTAGGAGACAATTGCAGTTACCATCATTAAACAAGCAGAAAAGTTGGTTTGTTTATTCAAATATGAGTAAATAAAAGAAAAAAAATACCAAGCCAGGGTCAGCATCCTTTTTGCCTGCCCCAGGCCCCAAGAAAGACAAAAGAACAAGGTGATTGTCGGAGCCCACCTGGCAGAGTGGATGAAGATGCTCCAGACAGGAAGCGGAGGGAAGGAGAGAGCTCTGAGCAGCAGTGGCTGAGAGGCTGACCTGGGGGAGAGAGGGTCCCCTAAACTTGGAAGGAGGACCAGTGAGATGTGGGGAAAGAGCTCCCTAGGAGCCGGCAGGACCTCGGATGGCATCAATGCAGGGAGGAAGTTAGGCATCACCCTGGGCCTTCGTGGCTGAGGTTTGGGCTACGGGTGTGAAGAGGAGGTGGGTGGAGAATCGATAATGATGCCGGACAACACTGACACTTGGAGTAGAAGGAGACAAGGAACCATTTATGGTTGAAAAGGTTTTATTTAGAAAAAAAACAAAACTATTTCAAAGGTGAAAGAACCAAGAGATAACGTGTCCAGGGTCATACAGACCTGGATTTGAATCCTTGTCCCCTGATAATCTACCTGCCTCTGCATCCCCCCTGGCTGCCCACTATCAGTGTCCTGGAGCTGGAGTCGATGAACTATGTGTCAAGGTGAGCCAAGGCCTGACCTGCCTACTTGTCACCTACAGACTTTCTGTGACTTAGTCAACTCCCTACCTTGCCCTCCTGGCCAGCCTTTATGAAGGAGATTAGTCATGGATTTAAGGCTCCAATGGTATTAATATTCAAGGGAAGGAATGATGCGAGAAGGCTGGATAAAATCCTGTGTGGAAGCCACGTTGACAGCTACAAAGGATTCAGGCTGTGGCATCAGAGAGCTGGGATTGAACCCCAG
>NW_005351229.1:0-411 GCF_000412655.1 Myotis brandtii | reverse complement strand
CTGCCCCCACCCCCACCCAAGCCCTCACCACTCTATTTTCTGTGTCTCTGGGTTATGCACACAGGCATACAAGTTCTTTGGTTGATCTCTTCCCACCCACCCACCGTCCCCTATCTTCCCTCTGTGCTTCTACATCTCTGGATCTATTTTGTTCATCAGTTTATTTTGTTCATCAGATTCCACGTATGAGTGAGACCATGTGGATCTCACTGACGAGCAGGAGTGGTTGTCTTTCTCTGAGGGGCTTTTTTCCCTGTTGTACCTGAGCTTAGTGTTGCAGATTTGGGGAAATGACTTAGCCTCTCACAGTTAAAGCCACTGTGACCTTTCAGGTGTTCAAATACCAGGAAAGGCTGTGATTCTGGGGACACCTCAAGGAGCAGCTTCCCCTAGTAACTGATGACATGACAG
>NW_005351228.1:0-646 GCF_000412655.1 Myotis brandtii | reverse complement strand
TCTTGCATGAATTTTGTGCATCGGGCCTCTAGTCTAATATAAATGACTTTCAACATTTGCATTGAAGAGTTCAGCCTCCAAAAGTTTATACATAGTAAGGTGATTTCAAATTCAGCTGCCTGGGCTCTGACTCCTGGTCCTGAATTGAGGTGGTGTAGGGAAGGAAATGGCACTGGGAAAGGAGGGAGATGGCTGCTTCCCTGGCCCAGGTAAAGGGAGAGGCCATGGCACTCCTTAGTTAATTCCATGTCAACTGACTGTCTGCTCTTTGGAAAACTTTGCTATTGATTTGTTTTATAGAACTTTTATAGAGTTTATTATATATGACATAAACTACTTCCTATCCACAATTTTTTTTTGGTGGGGGGAAATAAATTATAAACTTATGGGAAAACATTTAGGTAAAAATGAAAAAAAATGTTTTTGGGAAAGGGCTACAGGCTGCATGTGGTCTCTCAAAGCCAATATAATTCTTCCTTCTCTAACAGCTTTAACAAAGAGAGATGCCACCCTTCAGACAGATTCTGAAGCTCATGACTCACTAGGTGCACTTTGTTTTTCCCCTGAAGCATATGCCAGGACTTGCTCTTTATTTTTATGGTCAACCATCTACTGGACACATAGGCTTCAGGCACACATAGGTCAC
>NW_005351227.1:0-333 GCF_000412655.1 Myotis brandtii | reverse complement strand
GGTTACATCGGACTCGACATACATCGTTTTGTGGTTAGGTCGGCATCTCCCATTTATTTATAACTAGGGGCCCAGTGCACGGATTCGTGCACCTTGAAAGGAACTATGGGGCACAAAGCTGTGGTAGGCACAAGGGAGGGTCTCGGCCCATCCTCCGTGCCCCCTCCCAGCGCCTCCTGCCGTGGCCCCCAGTCCCGTCTGCCAGCAGCCACACTTCCGCTGCTGCTCCCACGTGCTGACAGCGCCGGTCCCACTCGCACCTGCTGATGGTGGCTCGGAGCGATTGGGGCCGGTGGCAGCAGTGGGTGCGAGCGGGGCCAGCACCGTCAGCAG
>NW_005351226.1:0-320 GCF_000412655.1 Myotis brandtii | reverse complement strand
TCCCAGACTGCGAGAGGACACAGGCCGGGCTGGGGAACCCCCCCTTCCCCACCCCCGAGTGCACAAATTTTCGTGCACCGGGCCTCTAGTTAGATAATAAAAGTCATGAGAAATATGATCATGGACTGAATGCTGGGACACCTGAATGTGTAAAAGGTGGGAGATGTGGAGACACCAAACAGACTAAGTAGGACAGACTAGAAAGGGCAAGGGAGAAACTGAGTTAGTGTTTGAACCCCCTGAAAACTCAAAGTCTTGAAAGCCGAATGAAAAAAGAGTTTTCCTTTGGTTCAAATATTGCTGATAGGTTAGGTAAGGCC
>NW_005351225.1:0-1048 GCF_000412655.1 Myotis brandtii | reverse complement strand
CCAGAGCGCCATTTCCGCGCCGCGAGCTCGGCGAGGCCTCTTCCCACAGGACTGCGGGGTTGCCTAGCAATCCGACAGCACTCTGCCTCGGCAGGACCGGCTGGGATGGATTTTTCCTATTTTTAATTTGTTTTCTGGGCGGGTATTATTGTGCAAGCTCAGGCTGAGCTCAAAGATATGGCGTGCGTCCCACTCGGAGCAAGTAGGGCCGAGAAGGAGGGGGGATCCACCGGGCCCCGGATGGGCCACGGCGTCTGTGGTAGGAGGTGCCGCGGACCCTCTGCTCTGTCTGTCCGTCTGCTCACACCTGCCCAGGCTCTCCAGGCCGCTGTGGGATCCCGCGGCCCAAGGGGAGTGAAGTGCGGCCCTGCGGCTGCGGGCCCTGCACTGCCCGGCTCTCCCGCTGACCTTTCCCATCCTCGTGGGAGGGGACAGGGGACGCTTTGCGAGCCGTTAGTTCACCCTCCTCTCCAGGAGATAAATGTCAGGACGGCCAGCAACCGGGACCGACACGGAGCTGCTCGCTCTTCAATCAAAGATCACGTCTGGGCTTGTGTGTGACAGGGCAGACGTGTGACATCTCCCCGGTGGGCGATGCGGGTGTGCAGGGGCGGGGTCGCGGCCTGGAGGGGCTGCCCCTGCGCAGGAGACCCGCAGGCGAGGTCCCTGGCCTCAGTTTTCTCGCCTGTAGTATGGGCTGTACCAGAGGACCCCTGGCCTCGTGCCCGGCTCTGAAACGGGGAAGCAAATGGAGGTGCAGAGAGCGGCCTCCGGGGCAGTGCTGAGGTGAAGGAGAAGGAAGAACTTTCTAGAAACGGAGTGGACAGCAGGGCCACCTGCGTGAAATGACCAAGTGCACTGAGGAGGGGCCACAGGCTAGTTTGCCTGGCGACTCCCCTGGTGACCCCTTCCCGTGGGGTGTGGGGGAGGAGGCGGGGAGATGATGGCAGAGGCTGGGGGCGGGGAGGGGGCGCAGCATCGAGGAACAGTTCTTTCTGTGTGTTTTATGGCCGCGTGTGGAGAGCAGGGCAGGCCGCCCACTGGGACC
>NW_005351224.1:0-542 GCF_000412655.1 Myotis brandtii | reverse complement strand
AAATATTATAATAAGTATTACAAAGGGTATTACATACGTGTCCTTTAGCAGCCAGTAGGGGGAAGTCATCTCACAAAAGAAAGAAGTAAACACATCAAATGCTGCTGGGAAGTCAAGTGGGCCCATGTTGTTAACCAATATGTGGGTAATTAATGACTTTAGAGATACTGTGGTTTTAATAGTGATGAGAACAGAATTGAACTATATAGCAAGTTGAGGAGTAAACTAGAGAAGGGGAGATAGTGTCTATAGGCAGGTCTGTAAACATGTTTGTCACCTGAGAAAAGAAGAGAAATAGCAGATTGTTGGTTAAAAGAAGAATCTTTTATTTTACTACAGAAGATGCCTATGTTTAAACTAGATGCCTGGTGCACGAAATTTGTGTGCAGATAGGGTTCCTAGGCCTGGCCAACGATTAGAGCCAATTGGGGCCTTCCAGCTGCCGGCTGGAGCCTTCCTTCGTTCTGTGCCACCCCCTGGTAGTCAATGCACGTCATAGCAAGCAAGCAAACTCCATGTTTCCCAGTCGAACTCCCGAGGGG
>NW_005351223.1:0-327 GCF_000412655.1 Myotis brandtii | reverse complement strand
AGTTTGTTCTTTATATCTATGAGTCTGTTTCTGTTTTGCTGGTTTATTTTGTTCTTTAGATTCCAAATATAAGTGAAATCATATGGTATTTGTCTTTTTATGCCTGACTTGTTACATTTAGCTTAATACCGTTCTAGAAAGAAATTCATAGTATTAAATGTTTAAATGCTTATATTAGGAAAGAAGAAAAGTTTAAAAACAATCACTTAAGAAGCATCTAACTCAAGAAACTAGCAGCAGAAGAGCAATTTAAACACAAAGGAGGAAGGATATAATTAAATTAAGAACAGAAGTCAATGAAAGACTATTAGAAAACAAAAATTTCAA
>NW_005351222.1:0-323 GCF_000412655.1 Myotis brandtii | reverse complement strand
ATAATAAAAGGCCAATATGCAAATCGACTGAACGGCAAAATGACCGGTCGCTATGACGCACTGACCACTAGGGGGCATACACTCAATGCAGGAGCACCACTCAGCCTGAAGCCGGGTTCATGGCTGGCAAGCGCAGCGGCCTCTCCCGCCTCGACAGTAGTGCTAAGGATGTCCAACTGCCTGCCGGCTTAGGCCTGCTCTCCATGGTGAGAAATAACCCATCAGTCAGAAACCCCCCCGAGGCTTCCCGGACTGTGAGATGGCCCAGGTCAGGCTGAGGGACACCCTCAAGTGCACGAATTTTGTGGTCTGGGCCTATTGTT
>NW_005351221.1:0-856 GCF_000412655.1 Myotis brandtii | reverse complement strand
GTTTCCTCCCAGCCCTGGAGGCAAAAGCCAATTTTGAATGTAAGCGGAGATGATATATGAGCAAAGTAGGCACTTCACTGGGAACTGAGTTGTAAGATGACTGGTGTCTGGAATAGTTCAGACGAGTCTGGTGTTGGACTCAGCTCCGCATGCTGTGTGGCCTTGAGCGGGTCACTAAGTTCCTCTTGGCCTCAGCCTCTTCTACAGCTGAGGACACCAACAGCCTGCACCCCCCTCCGAGGGCTGGGGGTGAAGTGAGGTGGGCAGGAGACGTGCTCGCCCTGTGCCGGGCAGGTCGGATGACCTGGAGGGTGAGCTGCCCCCCCTTCTGCGGAAGGGCCAGGAAGTGGTCAGGGAGCGGGACCTGTGGGCATCTTGAGGGAAACGGGACGAAGGGAAAACCCCGGTGCCTCTCTCAGCTCTTGGTCCCGCAGCCTCGGGGCTGCAGGCAGAAACCACAGGAGCTTATTTCAATGAGGGGGCTTTTGTGAGACACAAACCTATCTAGTCCCACGTCACTGCCCAGGTGACAAAAAGTGACACAAAGAAAGGACGTGGCCATGGACGCCAATGTCGCTGGGCACCGTGTGGCCGTGCTGCAGGACAGACCTGGGCAAGGACACACCTCTGTGCAGTGAAGGCTGCCGCCCGGAACCTGGGTGCTGGGCAGCGACCTCAGCGAGTCACGGGGGTGCCAGCACCGGCAGCGCCTGTGCAGAAGATACCGGCCTCAGGCAACACGAGGAGCTGGGCATCACGGGGGCCCCAGGGAGACTGAATGGGGCTCTGGAGGTCCCGAGCAGCCCAATAGGGAGGCATGAGTGCAATCTGGGAATTAGTGCCAACATGATCCATT
>NW_005351220.1:0-308 GCF_000412655.1 Myotis brandtii | reverse complement strand
AACTGCCCTCCCCCTGCTGGCCTGGTCCCTCCCAACTTCCTACCCCTGCTGGCCATCTTGTGTCCACATGGGGGGAGCCAAATTTGACCACATGGGGGCGGACATCTTTGTGTTGGAGTGACGGTCAATTTGCACATCACTCTTATTAGATAGGATAGTATATTTGTAATTTGGTGTTCAGACCTATGGGGAACTAGATTGTCTATAAAAATGCAAAATATCAGCCAAATAAAAAGATGAATATTGCATAGGAATATTTTCTTGAATTTCGTAATTTATGGGTGCACATATATTGTGATGAAGCAAGA
>NW_005351219.1:0-809 GCF_000412655.1 Myotis brandtii | reverse complement strand
TAATAAAAGACTCCAAATTAATTGGCTCACTAAGGCATCTTCTGTTAAACTCGCTGATTTACAATATAACAGACCCACTAGTGGAACTGTGTGGATCTCAGAGAGGAGAGAGGGAAAATGAGACTTATCAAGGGATGCCAGTCACATAGGAAATGAAATCCAGGAAGGGAAATGGAATTTGCCACCCCCAAGTAAACTTGGCATAAGGATTATTTTATGCTGATTATTTCAAAGGATAAACAGACCCAGGAAAAGCTCTGAAAACTGAGAAGTTACCCTTTTGTATAGACATTTAAACTCATAGGAGAAATCTCCATTTGTAAGGGTATCTCCTCTCTGTACCTGGAGAGGAAGAGGTCCAACTCTCCAGAGACTCTTATCAGTGGAGAAGGCACTGATCTAAATTGGCATGGCAACCATACCCTCCCTTACTGTGCTTTTCCTGACAACCTCCCATAATTGGCCCCCCCCTCCCCCACCATATACATCTTTTTCCTTTAGCTGGAAATAGTATTTGAGGTGGTGGTGGCTTGGACCATTTTGAGAAGGTATTCTGCTTTCCTGGATATCTCCCATGTATACCGGAGGTATATATGTTAGTAAACTTCTATTTGTTTTTCTCCTATTAATCAGTCTTTTATTGCGGCGGGGGATGTCTCATTCACAAAACTAGAAGAGTAGAGGGAAAATTATTTTTCCTCTCCACACCACAAAGGAACCCCAGAATTCAGCGGTCTCTTAGCAGGTCCATATCCTACTTTACCTAATGAGATAGATGACCTTTTGTTCCAAAGCAACCACCTCCTCCC
>NW_005351218.1:0-783 GCF_000412655.1 Myotis brandtii | reverse complement strand
CAGGTGGGATGGGGGAACAGGTGAGGGGGCGGCACCAAGCCAAGGTGGGGTGCCAGGTGGGGCTGGGGGCGTGAGCTGGGGCCCGATCTCTGCAGGCCACCCTGAGGGACCCCATCCATGCACAAATTCGTGCACCGGGCTCTAGTAAATATGTATCTTGACTAAGTTATTGCTATTTTGAAAGAAAAACAGACTTTAAAATCAATTTTGTAATCTCATTTTTTAGCATTGTGTCCACCACATGAAAAAGAGTTAATATTTTTGTTGAACTGATATACTAACGGACGATATATCCTAGTCATTTTAGGGTCAGATTTGGCAAAAACTGAGTAACTCCCTACTTACCACCCCACTGCAAATTCTTATATTGTATTTTCCATTCTTTTCTGTTCTTTGCAATTTTTATTCTCCATTCTTTCTCATGCCCTCAAGGTTTCTCTCTTAGATACACTCAGAGCCCTGCCATTGGTGTTGCCATAGCAACATCTAAATTGGCGATCTAGTACTCAATCTTCTCTACTTTCTTTCCCCTTCTCTGGAATGTACTTTCTTTCCACCTATGTCACTGACATTCAAATAGGCCATACTACAGTTTTAAAGAGAAATAGAGTATATGAAAAGGGTGATTAGTAAGTTGGGAGTTAGTGAATCAGGAAAGTAAGAAAATATAATTAAAATCTCTAGCAAATTTAAATATAGTTTTTTTTTTTAAAAAAAACACATTGTGTAGCCATTGTTCCAAAGATTTTTTTTCTGTCAACTTTAGATTAAACTGCTTATTTT
>NW_005351217.1:0-338 GCF_000412655.1 Myotis brandtii | reverse complement strand
TCGGGATCCTGGCTGCTCCCTTACAAAGATGGTGTGCTCACTGAATGAGAAACGATCCCATCAATAGTTTCAAAATTCCCTGTCTATTCTCTAATGTTCTGACCCTCATGTGTGCATGACTGGCTCCTGACATCACTTCCTTACTCACCACCCAAATTAAATGTGCCTTTCTCTCATCCCAGCCACTCTCCCTCACATCACCCTACTTCGTGTTCTTTTTCACAATCCTCATGATCTAAAACCAATTTTGCTCATTGTTGTTTGTTTCTTTCCTGTCTCCACCTAATGTAACCTCCATAAGAGCAAGAACCTTGTCGTTTTGTTCTGCTGGGAGCAGG
>NW_005351216.1:0-1177 GCF_000412655.1 Myotis brandtii | reverse complement strand
GTGACCTCACCGCGGGTGCCTGGGACCTGTACTTTAGCCTCGTTTCTCTTTACCCTGGTCCCTGTCCCGTACCTGTGTGGTGAACTGTGTCTTCCGCTGCTGAGCCGCCAGTAGGCACTGCAATTTTGTTTTGTTGGCCTCTCCCAGCTCCGCCATTGTCCCGAGTGCTTTGTTACCTTATTGTTTTCCTTAGACTCCAGTCAGATGGGACTTTCCAATACAGTTGACCCTTGAACAGCACAAGTGTGAACTTTGTGGGTCCTCTTATGTGCAGATTGTTTTCAGTAAATATACATTTGGCCTCTGTATCCCAGGGTTTTGCATTCGCAGATTTAACCAATCTTGGATTGAAAACGGCATTTTCAATCTTTGGTTGGGAATTTGTGGATGCAGAGGGCTGACTGTATGCATTGTTGTATGCCATTTTATATAAGGGACTTCAGCATCCATGGATATGGGAATCCACAGGGGTCTTGGAACCTAGATCCAGTCACCTGTGGATATCAAAAGACTGTAGTTAAGTTTTGGGGGAGTCAGTAGTTATACGGGGATTTTTGACTACGTGAGACTCAGTGCCCCTAACATCCCAAATGTCAACTGTACTATCATTATCTCCTCTTGAAACCCCACCTCCTAAGGAACGTGTGGATTGTTTTTATTTTTTTCTTTCTTACGTTTCCTAATTCTTAAGTTTTCCTGAGAGTTAAACTTTCAAAGTGTAAACAAAGATCTATTTTGTGTTTAGGCTTAAAAATCTGTCAGAGAAACTGCATTCCTCTTTTTTGTTATTTATTTTTTCAACAAACCCTTTGTCTTGGGCTGACTTTTAAAAGATCACAGCAAGAGCGAAAACCCCATCTCAGAAGCAGTCATCTACAAATGGTTGAGCACCAGTTTTCCCACCAATGGTTCCTTGGGTTTGGGGAGAGTGAGTGGCTATCCGAAGCCCATGGCACTACCCTATCATTCTGCCTGGGTGATGTTCTGTCTTGAAGGTGTTCAGTCATAATCCCACAGGTGGTAGCTTTGCCCAATTGGATCCTCAACCAAGCACATAAAGGGTTCTAGTGCATTTCATTAAAAGAGTGCAGCGATTTTGGGAGAGGGTGGGCTGTAATCACTTGACTACATTCTATATTCAAGATTTAAAAAAATATATATTTTATTGATTTTTTAC
>NW_005351215.1:0-426 GCF_000412655.1 Myotis brandtii | reverse complement strand
TCTAGCCCCCGAGAGAACTTCCTCTGCCCTGGATGGGCGGTGAACCAGGAGCTGGCCCCTCCACCGAAGGTCCAGGGTAAATAAGCCTTTTCCACAGGGAGACTGGGAGGTGTTCAGGCGGCGGTCTGTGCTGTGCCCTGTGGGTGGTGGCCTGCCAAGAACTGCCTCTCCAGTTGTTCAGTCCCAGGGGCTCAGAGAGAAAAGGCCCCCGAAGCAGCAGGAATCTACCGGGCGAGTTTCCCTGGAAGGTGCTGTCCGCCCAGGTGTGACCCACAGAATGAGGCTGAGTTTAGTCCTGCATTCGCTCTTCCAGTTCTGGATGTGGTTTCATGAGCATCGTCCCCTCAGACCAAAAGGAACATTAATCAGAACATGGAAGCAAATAGAACGATATGGTTTCCACCCTCTTTGAAAGCTCCTTAAATT
>NW_005351214.1:0-804 GCF_000412655.1 Myotis brandtii | reverse complement strand
CATGTGACTTTCCCAAATGCACAATGTCCATCTTCACATTCTTTATCTCGTATCGATGGTCTTGTCTCTTGTCCTCACGTGGACGCCAGGTCTTCACTGTGGTTCGTGATTCATCTCACCACCTGGCAGGGCGCCTCCCCCACCCTCTCCCTGCGCTTCCTGAGGACCCCCTTCCTCCCCGTTTGTCCAAGAAGACATTTCAGAATGAGTTCAGAATTGGCTCTAATCTATCCTCAGAATCTGACTGGAATTACAACGCACTGGAGTAGCACTTGGGAGTCCTGATCTGTTCATGATGCCCGGTCCTCGCAGGTGGGAGTAGGAGGTGCCCCCTCTGTGTCCCCCCGTGGAGTTCCCTCGCTTCTCCCAGCCAAAGGTCTCGTACATTCTTCCCAAGGTAATCGGCACTTGGCAAACCACGCCGTACTCTTTAGGGTTCCGTGTGCCCCATCTCCCTTCTGCATCGCAGTTTCCTGTTACGATGCATTATTATTGATACACACAAACGACACTATGGATTTTTGCAATCCTCCTGTTAGAACCACCTGGTGTGTGGAAAGCACGGGGTCCCTAGCACGTGGTGGTCGTGGGGAGCTGAAGCTCGCGGGGTGGTCCCAGGGCTAGAAAATGAAAGGACGGCCTGATTGCATTTCAGAGAAAGAACAGGTCGTGTTTCAGCAGTAGAACGTCCTGGGCAAAAATCGGGGACGGACTGAAAGTTACTCACTGTTGATCTCAGTTCAGCGTCAGCTGGGCGCCCCGCGTTATGGCTGCCACATTGGTGTCCGGGTTCCGTTTCATGGG
>NW_005351213.1:0-325 GCF_000412655.1 Myotis brandtii | reverse complement strand
TTCTCTATCCTTTCTCTTTACTCCCTGTTAAAAATTGGTCTTACTCATATATCTAATTTCTGTTCCCCTGCTCCAAGTCCATACACACTTCTCTCTTCACTATCCAAATTTTCTTTTCTTCCTTTTTTTTTGCCTTTTTCTTTCTATCTGTCTTCTTGTTGTTTGATTGTTGCTTAGTTTGGTTTTTATTGCTTGTTTTTTTTAGTTTTATCTTTTTCTTTTCTTTCTTTCTTTTTTTTTACTTCTGTTTTTCCTCTCCTTGCTGGTTCTCTTCTTCTACTAATAGCATAACTAATTCCAATCACAAACTCAGGCCTATCTACTC
>NW_005351212.1:0-522 GCF_000412655.1 Myotis brandtii | reverse complement strand
ATATTAAAAATCAGTTTCATTTTTATATGCTAATAATAATTTATAAGAAAGATAAATTAAGAAAACAATCCCATTTACTATAAAATCATAAAGAATAAAATACCTACGGGTAAATTTTACCCAAACATTGAAAGACCTTGGAAATTAAAAGACACTAATGAAAGAAATTAAAGAAGACACAAATACATGGAAAGATATTTTGGCTTATGGATTGGAAGAATTATTCTTTTTCAAATGTCCATAGTGCTTGAAGTGATCTACAGATTCAATGAAATTTCTATCAAAATTCCAATGGTGTTTCTTACGCATGCGCATGGTTGGGTGGGCCTCGTTCCTTCTCGCCAAGCACCACCAACATGGTGTTCAGGCGCTTTGTGGAGGTTGGCCGGGTGGCCTACATCTCCTTTGGGCCTCATGCCAGGAAGCTGGTCGCAATCGTAGATGTTATTGATCAGAACAAGGCTTTAGTTGATGGACCTTGCACGCAAGTAAGGAGACAGGCTATGCCTTTCAAATGCATGC
>NW_005351211.1:0-364 GCF_000412655.1 Myotis brandtii | reverse complement strand
GAGGCCCAGTGCACGAAAATTCGTGCACTCAGGGGAGTACCTCAGCCCGGCCTGTGCCTTCTCGCAGTCTGGGAGCCCTCAGGGGATGTCCGACTGACTGTTTAGGCCCACTCCCTACAGGCTGAGGGACCCCTCTGTGGGAGGCAACCAGTGGGCTGATTGGGGGATGGCGCCAGCCAGCGAGCGCCCAGCCCCGCCCCCTGATCACTCCTCCACCATCACCAGTTGCCTCAACCTCCTGATTGCCATCCCCTCCCTCTGCCCATTGGCACCTGCCTTTGCTGGCCTGGCACCACCCGCTCGCCGGCCCCACCACCCGCCAACCTGTGGTTCTGCTGTTCGGTCGATTTGCATATTAGGCTTT
>NW_005351210.1:0-397 GCF_000412655.1 Myotis brandtii | reverse complement strand
AGTGAAAGGGAGAAGGAAAGACAGAGAGAAACACCAACGTGAGAGACAAATTGATTGGTTGCCTCCCACATGCCCCTGACCAGGGCCGGGAGCCTACAACCAAGATATGTGCCCTTGACTCGAATCGAACTCAGGACCCTTCAGTCCATAGGCCAATGCTCTATCCACTGGACCAAACCGGCTAGGGCTAGGTCACTATCTATTTAATATATGTACAGCAATAACTTTTACAAAATAAATATAAATTATATTGGTATTTATATATGCTACACTTGAGAATGATGAAAAATTTTGTTGAGATAAACTTTTTTGACATCGAAATTCATTGGTCATTAACTTCTGTACGTAATACAATTTCAAATTCACTTTATATTTATACAAGAGTAACTAGAATGTT
>NW_005351209.1:0-339 GCF_000412655.1 Myotis brandtii | reverse complement strand
CACACGCACACACACATGCACACACATGCACACACACGCATACACGCCCCCCCACATGCACACACACACACACGCACACACACACACGCACACACTGCCATGCCATTGCTGGCTTCCTGAAACTTCCGCAGCGCAGACAAGCTGGGCCAGAAGTAGGCTGGCAGGTTCTCACGGTCTATCAGCCCTTCCAGGAAACCACTCGCTTCAGCAAAGATCAACCTGGGATCCGCCACCGGCTGCTTTTTCTTGCTTCCTTATTGTTCTACTGAAGGAGCTAATCTGACCGGGACTCCCCACAGCCAGTGGGTCCGGTCCTGCTCGCCGATAAGCCCGCGGAGG
>NW_005351208.1:0-760 GCF_000412655.1 Myotis brandtii | reverse complement strand
CCCGCCTGCCGACAGCTGGGTCTGGCCCGGGGCCTGGCCCGGTGGCCCTGCGCTGTCGGTGGAGATTGGCAGGCTGCCCGGGCAGCTCTGAGCGGGAGGGGTGTGGGGAATGAAGCTCGGAGAGGTGTCACAGCCACTGCTTCTTGTTTCAGGGCGCGGCGGAAGACCCCCACACGGCCCTGGCCCTGAACTTGGACCCCGCGTGGATGAAGAAGTCTGATGCCGAGAGCCCCAGGCTGCTCCTCCCTGCGAGCGAACTGTCCATCCGGATCGGTGGCGCTGGGCTCCTTCCAGGCAAGCTCCCCGCTGCAGACCCCGGGCTGAGCGAGGCAGGACAGACCGGGGCCTGGGGGCAGGAGAAATGGTGGGAAGTGCCAGGGCCTCGGGCCCACGCCTCCACGTGACTCACCCCACCATGCACAGGGTTGGACCGGCATCCGGCCCCAGCCTTCCTGTCTCACTTATTCTCCAAACCACCTGCTTGCTGCACGGGAGGTCACCGTGCCTTTTGGTTGTCTTTCCAGCTGAGACAGCGGACAAGGACCCCTCGGGTGGGACCGGGCTGGTTTGGGTTAGAGCGTGTGGGCATTTGTCCCTGTGTCTCCCCCTCTTGGACGGACCCTAAGTAATCCTTCCTGGGTATGTGACTTTCCTCTTTCTGATTCATCGGGGGAACTGGCCATTTCTGTCACCGATTCAGTGTTGTGGAGCCAGTCATGCTTCTGGTTGGAGGGCGTGCTTCCCCTGAGGGCAGCCACAC
>NW_005351207.1:0-772 GCF_000412655.1 Myotis brandtii | reverse complement strand
GTCGCGACCCACAGGTTGAGAACCACTGCCCTAGAGCTTTCCAACAGATCGTGGCCCTGCTGACACCTCCAGACATGAGAGAATAAAATCTGTTCTTTTAAACCACCAAGTTTATAGCATTTTGTTACAACAGCTTTAGGAAACCAATATACCATCAAATAGCATGTTTAAAAACTGTTTTATTTTAACTAAATCATCCTCCAATTTTGGTTGTTTTTGTGTTTTGTTGTGTGTGTGTGTGTGTGTGGTTTTGGTTTTTTTGTTTTTTGTTTTTATTTAGTTTACTTTTGTTTTGTTTTTTTGTGGTTTTTTTGTTTTTTTTGTTTTTTTATATATTTTATTGATTTTTTACAGAGAGGAAGGGAGAGAGATAAAGAGTTAGAAACATCGATGAGAGAGAAACATCGATCAGCCGCTTCCTGCACATCTCCTACTGGGGATGTGCCCGCAACCCAGGTACATGCCCTTGACCGGAATCGAACCTGGGACCCTTGAGTCCGCAGGCCGACGCTCTATCCACTGAGCCAAACCAGTTTCGGCTACTTTTGTTTTTTAGAGAGGAAGAAAGAAAGACACACAGAGAGAGAGAAACATTGATGGGCCCCGACCAGCTATATCGAACCCATAACCCCGTATGTGCTCTAACTGGGAATCAAACTGCAACCAACCAAACCACACTAGCCAGGGCGTACTCCAATTTTTTAAAAACTGGAAACAGCAAGCTGGTGATGAAGGCTCCAAGGTGACTCTCGCTTTACCACATTTGAACACC
>NW_005351206.1:0-311 GCF_000412655.1 Myotis brandtii | reverse complement strand
AGATTGGCCCTGATTGCCAGCCAGGCCTAGGGACCCTGCCTATGCAAGAATTTTGTGCACCAGGCCTCTAGTATTATTATAATATCTCTTAGTGAGAAAAAAATATTACAGGAGTTTTGTGAAAATAATTTGGAAAGTCTGTCTTTTACGATATATTAAAAAATAGTTCTTAATGAAATACTTTTGGTTCTAAGGAGTCTTACTATTATTATTTTTCTGCAGTAGTGCTAATTCAAAGAACCAGAGTACCTAAGCACATTTAGGAAATTTGTAGTTAGCTCATACATTCTTATTATAGACTAGAGGCCCGG
>NW_005351205.1:0-797 GCF_000412655.1 Myotis brandtii | reverse complement strand
TTACCATGTTTCTCTTTTATTAGTGTAGATAACTTCCACATGTGTATTTCCTCTGCATTTAACTGTGTCTGGTTGGCATCACTATTTTAACCCCTATTATAGATGAAGAAAGAAAGAAAGGTACTCAGCCTAAGAAATACCCAGATGGTCAGAGGTAGAGCTATAACAGAAACTAACAACACAGTTTTATCCCATTGGGATTATACATAAAAAGGGAGAAAAATTGGATAGTTAGCAATAAGGGGGTGAGCTGAACTAAGGAAGAAGAGAAGAAATGATTGCGTTGGAAGTTGGGGACAAAAAGGTGAACTTATCAGAATATGCTACCGTTGGAAGTAGGGAGCTTACTGGAGAATAAGCAGGAGGGGACTCCAGTTCTATGGCACATGAAGCCTAATCAGATTCTCATAAAGAAACTCAAGCTAGCACCAATTTATACACAGGAATATGATAAGAGAAATTTGAGGTCATGAGCATAATAAATTGATTATGTGGTAAATTCCGATTTGTAGTAGGCTCAGGGGAAAAAAACACACACACACAGGAAAAAGAGAGGAAAGACTTCAAAAGGCTTTATTTGTTCTTTTATAGTACATATGGCTATTTCTTTAGGTAGTCAGTTACCTCACATGTAAACACATGTTTAATTAGTGTTTGTTAAACTGGAGGTTTGATAAACAGTAGAGAGAATAGTTCTTCAATTGAGTGTTGATTAAGAGCCAAATATTATACAGGTAATAGGATAACTAATGGTGAATGTTAAGAATTAATGAGTGTTTTTGAACCTAAAGCAGGGG
>NW_005351204.1:0-331 GCF_000412655.1 Myotis brandtii | reverse complement strand
TGATGCTCAACCACTGAGCCACACCAGCCAGGCAATAAAATAAAAAAATTTTTTTTAAAGATCAAAGGCAAGGAGACCAGTTACAATGTGGTTACAGGAATCCATATTAGAGATGACAATGATGTGAATTAGGGATGGAGCAATGGAAGTGGAGAGTAGATGTACAGTTGACTTTTGAACAACACAGGTTTGTACTACGCAGGTCCACTTATACATTGATTTTTTTTTCAATAAATATAGAGTTGGCCCTCCATATCTCCTGGTATCACATTCATGTATTCAATTAACCTTGGGTCAAAAACAGTATCTTCATTTTGTGGTTATGAATCTG
>NW_005351203.1:0-330 GCF_000412655.1 Myotis brandtii | reverse complement strand
CTCCATCCACTGAGCCAAACCGGCCAGGGCTATATATATTTTTTGTTAATCCTCATTTTTTTTTAGAGAGAGTGGAAGGGAGGGAGGGGGAGAGAGAGAAACATGGATGTGAGAGAGAGACACATGGATTGGTTGCCTTCTGAAGGCACCCCTACCTGACCTGGGGCAGGGCCCGAACCTCATGGGGAATGAAACCCATGACCCTTGGGTGTGTGGCCGCTGTGCTAACCACTTACCACACGGTACCACACGGCACCACACGGCCAGGAACCTAGTTTTGGGGGTTGTTTTTTTTTTATTTTTATTTTTTTATTTTTAAATATATTTTAT
>NW_005351202.1:0-508 GCF_000412655.1 Myotis brandtii | reverse complement strand
GGACCATGGGGTGTGAGGCTTGTCCCTCTCCTGGGCCGCAGGTGCAGCTGCTAGCACCCAGGACCACAGGGACTGTGGGTGGGCAGCTTGTCCCTCTTCTGGGCTGCAGCCTGGCTGGTCCCCATTCCTCTCTCTCCAATGTTGAGTGTCTGAGCCATTATGGCATGATGGTGTGAGGGCGTGACAACCATTTGCATATCATCTCTATTATATAGGCCTAGAGGCCCGGTACATGAATTCATGCATGGGTGGGGTCCCTCTGGGTAGCCTGTAGGGATCGGGCTGAAACCCATAGTCCAACACTGCCTGCAACTCTTACCTGCCACTCCTGCTCATCCCAGCCTCACTGTGCCTGCTGCGGGCTCATTCCTAATCAGTCCCGATTGGGAGAGGCTCACGCTGTTGCAGCAATGCTCGCCAGCCATAAGCCCTGTGTCTGGTGCCCTCCCAAGGGGAGTGGCCTATGGGATTAGGCTGAAACTGGCTCTCCAACATCCCCCAAGGGGTC
>NW_005351201.1:0-315 GCF_000412655.1 Myotis brandtii | reverse complement strand
AAGAAAAAATAAAAATCACATGTAGAAAAGCATGTCACTGGGTGGGAGGGCCACATGCCTCGTTTATTTAGGCATGCGGCCCACCAGCTGTGAGTTTGACACGCTTGCTGTAGAAAGGCACGCCACTGAAAACAGAACCAGTTACCGAAATTACCAAGCTCGGTGGTTTGATCTCGCGCTGTGTGTGCCCCTTGGGCAGATATTCTGGCATCTGTAAAATGGGGTAATGCAGTGTTTATCTGCACTGTGCCAGGCCGGTGGTATCTGATTGCCTGATTAACATTATTGTTATAATAGGCTTTTTAAAAGAGAGAA
>NW_005351200.1:0-302 GCF_000412655.1 Myotis brandtii | reverse complement strand
CACACGGTGTAATATACAGATCTTGTAACATAGAAACATACACATGAAACCTGTATGTTCATGTTGACAAATGTCACCCCAATCAATTAAATAAAATTAAATAAAGAAAAAAATCAATAGAAAAAATATCCTCACTGCTTGGGTGAGGATTTAAAAAAGAAAAAAAGAAACCCCAAAATCCTGATTATATAAGCTCAGAGTTGTAGTTAAAAAAAAAAATTAACAAGTATTTATTTTGCTCCTACCATGTGCAAAGCACTATACTGTCCTACTTGCTGTAAAATAAAAACGTGAATAATAAA
>NW_005351199.1:0-703 GCF_000412655.1 Myotis brandtii | reverse complement strand
TGAGCCGGCCCGGGACGTTCACAGCGCCCTTGGCTCAGCGCTGTGTGGAGGGTGGAGTGCAGAGTGCGGAGGGCGCTCTGAGGCCCAGCAGCCACCCCTGGAAGTGCCACCTGGGATTTACGCTGGTCCCGTTTTCTTCGTCCTCTTTCCTTCCTCCATTTCTTAAGCCGGTTCCCTGAGAGCCTCCGGAGTGTTGCCCAGGGAGCGGGACTCTGGTAAAAACTGGGAGCCTTGATGGGGTAAGTGCTTGCGCAGACTCAGTCCGAGGCTGTCTGTCGCTGTATCTGTGGGCACAGAAGTACAAGCCGACCGGGACAGAAGGTGTGGGTGATGGATAACTGGTGAGTAAGATGTGTGGTCCAAGCCAAAAACCGGGACACAGAAAAGTACACACACACTTACGGGACAACGGGACCGAATAAACAACCCAGCGGGGATGTGGGCCACAGACCGGCCGCTGGGAGCCGGGCAGGGAGCCTGCACGAGGAGGCTCGCAGGCCTCGGGAGGAGGGCTGGCATTTCCATCTCCCTGTGTCACAGACAGAGACCAAGGTGAACCACCCAGTGGCTCCCCCGCCTCTTCAAACCGAACCGAGAAGGAGCTCCATGCTTTTATGGCACTGCGGCCGCCACAGTGTCTGCCCTTGGCTCAGCTCCAGACCAACATTCCCAACTCCAACAACAACTCCTCCTCCTCCTCCTC
>NW_005351198.1:0-327 GCF_000412655.1 Myotis brandtii | reverse complement strand
AAAAAGAACAAGAAACATTTATACCTAGAGATTTCACGGTCTTCGTTATTTTTTTTTTCCTAAATGGGGCTGAAACATGGGTGACCTTGGGCTGCAGGGAGCGCCGGACCTCCCTGAAGTCACGGCTCCCTGCAGGGTCCCCGAGAGTGGCCAGAGAAGGGCATGTTCCTGAAGGAAGGCTCCGTGGCTTCCCTCACCTCCCACCTTGTGGAGGGGCCACTTCACAAAACAAATGCCGGGGTGCCCCACCACACCAGCCGTCTCGGAGCCTGAGGAACTTCACAGCTGCTCTTTCTCTGGGGAGGAGAGATCCCCACCCTCCCCACC
>NW_005351197.1:0-327 GCF_000412655.1 Myotis brandtii | reverse complement strand
GGGAGGGCAGTTAGGGGCAATCAGGCAGGCAGAGGCACTTAGGGGCAATCAGACAGGTAGGCAGAGAGGTTAGGGGTGATCAAGCAGGCAGGCAGGTGAGTGCTTAGCAGTCCCAGATTGTGAGAGGGGTGTCTAACTGCCAATTTAGGCCCCATCCCACAGGGGTTGGGCCTAAACCGGCAGTAGGACTTCCACTGAGGAGTCCCCGATTGGAGTGGGTGCAGTCTGCACTGAGGGAACCCCCTCCTCCATGCACGAATTTTGTTCACCAGGCCTCTAGTAAAAAATAAAAAAATAACTTACCAAGCTCTTTCTTGAATGATTCTA
>NW_005351196.1:0-687 GCF_000412655.1 Myotis brandtii | reverse complement strand
CCGGGCCTCTAGTAATTATATAAAAAGAAGAAAAGCATTCACATATTGGAGCTGACGATCTGGTCTACTCTTCACTATACAGGATTGGTTTCTGATTCTGTCTTCAGATAGAAGGTCCATAATCATCAATCCTTGTGATCAAGATGTCTGCTTTTTTGCTGACCTTAGGAACAATTGCTTATAAAACAGTTGTGGCCAGTTCAAAGGTTCAAGGAATAAGACAAACAGTGCTGTTCCTCTACATTGGCCATTCCAGCTCCCTTTCAAAATAGCTCGATTCATGTCATTCTTCACATTGTCAAGCATTTTGTTCTCACACACGAATATGATGATAGTGTATACCAATTCTGGCAGAGTGACAATGGCTTTACTATGTCTCCTCATAGTAGGGAATCGAGTGCATTGATTAAGCATGTGGGCAGTAAAATCATAGGGCCTGAGTTGAACTCCTGCCTCTTCTACTTACTGCCTGTATGCCATCAGACTAATTATCTCTTTATTTGTGTTGCTGATTTGTAAAACTGAGAAATTGATCATACTTATCTCATAGGTTTGTTGTGAGGATTGAAAAATTGAATACTTTTAAAGTACCTAACAATAGGAGAAAAGTAGTAAAATTTTAATATTAGGTCTTTTTTTTTGGATTCATTACTGGAATTAATAGAGTATGTATTCTTAAATGCAATA
>NW_005351195.1:0-357 GCF_000412655.1 Myotis brandtii | reverse complement strand
CCGGTGCACAAAATTCTTGCACAGGTAGGGTCCCTAGCCTTGGCCAGCGATCAGGGCCAATCTGTGGGGCAACCTGCGGGGCAATGGGGGGGCCCCTGCTGGCACCTGTCTTGGCCAGCCTAGTGCCACCTGCTCGTCAGCCCCACCCCGTGCCATCGCCACCGGTCACCTCCCTCTGCGGGGAGACTGGTGGGGCTATCGGGGGCCCCTGCTGGCACCCACATTGGCTGGCCTGGGGCCTGTGGGCTGGGGGCAACTTCTGTGTTGAGCGCCTGCCCCTTGGTGGTCAGTGTACGTCATAGCGACTGGTTGTTCCACCTTTCGGCCAATTTGCATATTAGGCTTTTATTATATAGG
>NW_005351194.1:0-1498 GCF_000412655.1 Myotis brandtii | reverse complement strand
CTCTCTCTCTCCCTCTCTGAAGTCAATTTTTAAAAAAATGTAAAAAACTAAATTAGTGAAAGGCACGAATACATTTACTACGGAAGTACCCAGCAGCCCTGAGAAGAGTGTGTAAGACCAAAAGAAAAACAAAACAAAAGCAGGGCAGCCGAGACAAGCAACTGGAAGCCAAAAATATTGTACAAGGAGCCTTATTAATTTCTGAAGCCTCAGGCATTTACTTGGTGGCCACATCAGACTCAAGTCTTCAACATTTAATTCTAAGACTTTGTAGAATCCCATGTTCAAATGGATCCAATATAAAAGGGTTGGGTGCAGTGGTTGGGGATTCAGGGTGGGCCACTTAAAAACCACTGTCCCAGAGACTCAAACGAAGACCTCTTCCTTCGCAGGTCACCACACACAGTGCTCTAGGCCCCTGCCACTCTGTCCCTGAGCCGACTGTAGGATGGGACGAGTCACTGCCTGGCCGAGCAGGGAAGACAGGCCACAGCCGGCCACACAGAAAACAGTCCCCGAAAGTCCCCAGACCCATCTTTCGAATACGCTTGGCTGTTCTGCTCTGAAAGGCATAGAACTAAGAACATGCAACACATCCAGCCAATGTCATTGGTGCTCAATAGTGGAATGTTCTCCGAGTCTCCTATACATGGTGACATTTCAGTGTTTCGTCACCACTGCTTCTCTTCTACAGTCTCTGCCCACCCCTTCCTACCCCCGACCATTCAGTTCAACAGGAAGCAAGCCCCCGTTCTCTCACCTTCCTTTTCCTCCGGCAACCTCAGCAAGTACTGGAGGATATTCATCAAGCTTTGTATCTGCTCCTGGACACTAAATTCACAACAGACTGAGATCCAAAATTCAGTGTCTGCTTCCAGCATAGCATCCTGCATAGAGAAGAGACACAGGTAGTAAAACTGCACCTGTCCAATTCATGTTAATTAGTAAGCACAGTAAGGGGAATGTCGTAAAAATATTTCTTAGCACACGTCACCACGTTTGTTCCTCCAGTCCCACGTATCACATGGGACCGAGCGCCATACCTGAAGAGCCAGCCCAGGAGGGTCGCAAGCACACTCGAGGCGAGTCTGCGTGACGACTTCCGCAGAACTGAACACCCTGCTTTACTCGGATCAGGTCTAGATCTGTTCCCAGACCCAGCCTCTCATCTAAAAACAGTCCTGACCTCTCAGTTCTATCCTCGTCTATCCCAGCAGGGTTCCCCCAAACATCCCCTGCATCTTCCTGATGCGGACACTCTTCCCTTTCCCAGGGAAATGCTTTCATACCCACTTTCAAGAGACACTGTTTTATCCCTCACAGCTGTCCTCTGTTGGGCTCAGAGCAGAACCACCCTCAGGGCACCAGACCTGCACCCTCAGCGATGCCTTCGGCTGCTGTGGGATCCAGAGCCTGACAAGGCATCTGGAAGAGCAGTTCTGAGCCAGCACTGGCAAGTATTGCACACGGAACATCGCTGCCCACAGTTCAGCTGGAA
>NW_005351193.1:0-764 GCF_000412655.1 Myotis brandtii | reverse complement strand
TCTCTGAAATCAATAAAAATATATTTAAAAAAACATCTTTCTAAAATTTGATACCAGCTACTTTTTACATACAGGAGAGATGGTAAATGGAATCAGAGGCTGGAGTTCAAACGCTACTGGATAATTAGCTGGGTGACCCTGAGAAAGGTTCTTAATGTTTCTAAACCTATCTTTTCTTCTCATTTAATGAGTCCATAATAATACTTACTTCCAAGAATTGTTGGAAGAAATCAGTGAAACAACTCGAGCAAAGTTCTTAGTCCTGGGGCTGGCACATGTTAAGTGCTGGTAAATACTAGTATTATCATTTCACAAGCATGTAATTAAGCTCATTGCCCTATATTTGCAATACTGAGAAAATAGCTCATAATAGGCCACAAATGGGATGGTTTGAGTTCTACACCAAGATAGTATAATATGCAATTAACTGAATATTTTTTAAGTGGCACTAACATTTTTTCTACTGCCTCTATGTGCCAGGCACAATTCTAGGCAGCGAAGGAAGCTAAGAGAAATAGGCCCAGACCAAGGATAGCTTTACAGTTGAATGACAAGAGACATATAGTTAGTAAATAATTATTTTTAAAGTAGTATGACCATACTTCCTCGTTTGTCAGGGACGCCTCTTGTCCTGGCTTAATGGTTATTTGTGTCCCCTTTTATTCTCAATGTGTCCAGGTTTAGATGACAAATTATGTGGTTACCTCTAAATAGAAGTATGTGTACCTTGCTTGAGGTACAGAGAAAGAACTATCAGTTCTGTG
>NW_005351192.1:0-350 GCF_000412655.1 Myotis brandtii | reverse complement strand
GGGACCCCACTGGTGCATGATAGGGGCTGGGGAGGGATGCAGGTGGTTGGCCAGCCAGGGGGGCCCCAGGGCATGTCTGGCCCCTTACGATCAGTCCCGATTGGCCGGACCACAGCAGCAAGCTAACCTACTGGTCGGAATGTCTGCCCCCTGGTGGTCAGTGCATGTCACAGCAAGTGGTTAAGTGGTCTTAGCATATCATTAGCATATTACACATTGATTGGTTGAATGGCTGACCAGATGACCAGACACTTAGCATATTAGGCTTTTATTATATAGGCTGTTGCAAAAAACATTGGGGTTCATATATTTCTCAAATTAGTGTTTTGAGTTTCTTCAGATAAATACCC
>NW_005351191.1:0-770 GCF_000412655.1 Myotis brandtii | reverse complement strand
TTCAGTCGTCTCTCTTTCCATTGGTCATGATGTTTTTTAATTTGCTTTTTCATGTTGCATGCTCTTGAGCACGGGATGCTGGCATGGTGAGTGCACCCCGGTCAGGTGCCCATCAAAGCAGAGGGCAGCAGAGTGAATGGGTTTATGGAGCTGGAAAAATCCATCACCCATCACCGGGCAGTTCTGGGAAATGGGCTGCCAAGAACCCACAGGGAAGCGGACAGGCAGAGGAGCTAGGATGTCAAGTTTCTAGCACAAGTGATGTCCATAGGACTAAAAAAGATGCAAATTTAAAGACAAATTTAAGGATTTCAAGGTGGTGACCACAGAGCATTGCACCCCAAGCGAGGGATCCCCATCTGAGTGCAGGACCCTCTGTCTCTGCATTGGTTGCATGCCCCTGAAGTCACCCCACACCATCAGCATCCAGGAAGAAAAAGTGTTCTCTTCTTTGGTAACTGATCCAACAAAGGACACTTTGAGAAATAAAAAATACTGTCTTCTCTAAAGGAGTCAGCTGGAATGATTTTCGTATAAAGAATAGTACTGTTTGCACTAAGACTGAAAGAGACAGTCTAGAATAGTGGCTAAACGTCCAGGCTCTGGAGCCAGACAGGCTGGGTTCACGTCCTGTTTCTACCACTTATTAGCTGTATGATCTTGAGCAAATCACTTAATGTCCTTGTCTCTCAACTTTCTCATCGGCAAAGGTAGATGATGAAGCTCTCAACACACCTATCACATAAGATGCTTGTTAGGATTAATAAATT
>NW_005351190.1:0-386 GCF_000412655.1 Myotis brandtii | reverse complement strand
GAATCATTGATTGGCTGCCTCCTGCATACTCCCTACTAGGGATTGTACAGGAATCACACTGCAACCCGGGCATGTGCTCTTGACTGGAATTGAACCCAGGACCCTTCAATCTGCAGGCTGACACTCTATCCACTGAGCCAAACCGGCTAGGGCCACACTTTTGGTTTTACTGTTAATCTTAGGACCTGGCCAACACCATAAGAAGGACATACCAAACCTGACCTGCTGAGCTGGGAAAGAACATGAGAGACACGTGAAGCAGAGCAACTAGCTACCAATAGGTGCATGTACAGCTCAACAGATGTGCAGACATTGAAGTGAGACGAGCAAATGTCAGCAGCCCCTCAACTATTTTTCAAATCCATGAGAAATAATTCCTTAGTGTT
>NW_005351189.1:0-719 GCF_000412655.1 Myotis brandtii | reverse complement strand
CATGTTTGTCTTTTATTAGTGTAGATTATCTGCATGATAACAAAAGTTTCATGAGACAATGTCAACACTGTCTATTCAGCACACTCTTATATTTTATTCTAATAGATTATGCCTGCTTTCTTTCTTCCTTTCTTTTTCTCTTTCTTTCTTTTTATTGCAGAGAATGACCCATTAAATTGATTTTATGACCTACACATGGGTCACAGGCTACAGTTTATAAAACATTATGGAAAACATTAAAGTCACTTGTAGCTTTCATATTCTACTAATAAACTCTCTAGATGAACCACAAGTCAATAGCAAAATCAATTTACTTGAATTTCTATTTTTCCCCTTCCTATGTTGAAGATGATAATGGATAGTGATAAAGAATTATAGGTAGCAAAACGGGAAAGTAGGAGCTTTGAGCATCTATGAAAGGAAATTCAGCCAGTAAGTAATTTAACATTGACCATAGAGAAAAAGGTAGAAGACATTCACAACTAAATTGGAAAGATTTCACGGACATTTTTTTAACTGCTCATAAACTGTTCAAGTTTTAAGAGCTTCTTAAGATAAATTTGAGAGAAGGAAGAGGTTGAGGTGGAAGGAAGAAAGAGAAGAAAGAGGGAGAAAAAGAGAAAAAAGGTACATGTTCAGTGTGGATGGGTGATTCTGACCCCTCTGACTTCCACTGGTGCTTGGCTCAGTTTATATGAGAAATACCCTCTATTCATGTG
>NW_005351188.1:0-340 GCF_000412655.1 Myotis brandtii | reverse complement strand
CAATGATGAGAGAATCATGGATTGGCTGCCTCCTGTACACTCCCCACTGGGATGGAGCCTGCAACCCTGGCATGTGCCCTGACTGGGAATCGAACAGTGACCTCCTGGTTCATAGGGTGACACTCAACCCGTTGAGCCATGCCAGCTGGGCAATTATGCCTCTCCTTTAGATTTTTGCCTCCTACATTACTCTTTTCAAACATTAGGAAAGAACCATTCTCATTTCTCACCCACCAGTTTGTCTTGAGCAACTCTATCTATGTCTGCTACACCCTGAAATTGCTTTTGATAAGGATGTTAGGAGCTTTGCAACATGCTGCATGGTCCTGTTGTGTCCCCC
>NW_005351187.1:0-379 GCF_000412655.1 Myotis brandtii | reverse complement strand
GGAGAGAGGGGACCAGGGGCTGTGGCAGGAGGGGCCGGGGGACGGGGGGCGTGGAGGATGGGCTGAGACCCAACCCTGTGCCCACCACAGCCTGGTTGCCCACAGTTCCTTTCAAGGTGCACGAATTCATGCACTGGGCCCCTAGTCTAAAATAAATGCCTGGGTTTTTTAATTTTGTGTTTTAGTAAAGTAGCACGCTTTTTAGAAAGCCATGGATATACTGGCAAGTTTAAGCAACACTTGGTAGAGAAAGGGAGCACGTAATACTGACAATTCTTTCAAACAATACTTTTTACTAGACCCCTATTTAGGAATGCCTGAGACTTGTGTCTGTGTCTTAGTTGTCCTAGATCAGTGGTCGGCAAACTGTGGCTCGCGA
>NW_005351186.1:0-345 GCF_000412655.1 Myotis brandtii | reverse complement strand
TCAACTGCTCGCTATGATGTGTGCTGACCACCAGGGGCGGCGCTGAACACGGAAGGCTTCGGCGACACAGCACTGGCAGTGGGCAGCAGTGAAGGTGCTGCTGGCCCTGATGGGCCCCAACGAGAGCAGGACCATGGCAAGATGGTGAAGCAGGTGACTGGGTAGCGCCAGGCCAAGGTTGTTGCGAGCAGGGGCCCAACTGCCCTGCCGATCACCCCATAGATGGCGACCAGCCGCAGGGGTGGCAGGGGGTGGGGCCGCCACCAGACTCCCAGGTGCTGAGGGAGCCAGGCGGGTGGCCCGGCCCAGACTAATCGCCCCACAGGCGGGATGGTGGAGCAGGTG
>NW_005351185.1:0-307 GCF_000412655.1 Myotis brandtii | reverse complement strand
GGCTCACTTTGCTCTAGTGTCCAGGAGATCCTGCAACGGGTCTGCCACCAGAACTATGATTCCCAGAATTCCTGGTGTTCCCCTTGCTCTTGGTTTCTGCTTCCGGTCCAGAGGCTGCAGAAACCAAAAGGACTTGGAACTCCAGCCACCCCCAGGACAGGCTGACAGGACCGGACACTCCAGTGGCATCCCTGAGACCCCGGCCACTCAGCACCTGCGTGTGTGCATGCTGGCCACAGGGTCTGAGCAGGTGGGGTCCCAGGGACGCCTGCTGCGTCGCCCCGACCAAGCGGCAGGCGGGTGTCCC
>NW_005351184.1:0-1170 GCF_000412655.1 Myotis brandtii | reverse complement strand
AAAAAAAATCTAAGTATTGATCTCAGCTATTAAAGCACACTATAGTTGCATTCTTTTATAGCAGCTGCTCTGCACCAGTTCAACATAATAAATTCTTAAGTGTATTTCATTCATACAACTTGGCCTACTGCTTTGCTCAGAGTAACCATTAACTCATACAGGCATGTAATGAGGAAAATCTCAGAATAGTACACAGCAAGGAATGCACATATGGGGCTTCTCTCAGGGGAACAACCAGTAATTGAAAGCACTAAACTCCCAATTATCATCCCTTCCCATTTGCAAACTCCTCACGGGTCCTATATCGCACCAAGATATTGTCACTAATTTCACTTTAGACTAATACTGAGATAATGCCCTGCCATGTATGTTGTTTCTGTGCATTGGTGCCAAATGCTCTCTGCCACGCTATCAAGAAATATAATTACCAAACTAGATTTCTGTAATTCACTGAGATTATCATACTGAACATTCTCTTTCTTTTTGTCCCTTTGTGGAAGGTTCTGCAGTGGCTGAGTGACTTAGTCATGGTGTTATATTTGAAGTCTTTATAATGCAAACCAGGGAAGGTCAGGATGCTTGTTTTTCATAGCGAGATTATTCATTCATTAAAAATTAAAATACATTGCTCACTTCAGGTGGTGGGCTGGATGTTATTTCCCACATGTCCAGGTCAGCAGCGGAGAACAAAGATAGTCCTGCTGGGCAGCACATCTTCCACTGCTGCAAACTCCTCATTCTTCATTGGTTACCATCGAAGTTATTGAAAATTGACAGGTCTCAATATGAGGAGATAATGGAGATACTTACATTTGGGCTATAGAAGGCAAGGTTTAAATTGGATTCTCCTTTTATTTAATAAACATTTGCTTGACAGTAACTATATACTAAGAATAATGCTGGGCCTTGAGGTTTTAAACATGAATAAAACATAATCACTTTCCCCGAGAAGATAATACTGTCGTATGGAACAGACATATGAATGAAAAGTCACGATATTTTAAGGTATTCATACTAAAAGTATAAACAAAGTGCTGTGAGAAGACTGAGGAAAAAGTATCCCCATTTAATGCATGCGACAAGATCATGAAACGACAATGGAATAACATATTTTAAATGCTGGAAATGAGCACTAAGAAAATGGAAATAAAATTATAAAACCATTTGTAG
>NW_005351183.1:0-468 GCF_000412655.1 Myotis brandtii | reverse complement strand
CGAGCTCAAAAGGTTCGCCATCACTGGCCTACACTCTAGTTGGGGAGAGGAAAAATGAAAAGACAGTAGGAAATGTTGGTCAAGTGCTAAAATGGGCATAGAAAAGGAATAGTTCGGAGGGCCTGGGTGGGTCCAAGGAGGAGGCCAGTAGGAAACTGGTTCTGAAGGCACAGTGTTGGCAGCCTGCGAAGGAGGGGAAGGACCCTCAGGCTGGGGAACAGAATAGTGAAGACAGGAAGGAGAGCGAGTAGGCAGTGATTCTAGACTCACACACTATTCTCAAAGATTTAAAGTATTTTTATATATAGAAAATGGGTTCTGATCGATGTTTTTAAACACCTAATTAAAAATATAATTCAGACTACTATTCCAATGCGTCATTTCCTTAAAGAGGAAACTGTCTCCTCAGAGAATAATGAATTATTATATATATGGTTCAAATGTGGAAATTTTGGCAGATGAATCTCT
>NW_005351182.1:0-320 GCF_000412655.1 Myotis brandtii | reverse complement strand
CAAAGGCATGTTCTTAGGATGATCTTCTTTTATTGGGGGAGATGTTCCCTGCCTAATCCACCAAAACAGAACTTTGTATTATTTCATTTCAAACATCATTAAATGTCAACCTTTACTGTTAACCATTTGCTAGTCTTTTTGCCAAGACTTTTAAGTGGAAAAAGAATTGTATGATCTCTGTTATCAAGCTTATTATATCTGTTAGAGATGGCATACATATGTGCACTTACAGAGACACATGTGCATTGATAAAATGTGAGATGGGAAGAGTTAGGGATATCTTGTGTGATTCAGATTCAACCTATGTCAACACTTTGAAT
>NW_005351181.1:0-480 GCF_000412655.1 Myotis brandtii | reverse complement strand
TTTATTGATTCCAGAGAGGAAGGGAGAGTGAGAGAGAAGCATCAATGATAAGAGAATTATGGATCGGCTGCCTCCTGCATGCCCCACACCGGGAAATTGAGCCCACAACCCCGGTATGTGCCCTGATCGGGAATTGAACTGTGACCTCCTGGTTCATAGGTTGACACTCAACCACTGAGCCACCCTGGCCAGGTAAGTTTGAAGCATTTAGAAAAGCCACCCCAGCAAGCCGCAATCGCCTCCGTATGGAGGGTTGTGAGAGGAAGCGGTGCACAGGTGGGATGTGAGACTGGAAGCAGGGCTGTGGGCGCAGGAGGACTGCGGAGGCAGGGCCCTGGAGGTCCTGGGAGCCTGAGCCGGGACTTCCTGTCGTCCTCACAGACCCTGGCACTGTGAGGGCTTTGAAGGCGTTTAGATCAGCGCCACCTGTTCTTCCCTCTGCCCCAGACAGACACAGGATGTTTGTTGTGGAAGCTGTTG
>NW_005351180.1:0-552 GCF_000412655.1 Myotis brandtii | reverse complement strand
GGCGGGTGTGCAAGTGAACGCGGGGGCTGGGCCCGTGTCGTAGGAGCTGGGGAATACAGGAGGCATACATTGGTTTTGAGATAACAGAGAATTAATCGGTGTGAACTCATCCGGAAAGGCTAGTCCCGGCCGATGCGACCTGCAGTTGAACCTACGGTAATGGGCATCCGGAGTCCGCTCGCCGGAAAGGGCCTCCGGGGCATCTGGTTTGTCCACCTCATGCGTGAGCATTTGTAAGAACATCCCCGGCGTGCGGTGGTCCCGTGGATGCTTCAGATGCTCCGTTGGCTAATAATCTTTGGGCGACCCATTCATTCATCTTATTCATTCCGGCGCCATGAGTGCGTGTCTAGAAAAAAAGAATGAGCCCCGCCCTGAAGGGGAGGAGCCCAGCCTGTGGAAAGATGAGCGTAATGACGTGTTTTGGGGGTCTTTCACATACGGTGCATTCAGAGTGCAAAAAAGGGGAGTGGTTAGTTCCACCAGAAGGAGTAAGGAAAGCTTCCCAGAGAAGGTGACAGCTGAAATGACTCTTGAAATAGGTGTTTTCTT
>NW_005351179.1:0-580 GCF_000412655.1 Myotis brandtii | reverse complement strand
CCTGGGACTCTACAGCCACCCCTGCCAGGGACTTATTACCTCGGCTGTGGTTCCATGGTAACTGAGTCTCCAGCCACCCCGGGTGCAGGCTCCTGAGATTTCTGGACTATGCTCTCCTCTCACCGGCCCAATGCTTTAGCTTAGGGCATTGTGACCACATGAGCAGCAAACATGTGAGCAGCCCACTCCCCATCCGAGGAGCAGCAACCACGCGAGCGGGACACCCTTGTCAGAGGAGCAGCAGCTGCATAAGCAGCCCGCACATGACCGAGGAGCGGAAGTCCTGTGCAGCTTGCCCCTGTCTGAGGAGCAACAGCTGCATGCAGCCCACACCCTGCACCTGTCCAAGTAGCAGCAACTCCACAAGCAGCCCGCCCCCCATTCGAGGAGCAGCAGACACACGAGCAGCCCACCCAGGTCCGAGGAGCAGCAGCCATACGAGCAGACTGCTCACGTCCAAGAAGTGGCAGCACTGCACAGTCAGCACCGGTCCAAGGAACAGCAGCCACATGCAGTCTGCACCTGTCTGACAATCAGCAGCCTGGTGAGCATCCTGCCCCCATCCGAGGAGCAGCAGCCA
>NW_005351178.1:0-831 GCF_000412655.1 Myotis brandtii | reverse complement strand
CTGGTTTTAAAAATAAAATCCCTTTTAAAAGAACAGAAAAAAATAGTCTGTAGGATAGATAAAGGAGAAGGAGGAAAACAAGTAGATTATTGTAGGTACTCAGACAAGAGTTGAGACAATAACATTCTGGGAATGTAGTAATGGAGATTGTGAAAAAGAGTTGGATTTGTGATATATTTTGGAGATAGAGCCAAGAAGAATTTATGTGGGGTTGTAGGAAAGTGAGAAAAATCACCAAAATGGGTGGTAATTGAAAGGAAGACTGAGAAAGAAGTGGGTTTGGTGGAATGCAGAGCTGAAGTTGTGGTTTGGCAACATTATTTAGAGATGTCTATCAGGCAGCCAACTGGACTTGGTGAGTAGGCAGTTGGATATTTCAGTAAGGCTCAGAGGAAAGCTGCATTCAGGAAATACATATTTGTAAATCACAGGGTGTAAATGCTGTATAAGTACCTGTACTCACAGTGGAAAAGTGTAGATAAACAAGGGAAGTCCCAACTGAGTCCTAGGTCAAGTAGTGAAGGAAGAAGTACCAAAGATGATATAGCAATGACTGTCATTTACTGGGTGCTTTCTTTGCTTGTGGTTTAGAAAAGCTTTCCACATCTATATATATATAAACCTAAAATGCAAATTGTCCCCTCAGGAGGTCGACTGGGAGACCTGGAGTTCGATCTCTCCTATGATGTGTGTTGACCACCAGAGGACGGTGTGGAACAAAGGGAGGCCCCCACCGGCAGCCAGGGAAGGGAGGCCCCAGTCAGCAGCTAGAAGGCCCTGATCGGCCCTGATCGCCGGGTAGGCCTAGGTAACCTACCCATGCATGAATTT
>NW_005351177.1:0-508 GCF_000412655.1 Myotis brandtii | reverse complement strand
CTCGCCTCCCGCGTGCCTGACTGGCTCCTCTGTGCCCTGCTGGCTCCTCTGGGTCTGTCTTCCACATGGGCCTCTCTATCCCCTGCACCCTCATCTCTATGGCTCTAGCTGGCTAGAACATGGATGTGTTTCATTGTTCATGCTTCCATGTCTGTCTTTCCCTAGAACATACGTTTTCTCTGTTTCCCATCTTCAGTTTTCTCCAAGCATTCACATGGGCTACAAATGTGTTTCTTCCTCATTGCCTTATCCTCTGTAAAGTATTCTGCTTACATTAAAGAAAAAAAAAAACCACTGATGGTTGCATGAATTTTGGCTCCAAAATAGCAGATACGAATCCTGTCATGTTTCTTTCCTCCAGCCCCTGCCCCGAGTAGCGTGATCTCTTGGTGGTTGCTCTTTTCATTATCAGTTGGTTCTTCTCTCTCCTTGTCTCACATATACCTCATCATGCTCCCAGTGTCCTGGGAAAGGGACCTTCACTTGCAGAAACTCACAGGACCTCAGA
>NW_005351176.1:0-314 GCF_000412655.1 Myotis brandtii | reverse complement strand
TATTTAAAGGGCCAGAAGGTTGAGAACCACTGGGCTGATCTGAGGAAGGAGTTGCATAGAGGAGCCTGGGAAGAACAACCTGATAAATGCTGTCACCTGTACTCTATTTCCTCACAGTGCCCCAGAGGTAGCCGAACCTTGGGAGAGAATAGTGCTGTGATGCCTGGGGCCTCAGGTATAGGAGCTGTGGTGAAGGTCCAATGATCTTTTGTGATAGCAATGGAGTGGGGATCAGGAGCAAAGCTCCCCACCTTGGATAGGCCATGAGGGCTTGATGAAGGAGACACAGGGATCACCTACCAGAAACCTCTTTA
>NW_005351175.1:0-327 GCF_000412655.1 Myotis brandtii | reverse complement strand
TTATTTAACTAGTATAATGCCCTCAAGTTCTATCTATATTGTTGCAAACCTAGGGTTGTTGTTTCATTCATTCTCCTAACTTTGGGTTTAGTTAGTTCTTTTTTACCAGGTTCCTTGTAGGGTAAAGTTAGAGTTTTTATTTGAGAACTTTCTTTTTCTTAATACAGGTGCTTATCACTACAAACTTTGCACTTAGAAATACTTTTGCTGCATTTCATACATTTTGATGTTGTATTTCCATTTTCATTTGTCTGAAGATAAGTTTTTTTATTTGGTTTAATTTCTTCTTCGACCCTTTGTTTGGGACACATCCTTTGGGCAGCACCC
>NW_005351174.1:0-816 GCF_000412655.1 Myotis brandtii | reverse complement strand
ACCATGGGACTAGGACATTTAGCCGCTGCAGGTTCAAGTTTCTGAATGATTGCAGACCTTGAATTAGGAGATAGCTTTCAGGAGGGAAACCAGCTCATCGCGTAGATGGCAGCTGGCGTCGGGAGAGGGATGATCAGTCTTCGTGGTCATGAGCTCGGGGTTCGTTCCGGCGAGGACAGCCTCTCAGAAACGCTGTGTTTTGTGGGTTTGGAGGCCTCCTCGGGGCCGCTGGACAGCCAGGTTCGGTTCCTGCGTCTGCCGTTCACAGTGGGAAACACAGAATTTGGAAAATAGAAGCTTCACACGGTCGTCTCCCCTTCGCAAAGCGCTTGTCAACCAGGCCCAACACTGTCAGGACTTGATGCATCGGCACCGGGAAAGGCTCGCACTGAAGCTGCCAGTGACCCACCTTAAACCACGTTATCAGCCGATTCATTGTGGCGACTGAAGAATCAGACCACCCAGTCCAGAGGCGACCACCGGGGATGTGGGAGGAAGCCCTGTTGTCTGGAGAGCCGTGCGTTGTAAGTGGACACTAATCTTCCTATTTGGATATGACTGGGTGTCTTGTGTTTGGACGGATAATCCTGACACTAGTCCCTAGACTTCTGTAGGGGTGCACAATGCTGTCGTGTTCCTTACTGTGTTTACAAGTAAAAATAGAGATCGCCCGGTGAGGCCGAGTGATCATTTGACCTTGTGGGTCACATTTGGTTTTAATACAATTAAATGCTCCGTCATGTCACCTGGAGAAGGTGCCCTCTCGGGTCAGGAAGCCGTGGGCATTTGAGGTGACCCTGAGGGGCCAATGGCAGG
>NW_005351173.1:0-346 GCF_000412655.1 Myotis brandtii | reverse complement strand
AAAATAAATGTAGGAAATGTACATTACATATTGTTTATTATAATAATAACCAGAGGCATGGTGCATGAAATTTGTGCACAGGTAGGGTCCCTAGGCCTGACCAGCAATCAGGGCTGATCTGTGGAGCGACCAGCAGGGCGATTGGGGCCCCCTGCTCGCATCTGCCTTGGACTGGCACCACACAATCACTTGCTCCACCATCGCGCCATGGTCCTGCTCTCATCTGGGCCCATCAGGGCCGGCACTGCCTCCAAAGCCACCTGCTGCCAGCGCCGCATCGCCAATACCCACCATGTTCCATGCCGCCTGCTGGTGGTCAGCGCACATCTAACTCCCAGTCGGTTGA
>NW_005351172.1:0-1284 GCF_000412655.1 Myotis brandtii | reverse complement strand
TAGGTCGACGCTCAGCCACGGAGCCACGCCGGCTGGGTGTCCTGCTGGCTTTTCTGTGCAGCTCTGAGCTGCCCGATCTCCTGGTGCAGGCCCCTCCCCGCTGTGCTGTGACTGTGCAGGACGGGGACCAGGACACTGACTGATCAGAGTCCCTGCACTCAGCACAGCGCTGCCCGCATAGCAGGGCTTTTCCAGACCGACGTTCTCGCGCTCAGGGTGTCGGACTGGCTGAGGGAGAAGCTGGGTTCCCTCCTGCGTGTTCACGGGCCCCTGGGCTCCTCCCTCCCGGCCCTGCAGAGCCCAGGTGGGTACATGAACCTCCTGGATGGTGTCGTCCATGTCACCTGCCGGCCCGGCCGGCCCCACAGCCCTCTTGGCTCGCCTGTCAGGGCTTAGACGCTCGCAGGCCGCCGCCTGTTCCTGGTGCGACGGTTGTTGTGCGCAGGTTTCATTCCGAGGATAACGTCTCTAAATTGAGTAGCAAGATGGGTAGTTAGCGATTTGGGGAAACCACGGTGCATATGCATGCACCCGCTAAGGGAGGTTTTATTACGTATCTCTGACTCGCGCAGGCAGAACGGGGTGCCCATGAAGTGGCAATTGCGACTCTGGATTTAGCAGAAATAACGATCCCAGATCTTAACCGTGTTGTCGTTAGGAACGAATTGACTATCATGCAAATTGCAGTGAGGAAATTCCCTTAACGATCCCCCGTATTTAACCAGCGCTCACAGATGACGTCCCCAATGAATCGACGCCGTTGACTTCTCCCCACACCTCCCTTTGGCGTGTCTACTCCCCGGCTGCCTCGCCCACAGGTCCTGTCTGGTCAGCTAAGAACCCACCAGGTGGTGTAGACGCAGGGTCACCCCATCCAGGGTGGGGAGGGAGGGAGGCAGGCCTGGAATCCACAGGCACTGCCCCTTGAAACGCGCTGACTCGGGCTCACACTCAGCATCCCTGTGTGACAGGGAGTGACAGTCAGTGCTCACGGCGTTCACCAGCTCCCGGGGGTGCCACCTAGGTTTTAGCCAATGGCGGGGTTTCCTCGAGCTGCTGCGCATCGGCGAGGTGAGGGGGTCCCGGGAGGAAAACTTACAGAGCGTGTCCGTGCGAGGGGGTCCGGGCGCACGGGAGCCGTGTCCCCGGCAGCGGGCCGGATGTAATGCCCAGTCCAGGTGCCTCCTCACCCCCTCTTCCGTGGACTCCGGGATGAGTGGGGGCAGGATCAGGGGCGTGGGTGGGGGGGTCCCAGCCGTCCATCTTCACACTTTGTCACAGACG
>NW_005351171.1:0-762 GCF_000412655.1 Myotis brandtii | reverse complement strand
CTAATTAAGCAAGTTTTGCTCAAGAAAGAACTTACATGAGGAATGAGGTGGAATTTATCTTGATGGAAGGCAGTATGTCTACAAAGTGGATAAGCAAGTGATGGAAATAGGTTTAAGAGAGAAAGATGAACACTGATACAGGAACCCAGACCCCAAAAAAGGATCATTCAGGGTGTGGGGTAGTTTACCCTGGCATGTCTCCATAATATTTTCTAAGGTTGATTTTAATTTCTATCTGTAGGAATGTGTTGTATAATCATTCAGTTTATTGTGTTCTAACCTGATCTAATTTCCTTTCCTTTAATACAGGCATAACATATCAACCTCAAAGAATTATTGTGAGGATCAAATGAGATATTACAGGAAAATACATTAAATGTAATAAGCTGGGGGGAAATTCAGTTTCTTGCTTTTTCTCCCTCAATCTCACCACCTTATTGCTTCTTTAAACTTTCTTTACCTTTCACTAAATTTGACACATTTAACTTACTATTTTATATCACTTTCTGTTATTTTGTGATGTGTTTCCTCAACTGATTTCATTAATTTTTAAATGTTTATCTGCTCAATGTTTATAAATTATAGGTCAAAAGAATAAGGATAAAGAGAATAGCTGTCAGAACAATCCATTCACAAAACAGGAAATATTAAATATCTGTTTCCACATAGCTTTGTAAATTCTTCCAGACTTCGGAAGATTCATTCATTTAACAAACATTTACTAGTATTGAACAACTACTATGTGCCAAACACTACACTAAT
>NW_005351170.1:0-471 GCF_000412655.1 Myotis brandtii | reverse complement strand
GCCATCTTGGTTGGGTTAATTTGCATATAGTCCCTCTTTTTGGCCAGTGGGCATGGCTTGGGGCGTAGCGAAGGTACAGTCAATTTGCATGTTTCTCTTTTATTAGATTAGATGGTACTGCCACATCTACATATATAAAGAGGAAATATGAAAATTAGGCTGGGATGCCACAACGGGTCACGACCACACAGGAGGAGGTTATGTGTGCAGGTGAGGCCGGAGTGGAGACAGAGACAGGGGCCAGTGAGCTGGAGTGAACACGGACAGGGACTGGGGACCAACCCGCAGCCTCTGTGGTCTGGAGAGGAGATGGTGAGCCTGCCTCCTGCGGAAGCAGCGTAGCTCCCTCCCACCTCCCGCAGAATTGGCACGGCTCCCTCCCAGCTTCCGTTGGCGCCAGTGGCTTGCTTCCACCTCTCGCGGAAGCTGCACAGCTCCCGTGGAAGCAGTGTGGCTCCCGGTGGCACACTG
>NW_005351169.1:0-758 GCF_000412655.1 Myotis brandtii | reverse complement strand
GGGGGGGGGAGGCTTTATGGGAGGAAATGGTGATGTCACTTTCTTCCAGTTCCAGCAACTCACTCAGCAGAGACAGGGTCGGGAGTATTCCCACGACCTCGTCTGCACATCTGCCCCCGGGTTACCACCCCTCAGGGTGATTCAGCCACAGCTTCTCCCCTTAGCCCGGCTGTCTCCATCCTCTACACCTGCGATGGCACGCGGACCCAGCCACCTGTGAGAGCCTGTCTTCCCAGCTGTGGATGGAGCATCGCATGTCCTTGCTGGGCGCCTTGTCACTACGTCCTGTTTTTGAAAGGAGGCAGGGAGCTGGGGGAGCCATGGAGAATGATGTCAACTGGGCCACTGGGAACTCTGGCCATGACCCTGGCAGCTTGGTATAGTGAAAGGGACCTGGCCAGGGGGTGGGGGTGGGGGGGAACTTGGGATGAAAGCCTGTGTATTCACCTGCAGATTGAAGGGATTCAACTAGAGTGATGGTCCAAAGACTTAGAGAGCACAGATTCCCCCGGAGAACTGGTTACAGGTGGATTCCCAGACCCCGACACTGTTGTTCTAACTCGGAAGCTGTGGGGGTGGGCTCGGGTTCGTTGTTAGCAGGCACCTCAGGTGATCTCATGCATCTGGTCTATAGGTCATGCCCAGCTCTTCCTTCCATGGGCCTTCTAGCCCATGGTTCATCAGAGCACAAGGATCATCTCTCTCGGGACACACGGTGGGGTGGTGGCTCTTACTGTGCTACAGATAATGCCACATGC
>NW_005351168.1:0-824 GCF_000412655.1 Myotis brandtii | reverse complement strand
AACCTCTCTGTGTATATGCACTTTTCAGAAGAGAGGGTTTATAGCTTGCAAGTCTATCTGGCTATCTTTCTGATATCCTATTCCACTTGATTTAAATCAAAGTAACCAATGAAAGCAAGCCAAAAGTAAAAGCAACACTCAAACTAATCACTCAAAGGCATCAGCAGTATTGTCCCCAGCAGCTTCATCTGCAAGGAAATACCATGTTAATGGTTCATCAGTGATGGGGTAGAGGGTCTCACACAGCATCCACTCTCTAAATTTGGAAGATACACAATATGGCACATATAGTTATGAGTGCACGCAGCAGCAGTGAGGAATTCCCCAGGGATGAGAGAGTGACGGCTTTGATGGACAACAGCTGCCATTTTAAATGTGATAACCACAGGGGTCTTCAACATAGCAATTTAGAAAATAAGACCAATGATCAGTTAAAGCAACTCCCAGCCATTTTGCTGTCTTTAGCTTCAGGGTACCTGAATGTGTCCTGGGACAAAGTCCCTGAGATGGTCAAAGAAAAGCCAAGGACCAGGTAAATACACGGGTGAATTCTACTATACACTTATTGAATCAACATCAATACTTCTCAAACTCTTCTAAAAACAAAACCGAAAAGGAGAAACTACCCACAAACCTATTTTCTAAGGCCAGAATTACCCTGATACCAAAGTTAGATAAGGATGCTCTAAGAAAACCACAAACCAATATCTGATATTTATTGCCTCAAAAGTCTAACAAAGTTGATTTTTTTTTTTAAGAATCAGGTGCATTTGCCTAGAACTTTTTAAAAAATGGCTTGTGTAGATTATATAGTATTGGAAGTA
>NW_005351167.1:0-325 GCF_000412655.1 Myotis brandtii | reverse complement strand
GCCCAGCAAGACTGGAGATGGCTTTCCCTGAATCCAGTCTGCATTTCCACGCACAGACCTTGGTAGGGATCAGCCACGTTGCTGGAGTGAGACCTAAGGAGGCCTTTCCACTCCCTAATATCGGGGTGGCTATCTGGGACTCCATTCACAGTTCACACATAGGAAACTCTGGGGAACCATCAGATTATTCTGTGGTGATGATTCAATGAATACTTGTGTTTTACTTTTTTAAAATTTCCCCCACAGCTAGTCTGTGCCCAACAATTGACCAGATAACCCACCACCCACTCCTAACCCAACTTGCTCACCTCCACTACAGAGGCTG
>NW_005351166.1:0-311 GCF_000412655.1 Myotis brandtii | reverse complement strand
TGGGTGAGTTGACAGTGTTGTAACATCCCCCAGGCCTTCTGTTCCTCTTGGGTTCAGCAACCTTGGCACAGCCGCATTGGCTTCTGCAAGTAGCCAAGGTGGAGAGAGAAGGAGCCTTCCATACTCCCCTCTCTCCCCCTCACACACTGAACCAATCCCAGTGTTCTGGCTCCCGGTTCTCTTTCTGTGACCCAGTTCTACCCACAGACAGGCTCAGGTGAAGACCCAGGAAAGCTCATTGGTGTGACCACATCAGCCTCCTTCTGCCTCCTCCAGACCCTCATTGTTGGCTCAGGTGTTTCATTCTCATG
>NW_005351165.1:0-349 GCF_000412655.1 Myotis brandtii | reverse complement strand
GAGAGTCATTGATCGGCTGCCTCCTGCATGCACCCCATTGGCGATTGAGCCCCTAACCCAGGCATATGCTCTGACTGGGAATCGAACCATGACCTCCTGGTTCATAGGTCGACACTCAGCCACTGAACAACACTGGCTGGGCTCGCTTGTATTTCTTTTTTTTTTTTTAACTATATTTTTTAAAATCTGCAAATATATGCACAAAGCTATTAACAGTAATTTAAGTAATTTGAGGAATAGGACAAAGAATGGGGCAGAGATAAAGGAAGGATATATTATTTTGTATGCCTCTAAAGTGCTTGAATTTTGCCTAGCCTTTGTGGCTCAGTAGTTGAGCGTCGACCTATGA
>NW_005351164.1:0-1421 GCF_000412655.1 Myotis brandtii | reverse complement strand
ATGTTCTATGCGTTTGGACAAATATGTAATGACATGAACCCATCATTATAGTATCATACAAAATAGTTTCACTGGCCTTTTCTCCAAATCCTCTGTGCTCCACATACTCATACCTCCCTCTCTCTTAACCACTGGCAACCACTGATTTTTTAAAAAATCTCCATAGTTTTGCCTTTTCCGGAATGTCATATAGTTGGAATCATACAAAATGTAGCCTTTTAAGATTGGCTTCTTTCAGTTAGAGATATGCATTTAGTGTTTCTCCATGTCATTTCATTGCTTGATAGTTCATATCTTTTTAGTGCTGAATAATATTCCATTGTCTTGATTCACCTAATTAAGGGCATGTTGATTGCTTCCACATTTTGGCAATTATGAATAAACTGTTATTAACATCCATATGGAGGTTTTTGTATAGACTGAAATTTTCAGCTCATTTGGATAATACAAAGGAGCACAACTGCTGGGTCATATGGTCAGAGTAGGTTTAGTTTTTTAAGGAACTGCAAAAATGTCTTCCAAAGTGGTTGTTCAATTTTGCATTTCCACCAGCAAAGAAGGAGGGTTCCTCTTGCTCCACATCCCCATCAGAATTTGGTATTGCCAGGATTCTGGATTTTGGCCATGTTAATAGCTGTGTTGTGGCATCTCATGGTTTTATTTTGAATTTGCTCAATGACATGTGATGCTGGGTTGTATGGTAGATCTCTTTTTAGTTTTAAGAGGAATCTCCATAATTTTTCCATAGTGACTGCACCAATTTGCAGTCCCAGCAACTGTATACAAGTGTATTACAGATGTCCCCCATTTTACTCTCTTTGATGCCCTGTACCTAGCCCTTGTCCTACGCCAGGCCTTCCCCACACTATTGTCTGTGTCCATGGGTTGTGCATATATGTTCTTTGGCTAATTTCTTCCCGTCAACCTACCCCCATAACCAATAACCATTCTGACTGGTGTGAGGTTGCATCTTTTGTGTTTTCCTGATGAGTATAATGTTGAGTATCTTTTCATATGGGTGTTGGCCATCTTCTTTGGAGAAATCTCTCTTCATGTCTTCTGCTCATTTTTTTTTATCATATTGCTTACTTTCTGTAATTGAGTTGTATGGATTTCTCATATTTGGGGGATAAACACCCTTATCAGGTAAATCATTTGTTAATATATTCTCCCATTCAATAGGTTGTCTTTTTGTTTTGTAGATAGTCCCCTTCACTGTATAGGAGCTTTTGAGTTTGAAGAAGTCCCGTTTGTTCATTTTTGCTTTTGTTTCCCTTGCTTGAGGGGACATCCACAAAAATATATTATTCAGTCTCAAATCAAATAGTTTACCACCTTTGTTTCTGACCTTTTTATTCTGTCCCAGAGATCTGTAATGATGGGGTCATGTCATTACATATTTGTCCAAACGCATAGAACAT
>NW_005351163.1:0-873 GCF_000412655.1 Myotis brandtii | reverse complement strand
TGGAATGGAATGGAATGGAATGGGATGGAATGGAATGAAGGCACATTAGAAAAATAAAACTCTTCTCTGGCCTAGGTCTACTATCAGGATCAAAATAAACAGGCCCCGGGCATCAAGCGAGTTCTCCCGGACACTCCTTAGTGCTTCTCTCGCTGGGAGAACCACTTCAGGGAGGAAAAAGAAGATTTCAATATGATTTCTCACCAACATTCAGCTGATGAGGTGGTGGCGGCAATTTACAGTAAAGTGCTCTAAAGAGTGGCCAGGGAGCTGCCGCGCCAGGAAGAGCTGGGAGGAAGAGGAGGGGGGCGGACAGCTCAAGGTCGTTCCCCTGGAACCAGTTGAATCGTTTCACAATGGAAAAGCTAGGAAACACCGCATGGCCAGGGGTCCCAGAGAGCGTTTCTCACTGTGAGAGATCGGACTTCCTAGAGCAGCAGTTCTCAACCTGTGGGTCGCGACCCCTTTGGCGGTCGAACGACCCTTTCACAGGGGTCGCCTAAGATCATCCTGCATATCAGATATTTACATTACGATTCATAACAGTAGCAACATTACAGTTATGAAGTAGCAAAGAAAATAATTTTATGTTGGGTCACAACATGAGGAACCGTATTTAAAGGGTCAGAAGGTTGAGAACCACTGTCCTAGAGCAACCCCTCAGCATGTCCCTGGGTCCCACTGGTGTCCCTGCGCCCCACTCACGTCCTTGCAGCCCATTCTCATCCCTGGGTTCCTGGGTCATGCCCACGCCCCGCCCCAGGGCCCTTCTGTTCTGGGGGCACCCAGTGCCTGAAGGCTCCTTGGTTTCTGCCAACGGGAGCGCCTACGGACATGCCCAGCCGTTGTGGCTCAGTGGTTGAGCATCGACCT
>NW_005351162.1:0-515 GCF_000412655.1 Myotis brandtii | reverse complement strand
AGGGAGGGGGTGAGAGCCCATAGCGCCCCCCCCACCAGTCCTTCGCCACCCACCACTCGCACTCAGCGCGCCCACCTGCCAGGGGAAGGAGCGCAGCGCATGTTCTGCCAGGAAGTGGCGCTCAAAACTCTGCAGCAGGCGGGAGGCTCCCATGCTCTCCTCTGGCACCATGATGGGGTGGAGCCGCCGCATTGCTCTGGAGATGGGGTGGAATTGGGGAGGCACCTGGAGGATTCAGGACCAGCCCAAGGTGACTCGAGGGACTGAGGGCGGGGCTTGAAGCAGCCAGAGAAGGTCTGAGAGATTGGGGGCAGGGCCAAGCGTGCTCAAGCTCTGGGTGTCAAGGCGGGTTGGCGGCCGGTGGGCCAGGTGTGTGCAGGTGGGCGGGGCTGCGCAATTTCGTGCACCGGGTCACTAGTATATATATAATCAACATAGACACACACACACAGGCGCACGTGTGCACGCACGCACACTCGCACACAGGCTCAGGAAAACTAGTGTAATTTTATATT
>NW_005351161.1:0-2364 GCF_000412655.1 Myotis brandtii | reverse complement strand
TGTTTAGATTCTTTAAATTCAGAGTATTTACTGAGGACTTAGAATGTGAATTGAGCACACAATTTCAGTTAAAGCTCTCTCTGGGTGATAGTCTATAAGCTGTTGTTAAAGATCACTGCAGTAAGCCTTTCTTTAATAAGTCATATCCAGGTGAAATCTCACTGAAAATAAAACCGACAGTGCAATTGCCTTGAACTTTTAGTAACTTCAGCATGTTAATACATTTTTTTCTCTCATATACTACCAGAATGATATATACTACCAGAATTATAAGGCAGAACATGTTTGGCACACACTATAAAGACAGCATAACTACCTGAAATAGAACTGTTTTCTTCTCTATTTTGAAGGATAATAATTTGATAAGAGAGAAGCTAATTAACTACTTCATTATACATTTTAGCAGAGTAATTTTCATGGTTTTAAGCACTTGTTGTAAAATATGAAGCAGGAAATTTAACCATACATATAGACACCCAACTGTATGAGGTTCTTCTGAAGATGATCCCTAAGATAACGAGGTTTGTGGACAGAAGTGCAGTCTAGAATGGCATTCTGTTTTCATCTGCTTGAGATCGGCACACTGGAATCTTCAAGAAACGAGGAACTGTTCTCAACACGGACTGCACTGGTTTGATCTTCAACGCCCCTGGAAACTTCCTCTGCTGACCAGCAGTGAAAGGATCTGCTGGGTCTTCAAAGACACAAATGTAAGTGGTGTGCAATTTTGGGGAATTAATTGCATTTGGAGCATTCTGAGTAAGTACTCTGTGGTCCTACAAGCATCTGGTCATTTTCACACGGTGCTATTTCTGTAAAATCCACATTCTTTCCATCTTCAGAAGCTGCTTCCTTAAGGATAGCTGGGCCAAATCAGAAGGTGATTGCAATTTAACATCTTTTTCTACTTGAAGAAATAGGTTTGCTAGAACCAAAACATCTGCTTATCTTATTTCAGAAATTTGTGCCAGAAGCGACTGTATATTGATCAGCACCTCAAACATTACACTTAACCATCTACTTTTATATAAAAATAGTAAGACTTTTAAATACTGTGTTCCAGTATTGTTTGACCTTTTACCTGAGGAAACCAGGATGGCAGCAGAATCATAAAGGAAAACCTTGGGTATTAGTCCAAGGGCAGAACAGCTACTTTTTAAAATGCAATGAGATGCATTCATTCAGGTACCATTTACAATCCTTGCACTTGTCCCTTTTCAGCTCCCTCTTTCATTCCCACCAGCAACTATTTAAAGCCTTTCTTTAGAATCCCCTTCTCACTTCTCTCATTCTCTGTCCTCTGACTGAGGCCATCTGGTAAAATCCTTTAACTTCCAGTTCCACTCCATGAAGTATAAATCCCTGGGTTTTCCCCTCCTTTCCTCCCAGGATAAGACCTCACTTTCTTCTTCAAGGCCAGACCTGTCAAAGGCTGCCCAGAAGAATTCAGTGTCCCTCCCAAGCTCCTGAGGACCCCACAGACACTTGGCATAGCAAGTCTCGCATCTTATAATGCAAACCCTCTCCCTTTCCTACTCATCTTTGTATCTTTGGCACCTCCCACTAAGCCTAGCAAGCAAAGATATTCAAGAAATACGTTACACCGAAACTACTTACTTTTAAGCATGAGCTATTTTCAATAGCTTGAACCAGAATTGAGCTTGTCCCAGATTACAAACCAGCATATGGTTTCTGCTCCACTTTATTTTTTAACCCTTAAGTGATGCCCAAAAAGAGGAATAAGACATTTTTGGTGACTAGAGTTGCCAGGTAAAATACAGGCTATCCATTCAAAATTGAATTTTAGATAAACAACAAGTAATTTTTTTATTTTTTTAGTATAAGCAAGCCCTGAATAGTGCATGGGATATACTTATACTAAAAACAATTATTTATTGTTTATCAGAAATAAAATTTAACTGGCAACCTGTATTTTTATTTGCTAAATTTCACAACTCTGCCAGTTGCTCTAAAAATTCTCAGAGGGATCAGGAATACTTCTTTAGAGCTCCTGGTAGCATACATCCAAACTCTGCACAAATGGCCAGATTTTATGTGTGTGAATGCAGCTGAGTATCTCTCTGAGCATCCCAGTCACATCTTTTAGAAAAAGCTGTTTATTATGTAAAATTTTCACTTATTTTTCTATTTCATAGAATCCCCCTCAATACCATCTATCAATAATTTTAGCAAAAAGAATACTATAATGTTATTCAATATCTCTTGGAAAGCTGATATTTACAGAGCTATTACCCTGCCTCAGTTAAGTCCTGGCTACATGTACTAATAATAAACCGCTTCTGAAATTTTCATAGTTTTAATTAAACCAGCAAAACACAATGAGGGAACTAAACAAGTCTTTCC
>NW_005351160.1:0-611 GCF_000412655.1 Myotis brandtii | reverse complement strand
TGTGGCATATAGTAAGCACATATGCACTTGGCTATAATGTATAGTTGTAAAATGCAGGGAATAAAAATTTAAATTTAACACTATTCTTATAAGGATATTTATAGACATAATAACTGAACAACTATGATGAATTGTGGTTAGTGATTTATTAGAAGTATCTAAAAAGGGAGAAGTAAATGTGTAGGGACACTGGGGAATGCTATAAAACTAGATGATTTTTCTTAGCTAGAATTGAGGAAGGAGGGTACTTCTCTAAGTGGAACACATTGATGAAGATTATTTAGACAGAGAAGTGCTGAGAGTTAGCTAACACCACTGAAGTGGTTATTTGATATAATGCAAAAATTCTCATCTATACCCAGTATCACACTCTTATTTATATACTAGAGGCTTGGTGCACAAATTCGTGGGGGTCTGGCCGGCCTGCCCCTACTGGGGCCAGGCTGGATGGGGGGAGGGGCCACAGGGGGTTGGTTGGCCAGTCCAGCCCCCGATCGGGCCAATTGCCTGGCTGCAGTGTGCGTCATAGCGACCAGTTATTCCAGTCATTCTGGCCGTTCCCATCGCTTGACTGTTATGTATACTAGTATAGATACAACTCAGGTTTTTTA
>NW_005351159.1:0-866 GCF_000412655.1 Myotis brandtii | reverse complement strand
CAAACAGGACAAACCCAAATAAATCCATGCCAAGATATATCATAATCAAACCTCTGAAAACTAAAACAAATAAAAATACCTTGAAAGAGGTGATAAAGAAATATCTTACCTTTAATGGATAAACAATGCAAAAAAACAGTATATTTCTCACCAGAAATGAAAGCTAGAAGAAGTGGCACAACATTTTCAAAAGAAAAAGAACTATCTTCCTAAACAATTAAACAAGTGAACAAATAGGTTCTGAAATTTTTATTTTTTTAAAAACTTGTGGCTCTTGATTGAATTATTTTCTGTTATAGTGCCAAGGTGCAAAACTATTCTCCCTTTCAACCTCAAATGTTGCCAAATAGCTTCAGCAGAGCCAAACTGTTTATTCTGATATATAGATTATTTCAAATTTATATAACCTTGATATGTCAATAAAAGAAAGTCCAAGATCGATGATGGAACATTCTATTAGGAAATAAAATATTTGTGTTCAAATCCTTGTTCAGTTACTTACTATCTATATGAACATTCATCTACTAAATGTGTTGATAGTATTTGTTGCATATCTCACAATGAGGATCACAAAGGATAACATAAAAAGTAGATTTTTCAGATTACATATTTTTATTTGTTTATAGGAATATATAGAGCTGTGCATAGTTCAGTTTATTTGTTTAAATAGTGAGCACAATTTTACTAGGTGTGGGAGGAACAAAGATGGAAGTCTCTATGGTTAGGATAAATAGTTCATTGAAGAGACATTCCAGCACACATTTTATAAAGGCAACACAATGAGGCAAAACGTATTGATAAATGCAAAAACAAATTTCTGTGGGAGCTGCAAGAACCTTACTGTAAACACCTTGGATGTAAGTCTG
>NW_005351158.1:0-726 GCF_000412655.1 Myotis brandtii | reverse complement strand
TTGTGCACTGGGCCCCTAGTATATATATATATATATATCTTTGAAGAGGGGAACACAAGTCAACATCTACTTCATAAGGGAATAAAGGTGACTGTGTATAGCATCTCACAAAGAAAGGATTTAGTAGTGGTCAGAGCCATTTTAGTAGTGTGTAAACCCTATTTGTTATTCAATACATATTAATTTATCACAAGGTTGCTGAAACAATAGAAAGCAGTATAAATAAAATTGTTTTGTAAATTGTGATTGAAACAGAAACTATAACCAGATTCAGCATCCCAAGGACATACGTCCAAATCATTCTCTGTTCCTCACTCTCATATTATTTTATAATAAATTCACTGATTCTGAAAAAAACATGAGGATTTTTATCCCTGAAATGTTTTGTCCATCTACTCCTTTTTATCTTTGATCATTACTATGACTGCTTAAAGTTAATCCCATTATCTTTTCTAGGATATTTCTAATGTTTCTCCTCTGATTCATGAGCAATGTTGTCTTTGGTTCCCTTCCTAGAAATGGAATAGTCATTTAACTCATTGAAATATAACTCCCTGATGTCTTTTCCTTGCTCATAGGTTAAAGTTCCTATGGTTGGCCTTACAAGGTCCTTGAGGATATAATCAGTTTTCCTCTTAATCCTTATTTGCTGCAGCCATCCTTTTGTTCTCCACTCCAGCCACACCTATGCCCATTTCATCACTCTTTTTTTTTTTTTTTTTTTAA
>NW_005351157.1:0-443 GCF_000412655.1 Myotis brandtii | reverse complement strand
GCCCAGTGACCAAACAGCAGAACGACCAGAATGACCAGTTAACCAGTCGCTATGATGCCCACTGACCACCAGAGGGCAGATGCTTAATGCAGGAGCTGCCTCCTGGTAGTCAGTGTGCTACCACAGTGGGAGCACCACTCAGCTGCCCAGAATGAGCGGCTGCTCTTGCTGTGAACCCCGGGCCGACAGGCAGAAACCTGGGCTGATCCTTTGCCTCTTCACCCCAGGCTCCTCCTCCTTGCTCCCTGCAGCCTCCTCCGGATGCCCACCCGTCGTGCAGTGCCGCCCCAGAGGCTGGGAGGTGGGTTTGTGGCTGCCAAGGGACTAAGACCTACTCCACTGCCTCTCAGTGCTATTGTCCCTGGGCCCAGCCCCAAACGGGTCCCCTGGAGAGGCAAGTGCTCCAGCTCTAAGGAAGATTCAGGACCAGGGAGCAGCTGCTC
>NW_005351156.1:0-1517 GCF_000412655.1 Myotis brandtii | reverse complement strand
AATTGAAGGAACTCATCTTAAGATGCACGTTCAATGTGCAGTTTCTTTTCAATGACTGTTATTATCGACAAATAGATGGGGTTGCGATGGGTTCCCCACTGGGCCCCATTCTCGCTGATATCTTCCTTTCAAAAGTGGAACGTGGTGCCCTACAAACAGCGATCCTCCAATTCGATTCATACATGAGATATATGGATGATACATTCATAGTGTGCAACTCTCAAGTCAATCATGTTCAGTTACTTGATGTTTTTAATCGAGCACATCCGTCAATAAAGTTTACCAGTGAAACTGAAACCGATGGCAAACTGGCTTTTCTGGATGTCCAACTAGAAAGGAGGGAGGATGGTTCACTGAAGCGGAGAATTTTTCGAAAGTCCACTTGGGTTGGACAGTATACACATTTTCTGAGTTTTGTGCCCCTCAAGTACAAAAGGAACCTGGTTCGTTGTTTATTCTATCGCGCAAGAGCTATCTGCACCGAGGAAACTCTAGATACGGAGCAACAATTTGTCTGGAAGACTCTCATGGAGAATGGCTATCCAGAGGCCTTCATAAAAAAGCATTCAGCATGTAGAGCCAAACATACTGCCCCAGTAACAGTCCCAAAAAAGAATGTTTATCTGACAGTTCCATTTAAAGGCGATATTCCATTTGATCTACTGAATACAAGACTATCCAATGCTATCGCCAAGACATATCCGGCTGCCAAACTGAATTTAATCGCCGAAACGAGACCATACATCCTTCAGAATCTCAAGGATAGATTCCCGGGTCAATCCCAATCATATGTTCTATATCTTTTTACTTGCACTTGTGGTGTGAGATACTTGGGACATACGACTCGACGTCTATCCAAACGGATTTCTGAACATTGTCCAGTCTCATTATGCAAAGGAACGGTCAAAACCATCAACAGTGCAATTTTGGAACATTTGATGGAAACGGGACATCATATAAACAAGCATGATTGCTTCAAAGTTTTTTACTCTGTCAATAACTGTTACTGTAAAGGACTGAAAAAACGCCTCCTTAAAACAGCCGAGGCCATCGCAATTAGAATTCTGAAACCAGAGTTGTGCAAACAGAAGGCGCTCGTGCAAACACTGACATTGCCTTGGACCTAGTATTGATTTGTTATTATTTTTAAACTAAGGTAAGTAATTTTACACTATCGGTTTGTGAATACACCGTCAGTTGACCCCGAGTTCACAGACTGAGTTCATTTTTTGTCATGTCTCTAGTGAACTGTATAATGACGACATCTGCTACTCTGTATTACGTCATTGTCGATCTACTCTGTATTATTACGTCACCTTTTCATTCTAGTCAGCCATGTCACGTATGTGAAAAAACTCCGAATTCTGATCACGTTATCACCAATCCAGTTTTAGCTTTCACCAGCCAATATGAACCGTTATAAATTTCTCATAAATGTAAATGCCTGAAGAGATTTTATCGAAAAGAAATTTCTTCGCGTTGCCTTACGTCTTATGATTCAATGGGCATCTTTAACG
>NW_005351155.1:0-804 GCF_000412655.1 Myotis brandtii | reverse complement strand
GAGTAAAGAGCACAGTCCACGTTTCATATAAAAACACTGGCACATGCGCACGGAAAAGACACTGACAGGACAGTCACCAAAACGTAACAAAAGTCATCTCTGGAGGATAAGATTGCAGGCAATTTTTATTATTTCCTTTTTTTTGAGAGCTTTAATTTTTATTTTGAATCTGAGTCAACTGAAAAATCCAATCTGCTTCTCACCCCTTGCTTCTTTATGCCCAAGAGGCTGGCCGCTGTGGGGACCATTTGTTCTCTCCATGTCCCTATTTCCTTCATTGCTGCTGCACAACAGCTAGGCCATCAGCAATATCAGGAGATAGAGAGGCAAAAGGAGATTGTCTATCTGCGTAGTGTATGCTTCTAGGAGGGACACTGTGCTGATGGACCCCCAAATCCAAGCATAACTGTGGTTTATGTCCACTTCACTGTCAAAGATTAAGATGAGAGCTACAGAAATGATCTGGGCAAATATAGATGTCATGGTCCCCTCGAAAGTCTTTTTGGTTCCAGGCCAGTGGATTTCCCCCATGGTGCTGCCAAAGATGGAGGCCACAGTGTCACCCACACCCACAGCCAGGACGCCAGCATAGGGGACTAGGGCCTCTCGCTCCTCCCAGGCTACCCTTCTGTGTACAGGGTCTGGGGATCAGCCAAATGGGAAGAGATGCCCAGGAGTAGGTAGATGTGTGTCAGGATGAGTGGTCCGCTGTCTTGTTCATCCAGGAAGAGGGAGAGGAGGCTGCACAGAGTGTGGCCCAGGGGCCTAATGCGGAAATAGCGCACATACTCTAGAAAGATGAAG
>NW_005351154.1:0-765 GCF_000412655.1 Myotis brandtii | reverse complement strand
ACCTCCTGGTTCATAGGTTGATGCTCAACCACTGAAGTGCTTACTTTCGAGCAGGTTGAGCATTAGAGTCTAATGCTTCTACCATTTCTCAAAGGCCTACTGTGTGCCAGGGACGTCGTGTGTATAAATAATCTCATTCAAGCCTTGCACCAGTTCTCCGGACTAGGTACTGTTATTACCCCTAGATTAACGTCAGAAACTGAGGCCCAGAGAGGTGAAGACGTTGCCCAACTGGTCACATAGCTCAGAAGCGGAGCCAGGATGTGAACTCTGGGCCTTTATGCCAAAGTTCAGGCACTGGAGACTACACACGAATCCTTCCGCCCTCCAGAGAGAGGGTGCACACACTTCCGGGTTGTTCAATGGAATGATGTCAATCAGACGTGGGAACTGGAGTTTTCCTGAATCCCCTGTTGGCATCTGTCTTGATGCCGAAGAACTGCATCCTGGGTAATTTTAAGGACTAGAAAATCGCACTGTATCAACACCTGTGAATGGTATTGCTACTTCTAGGGGTCCTTTTGCTATCTGGGCGCTGTTTTCTACCTCTACCTGCGTCTCACGTTCTCAGATGATTGCTCTGCCTCTGCTTCTGTTTTGCAAAAATCGCCTTTTCCTTGTTTCAAGTTGCTGAGGGGGAAAAAAGGGCTCCCATTTATAACCCCGTGTGCTGGCGCCATCTAGTGGTTACACATGGGAAGTACACCAGCCTCCTGGTAGCAGGCGAAACAAGATTTGGGGAAATGAATGCCTTCTAGCCTTTGT
>NW_005351153.1:0-336 GCF_000412655.1 Myotis brandtii | reverse complement strand
ATTCATCTCCAAATAATACCCTATTTTTGTCCTGACTCTGCACTATTATGTCTGTGTAATGCATCCACATTATTCTTTGTAACTGTGGTGCTAATTTCTCACAGTTGTATGTATTCTGTGGTGGAAATATACCACAATTTATTTATTCCACTGCTGATAGCCATTTGCATAGTTGCTAGTGTGGGCTCTGACATCTTGCTGTTGCAGACTTTCTTAGGCATGTCTCTAGTGAGCATGTGCATGCAGACCTGCTGGATGGGCACCGAGTGGGGGAGTGCTGGGTAGACTGCACAGAATGCCTCTTTTTTTTAATATACTTTATTGATTTTTTACAGA
>NW_005351152.1:0-1700 GCF_000412655.1 Myotis brandtii | reverse complement strand
TGTAATATCTTAATCAATAAAAAATATAATTAAAAAAATAAAGAAAGAAAGAAATCACAGAAAGGGCATGCATAGCAGATATGCACAGGTAAAGTGCCAGCAACAACAGCAACACCAAAAGAGAAAGTGGATACATGGAGAGAAGATTCAGAGTCATCCACTGGGTTATTAGTGTCCCAAGAGGAAACAGGTGGTGTGTCAAAATTGAATAATTTAATGAGAGTTTTTATGTATATAAAACAACCTTTGCAATGATTGAATTATGGTAACCATACTTCTAAGAGTTAGTAATAGCCTAATATCCATGCTACTATGAGGGGAGAAAGTAGCACAAGAATTCAGAGAAAGAATCATGTCTTGAGAGAATCATGACTCTGATGGAGGGACACAGCAGCTGGAGGAAACCTTGCAGAAGGGGTGCCAAAGCCTCCTTCTTTCCCTCCCTGCAATCTACTGCCAGGGCTACCCACTGGCAAAACGCAACCAGAAAACAGTGGACATGAGTCAGCCTGTCTGGGCAGAAAGCCAGGTATAGAAGAGTTGAGGGTAAATGGGGGGTGGGAGTGGGGTCAATGGAAGAGATCTGGCTTATCTACCCTAAATATATGAAATTAAGAACAGCAATGTTTAGTTCTGTGAAAATAACTATTGACAAGAACTCTCTATTTAAAATTTTGAGAAAATTTTAGAGATACTAAAATTTTTTAATTGAAAAAAAAGAAAATTAACCATTCCAATCCCATTAGGTGGGTCATCAACATCAAGGGACACAAAAGCCATTGGATGGTTCAATCCTGTATGAAGAAGTACAGCTGACAGAGAAAAGAGTCTGGGAAGCAACAGGTCCTTTTAGCACAACTACCTACAAGTTTTATAAATTCCCTACTGAGAATAATTGAAAGTAAATATCAAAATTATTTGTAAATATAATTTTGCTTAAATTATCTGTTTAGTAAACTGCATAGAGTTCTCATAACTTTATGCAGATTCAACCCTTTCCATATACAGGTGCCCATTTTTTGAAAGTTCCAGTTACACCACTTCACTGTTATGAAGGACTTGCATTAGTACTTGTTTTCGATAACAAAGAAATTTGAAGAGGGTTTTTCACTTTCATGAATAAAAGGGAGGGAAAGCAAAAATAGCATTCAGCACTAGTTTTGCAGTTAGTGGGTACAGAGACAGCACGCAACCTGAGCAGCAAGGGTGGCGCTACCAAGCTCCTTCCCAAGAACCACACTCAGCATCACACTGCCGCAGTTTCTGAACTGTGTCTGTGAGCATCTGGGCTTTATCTCAATTTACTTTGTTTATCCTTTCACAAGAAGTGTCATAAGGTATCAGAAAAGCCTAAGAGAGCTGGTAAGGGTGTTATGCTTAGTGTAAAACTGGACATGATTAGGCATGAATTTGGTATGATTTTGTAGGTCATTTGTGGTGTTGAGAATGCTCAAAAATTTTTCCATATAAATTAATGGTAGTTGTGCTCTGGCCGGTGTTGCTCAGTGCTTAGAATATTGGTCCATGCATTGAAGGGTCATGAGTTTGATTCCAGGTCAAGGTCAAGGGCTCATATCTGGGTTGCAGTTTGGTTCCTGGCCTCAGTCAGGGTGCATGCTGGAGGCAGACAATCGATGTGCCTCTTTTACATCAATGTTTCTTTTCTCTCTCTTCTCTCTCTCTCTTTCTCTCTCTCTCTC
>NW_005351151.1:0-578 GCF_000412655.1 Myotis brandtii | reverse complement strand
TTACCATGTTTCTCTTTTATTAGTGTAGATAGCAGAGCTATTTGCCAAGAATCTTTAAAAAAAAATGCAAACAAATGTACATTTATTTGAACAGATATTCACAATGTCGGTGAAAAAAAATCCAATGTGTATAGTTTGAGGAAATTTTTGTAAATCAACATCTCCCTTACTAACTCACCATGTATTTATTTGTGTGTCTATGTTTGCATAGAAAAAAAAATATAAAACTAGAGGCCCAGTGCACAGATTCGTGCACCGGTGGGGTCCCTCGGCCTGACCTGCGAGAATCAGTGGACTTCTGTGCCACTGCAGCCCGGCCTTACCCGCCAGCTTGTCAGGCTCCAGCCCGCTGTCCACGTCAATCCTGCACAGCACGAAGTAGTGTGTGAAGCAGCCGGCAGCTGGGGAGGAGCATGAGCCTGGGCTGGGTGCTGTGCCTGCCCGGTGCGTAGTGGGAGTGTCTACGGGAGAGGCTTATGCCACTGCTGCTGCTCTCGCCAGCTGTCAGCCTGGCGTCTGGCGCCCATCTGTCAGCTGAGTGGTGCCCCCACTGTGGGAGCGCACTGACCACCAGGGGA
>NW_005351150.1:0-479 GCF_000412655.1 Myotis brandtii | reverse complement strand
AAGAAAAGTTAAGTCCCAAGGAAAAGTCACACAATCAAAAACCTGCAGCATTAGATGCAGAAAGACCAGAATGGAGGAATCTCTGGATAAAGAATAAATGGACTTGACATTCTCAGAGAGCTCAAGGTGCTGCTGAGGGTTAAACCAAGGAGGAGAAGTCACCAACGCCGGCCACGCTGACTCCAGACTGGAATCCGAACTCTGGAAATGGACGCTGTAATAACCGACCTTAGAAAGCCAACCAGCCAGCAGCGTGGGCGCAGCTGAGAGAGGACGAGTGAGCGGCAAATAGACGGAGGGAGTCCCAGGATGTATGTAGCACAGGGACAGTGACAGGAGAGATGAGAAATAAAGTGTGAGTTTCTAACAGACCCCGGAGCGCCAGGAGGGCCAGAGAGAGTGAGGGAGGAGGTAATGGGAAGAATTACGTAATTAGAAGATAAAGATGAGATGGGGTTTTTATTTTTAAACTAGAGGCC
>NW_005351149.1:0-356 GCF_000412655.1 Myotis brandtii | reverse complement strand
TCTCTGTAAAAAATTAATAAAATATATTTAAAAAATGCTCACCACATGTGTCTAATGCACCACTGTGGTTAATGGATCTCACCAAGTGATTAAAAATCCCTGTGGCACCTGTTGGTGAAAAGGAGGCTAGGAAATCAGGGACAGGCTTATTGTAATGGGCTTAGACTAGTGCTTCTCAAACTTTAGCAAGCATTGGAATCACTTGGAGGGCTTGATAAAACACAGATTGCTGGGGGCTCCACCCCCAGAGGTTCTGATTCAGTAGGCCTGGGTTAGGATCTGAGGATTTATATTTCTTGAAGTTCCCAGTTGATGCTGATGCTGCTGGTCCTAGGAAAACACTTTGGGAACCACTG
>NW_005351148.1:0-550 GCF_000412655.1 Myotis brandtii | reverse complement strand
ACGCAGGGGTAGGAAGAATCCAGAAAGATCTGTTTGGTCCGGATAGGACAAGAGAGCCCTGCATGACCAGAGGACAAAAGCCACTGCTAGCCCCTCCTTAACAAGGAGACAGAGCAAGCGGGAATTCTACGAAAATTTCCTCCTTTTCCCTGTAAATTCCAAACATGATGTCCCCTGAAGACAACTGCTTCTAGGTCCGCCTCCGGAAAAATACTTGGGCCGGGGTGTGAGATCACCACACTCAGTGCCCTTGACTGTGCGCGGAGGCAGAGAGCGTGTGCACACGTTTGTGTGTCGCCACGACCCACTGTGACAGAGCAGGGCTCCCCAGCTCTCCAGACGCCCAGCACCAGGGCGCTGCGTGGATTGCAGGCAATCAGCCAGGGCGTCCACTGAAGAAATGACCTGGTGGGCCTCTGCCCAATGGCCCCAGGCGGCTGGGAAGATCTGGGGGGGCGGGGGTAGGAATAAAAGGCTCCTCCCCTGGGCTGGGCAGCGATAGGCCCTGGCTGAGGGAAATGCTCTCCTCCCTGACAAATCTGAGATGTGA
>NW_005351147.1:0-433 GCF_000412655.1 Myotis brandtii | reverse complement strand
GCATGCATATAAGTCCTTCGGTTGATCTCTTAACCCCTCCCCCCAAAACCCTTCCCAGGCTTCCCACTGTAGTTTGACAGTCTGTTCAATGCTGCTCTGCCTCTGCATCTAACCCTGTTTATCAATCTATACTGGTCCCCATTATCCATTTCAACCTCACCAGGGCCGTCCCGACCTCACCGGGGCCGTCCCTACCTCACCGGGGCCATTTCAACATCACTGGGGGTGTCCCGACCTCACCGGAGCTGTCCCGACCTCACCGGGGCCATTTCGACCTCACTGGGGCCGTCCCGACCTCACTGGGGCCGCCTCAACCTCACCAGTGCCGTCTTGACCTCACCGGGGCCATTACGGCCCCGGGCGACGTCTCAACCTCACCAGGGCCATTCCGACCTCCAGTGTGTCTCTTTCACATCAAAGTTTCTCTCTCTCT
>NW_005351146.1:0-1500 GCF_000412655.1 Myotis brandtii | reverse complement strand
CCTTCCTCTCTCTCTCTAAAAACCAATAAAAACACATATATTTTTTAAATTTAATGTAATAAGTGTAGTTTGCTGAAAACAAATCAACAATATTGATTTGGTCTGTATTTGTATTTTAACTTTATGATACCAATACAGAAGATGCTTGTTCACAAAAGTAGAATATGTAAAATTATCTTTAAAAACTTTGTCTTTCTTGACTAGTTCAAAATAATCTCACTTCATATGTATTACCCAGACAACCATCACTCCTTAAGTGCCAATTTTAATTCATTGTCTCTTAATAATTACATAAATCTGTTTAGTTCATTTTACATTAACTTTGTTGTGTAATTAAATTTATTTCCAGTCCAATTGTTATTGAAATCACAATGAGAATATTGTTAATTGTTCATTTACTACCTTACTTGCTGTTAATTATAAGCTGCTCAGTACTTCAGCTCCTAAAATGCACATGGTCCAGAGCCCTATAGTGTAGGCTGTTTTGAATTTGGCATAGTCCCAACAGTGCTGACCTTGTGCTGACTCAGTTCTCCCTATGTTTGCCTCTGACTTTACTGTCCCAAGCCATATATATCTCTCTATATATAGCCCCCATGTCCCCATTTCGGAAACCACTCCTTATTAGAAAGACATTGTATATTAGGAAGAAAATACTATAATCTAGAATCAGTTCTTACAGATCACCTAACCTCTCTGTACCTCATTTTTTCTATCTATACAATGGGTAAAATAATACACATCCTACCTTACCAAAATGAGATTATCAAGTACAGAGATGCCTTGGAGTGAAATGACATTAAAATTCAAAAAAATATTTTGTCAACATGAATGTAATAATGCAAGCTATATTAACTGATGTCTGAAATTTTCTTCAAGAATCAGATTCTGGTTTTCTTTCATGTTCTATCACATGAAGTAAGGTCTTCTTCAATTTAATCTAAAAATGAGTCATTTGAAGAGAAGAAAAATTTTACTTGGTTTATCATCTCATTTCGAAGACATCTTGAATAGGCAGCAAATGTAACTTACTCCTGTTAGTCCACTAAAATTTCCATTGATGAGCACTTTTCATTTCCTTCAACTGCTTAAAAATTGCTTAGGTACTTCAGCTCCAATTGGGAATTCAAGAAAATTACCTCAGAGAAGGATGTATTTTTCTGCATTTAAGTAAAAAAGCCTCAGATCTATTTATAATTCTATGTAAGGGCAAAGAGATGGTCTCTGTAGTTGCTTCAAGTCCTATAACTCTATTTGATCATAATTATCCAGACAATCATTTCATGTCTTCTTAGTCTTATAATATTTGGTCCATACCAGTCTTTTGGGTTGTGAAGATACAGGTTTTGTACATTATCTTATTTTTTTCTGTCTACAATAAGTCTTATGAAAGTTCACTTCAAAGCTCCCAAAAGGAGAAGGGAAATATAGAATTCATTCTAAAACAAAGAGAAAAATTCTCCTATCTACTATTGATTACTATATTAAAATTTATTTTAA
>NW_005351145.1:0-317 GCF_000412655.1 Myotis brandtii | reverse complement strand
CTAATATGCAAATTGTCCCCTCAGGCGGTCGTTCAACCGGGAGACCAGGAGTTTGTCCATTCACTATGATGTGCGCTGACCACCAGGGGGCAGTGCAGAGCATGGCAGGCATTGGTGACATGGTGCTGGCAGCGGGCAGGAGTGGAGGCACTGCCTGCCCTGATGAGAGTGGGACCGCGGCAGGATGGTGGAGGAGGTTAGTGCCAGGCAAATGCGGGTGCAAGCAGTGGCCTGATCACCCTGCCAATTGCCCTGCAGACAGCAAACAGTGGCGGGGGTGGTGGGGGGTGGGGCTGCTGACTGGCTCCCAGGTGCTG
>NW_005351144.1:0-333 GCF_000412655.1 Myotis brandtii | reverse complement strand
AATCTCACCCAGCCAGTGTGGCTCAGTGGTTGAGTGTGACCTATGATCCAGAAGGTCATGGTTCGATTTCTGGTCAGGGCACATGCCCGGGTTGCAGAATTGATCCTCAGTGTGGGGTAAGCAGGAGGCAGCTGACCAATGATTCTCATAATTGATGTTTCTATCTCTTTTTGCCTCCCCTTCCTCTCTTAAATAAATAAAAATATTATTAAAAATTAAGACATCTTCATAAAAAAATATATAAAGAAAGTGGTGGTGATGGGTTAGGTTGGGGAATAGGCAAGACACAAATAAAAAAATTGAGAGAAAAGATAAGCAACATTCAAATCCATA
>NW_005351143.1:0-646 GCF_000412655.1 Myotis brandtii | reverse complement strand
ACACATTGACTTTAAATAGAAATACAAGAAGAAGAACAGGTGATGCATTTTCATATCAAAAGGATCACAGCCAGGAAGCTGAGATAGGAGTTAAATGTACTAGGTGGGCACCAAGTGAGACTTCCCATGTTCTAGTGGGACTGAAAGAAGAATAGCTTTCTTGACGCTAAGACCCAGGAATCCAGGTCTTGGGGAAATACTGGTTTAGGGCATCTGATGTCCCACAGAATAGAAGAAAAACTGAGGCATGAGAAAAGATGAAAGAATTCAGAAGTCTTGGCTTCCAGCCCAGGTTCCTGGCTCTGCCAGACTTTTGGGGTAGAAGGGGGGTGTCTTTAGGTCTTAGGGCACCAGACCCAGCTGATTCAGCCACCACCACCCCCTGAGCCAGAAAGGCAACCCCAGTTTGAGTCCTGTCTGAAGTCAGTGACCCTCAGGGCATCTTGGAGTGCACTGGGTTGGGTTTGGGAGGGTGCTGCCATCTGTGAAGACATTTCCAGCAGTGACATCACTATGCCTCACAGCGCACTTGCCCATGTGGGCAGTTGCATCTGGAATGTGCTGTCAAGAGGCCTCCAGGCCCAGGAGCCTGGCCCTTCCAGAGCACAAGTTCAACCTCCACTCTGAGCTAGTGGGGAAATGGAAG
>NW_005351142.1:0-692 GCF_000412655.1 Myotis brandtii | reverse complement strand
AGGTAACTGCGCATTGAAGGTGTAATGCAGAGAGGTCCTGCGCACCCTCCCTGGGGTCTCCGCCCAGGGGAACATACCCCAAAGCCCACGCACAGTCCCGGTCCTGCCGGACTTTGAACACAGGCGGTTCCTTTACTGACCCCCCTGCTTCTTCTCGCAGTCTCCTCTCGTCAGGCCTCGCTCTGAGCTCAAGTAATGGCGACAAGGCGGTAGGCATTACCCCTTTCAAAATGCCCGCATGTTAAGAGAGATTTTTGAAGGCCAGAATACAATGAACTATATGAAAAGGTGCACAAAATCACTCCTACTCAGAGAAATGCATAGCAAAGCAACAGCAAGACACCACTTTGCATCCGTCAGAATAAGAATGTAAGAAACATAAGACCCAGTGCTGGCGTGTGTATGGAGAAATGGGTATTCCCACGTTCCTGTTGGAAGCTTTCATTGCTCTTTGGGAATTAATCTGGAAATAGCTGTTGTAATGCAGCCTTTGCCGTGGCAATCTCAGTGTAGGCTAATCTATTGTACAGAGACGTGGGCTCATTTATGGCGTCGTTCGAGGGGTCGAGCCCCCTAGGCAAACATCTTCAACACACCCTGAATGACAACTTGCTCTAGAATAATTGAAATCATCCTGGAAATCCAAACTAAAGTATTATGCAGCTACTTAAAAAAATGAGTTGATCTAATCA
>NW_005351141.1:0-331 GCF_000412655.1 Myotis brandtii | reverse complement strand
ATTCTAACTGACTCAGGAAGGGCTGTGAAAGCCCACCCCAGAAGCCAGGTAGTTAGGAAACAAAGAAACTCAGGAATATATATAAGGAGAAATCTCATTGTATAAGTTGCTCAGCCTTTGGATCTTTTGAGTCCCCAGAGCCAGCAGTGATGCTTTGATTAAAGTCTTCTTTCCTGATATCTCTGACTGTTTCTTCCTTGACGCCAATTCCACAACAACCAGGGGTGTCTGAACAGTCAGCTCGCTGGGAATTCCGGGGACCAGGGAACTCATTGCTAATTACTTTATATCATAATTATTATTTTTTTTTATTAAATCTTTATTGTTCAGA
>NW_005351140.1:0-767 GCF_000412655.1 Myotis brandtii | reverse complement strand
GAGCCGCGGTTTGCCGACCACTGACCTAGGGCATTCAGAAAGCACCTTGACACCTTGATTTCAGATTTGCAGCTTCCAGAACTGAGACAGAATTCATTTTTGTTGTTTTAAGCCTCCTGGTTTGTGGGGATTTGCAATGGCAACCCCAGGAAACAGTTACAGCTACTGTTATAGTTTGCTGTCTTTGTAATATGAGGCCTAACCTAACCCTTATATAGTCATCATGTAGAACACACTACTTTTCCCACTTGATTCTAATGTCACTGCTCACTCAAGAAATGAAAGTTCTGCTGGAAAATGGCTGATTTCTTCCACTGATTTATAGGCGATAAAGAACTCTGCCCAGAACCTTCCTCACTTCACCTGCCACTGAGATTCAGTAGTGTTCTCTGTGACCACCTTTCTTCTAAAAAATGCAATAGGAGGGCAGACCAGGAAAACTGACTGATTAATAAGATTACTCAGTTTACTTTCTAATACATAGGTTCTCTTTCATTCTTGTTCCATCTTTCCTGATCACTCTTCGCCCTTCTCTATCTACCCTTGGGCCCACCCATTCTGGGCAAGGAACCTTTGGGCTATCCCAGAAACCACTCAAGTGCTAACTGGGGCATATATTTTAGAGCTGGCTAAAGTAGCTAAGGGAACAAGGCCACGCTCCAAAATTTCAGATATATAATTGCATTAACTCCAAAAAGAAAACAAAAACAACCAGTTTTAGTTGGATAACTGCCATGTGAAGTTAACTCTAGGTGAGAGAAGTGCTT
>NW_005351139.1:0-487 GCF_000412655.1 Myotis brandtii | reverse complement strand
GTGTGTGCCAAACAGCTCATTACCCTTCCCACACATGTTTATTGGAGGGATTGAAAGTCATAAAGGTACTGATAAAGCCCTTCACACGTCATCTGGCTCCCAGTCAGCGTTGCCTGTGGCTCCTGTAATTTAACTGCCAAAGGGGTTTAGTCTTATAATCAATGTTAATTCTCCGATTTGTCTCCAAGAACCATCTTCATTTCTTTTCCTCATAATTGTGCACAGGCCTACCAGGCATACATGTATCTAAACATGTTTAAGTTATTTTATTTTCAGACCATAGTGTCTCTTGGAGGCATGAATCCAAGTTTATTATTCACTATAGATGTAGAGCTGTTTTCTCCATCAGATGCTTTAGCACCCCATGACCCACCACAGGGGGTCATGATTGGAATAAGGGAATTCAAGGTCAATGGACAGTTCTTATTGACTAACTAGAGGCCCGGTGCATGAAACTCATGCACTTGTGTGTGTGTGTGGGGGGGGG
>NW_005351138.1:0-335 GCF_000412655.1 Myotis brandtii | reverse complement strand
TGAATAAAACAAAACAAAAAAAAAAGACCGTACCCTTATATGTGATGATGTTTACTTTGAATTTATATTAGCTCACACAAACACTCCATCCATGCTTTTGTTCAGTTTAAGAACCCATCGTGGCCCTCGAGTCTAAAAGTTTGCCCACCCCTGGTAGGCTCTGGCTTAGGTTCTGGCCCCGCCCCCATCGCGGAGTCGCTCAGCTCAGCCTCTGGCCCCGCCCTCCCTGCGGGGAGGCGCCTGCGCAGTTCCTTGCAGACGCAGAAGTGGCCGTGGAGGGGAAGGTGGCGGTTGCCCATGAGGAGGGTGTTTGTCTTTAAAGCTGACGCTCCCCG
>NW_005351137.1:0-328 GCF_000412655.1 Myotis brandtii | reverse complement strand
AGCTCAAAAGGTTCGCCATCACTGGTGTAGATTGTTAAGCAACCAATCTCCAGAACATTTTCATCTTGCAAAACTGAAACTCTATACCCATTAAACAACTCCCCAATCATTTACTCCTCCTGGCAACCATCATTCTATAATTTGTTTATGTGAATTTGACTATTCTAGATATCTCATGTACGTGTTCTCATACAGTATTTGTCTTTTTGTAACTATCTTGTTTACTTAGTATAATGTTCTCAAAACTCATCCATGTTGTCGCAGGTGCAAAATTTTTTGCCTTTTTAAAGTTGAATAATATTCTATTGCATGTATATACCACATTTTG
>NW_005351136.1:0-299 GCF_000412655.1 Myotis brandtii | reverse complement strand
CTCTATCCACTGAGCCAAACCGGTTTCGGCCCCTTTTTGCTTTTAAAGTGTTTGCAGATTACACAGTACATCGGACAGGCGCCGTCTATAAGAACGATTAAAGGGGGAATTGTCTCAGGGCCTGGAACGGATGAATTCCATTTTCACCGTTTCTAACGGGAAAAACGCTCCGGGTCTCTAACCACCTCCCAGGGTGAGTTAAGGTGGAGGGAGGGGTTCCGCTGGACCCTGGTCACTGCCCTGGACAGCTCGGGGCCGGGAACCCTGGGGAAAGCTTGGTGGGGAAATGCATTCACCCC
>NW_005351135.1:0-511 GCF_000412655.1 Myotis brandtii | reverse complement strand
GAACGATACAGAGAAGAGAGATTTGCATGGCCCCTGCATAAGGGTGTCCAGCAAATCCTGTGATGCGTTCCACATTTAAAAAAAAAAATTATTATTCAGGAGAGTGCATGCTGAACCTTCATTTTGACGGTTTTAAAGACTGGGTTTTATTATTTCTGGGAAAGTGTTACGGAGTGAGCAAACTACAGAATGGTAATACTGTTAAAAAAAAAAGATTGTTTCTGGGAAAATAGAAAAAAGACTAAAAAAATAGTAGCCCTGGCTGGGGCGCTCAGTGGTTAGAGCATTGTCCTGAGCACTGCAGGGTCTTGGGTTGGATTCCTGCTCAAGGGCACATCCCTTCGTTACAGGTTCTATCTCCAGTCCAGGTGCAGGCAGGAGGCAAGGGATTGATTTGTTGCTCGCTTTGATGTTTCTTTCTCTTCCTTCCTCTCCCCACCCCTCCCTCCCTTCCACTCTTTAAAAACTCAGTGGAGCCCCGGCTGGTTTGGCTCAGTGGATAGAGCGTCAG
>NW_005351134.1:0-616 GCF_000412655.1 Myotis brandtii | reverse complement strand
TTTCTAATAAAAGCTTGTGATTAGAGGGTTAACATCCAGCCTGGGTTCATGTTGTCCTGCTGTCAAATGAGCTTGATGTCCATTATCTGAAAAACTTCCTTTAAAATCAATTTGGAATTTTGTGTCTGTTCCATAAAAGCCTCTAATCTGTATGACACACGTGGACGGAGCAAACTGAATTTGCATGCAAACTGCCTGCCTGTATACTTGGTGGGAGGCTGAGATTGCAGCCTCTCTGTGTCAAGGTGACCTATGTAGACTTTGTATTTGTTCTTATGTATTTGTCTGTGTGCCCCGCATGACCATGGGGTAAGGAGCAAAATCAGTTCCGTGCTGTGCAGCCGCTGGACCTCCCCATGAGATTGAAATCTATCTGCCATTTCTCCAGTCCGTTTTCTCCCACAAATTAAATAAATACAGTATCAGATTGAAGCCTACGTGTGTCTACCAGGTCTATTGCTTATTCTGACCCTTAGCAATTCTGACCCAGAGCTTATTCAAAGGGTGCTGTGTGGTTTAACAGCAGAGTGCTTAACATTGTTTTAAAGGCAAATGAAACCTTAAGATTCATGAAGCCTTATGCTTAAAAACAAACATACTCTTAATGCATATAATT
>NW_005351133.1:0-1851 GCF_000412655.1 Myotis brandtii | reverse complement strand
TTTTTTTGATCCTGAGGTTTCTACTTTTAAACGTCCACACCTGGCATCTGCAGTAAACTGCACAGCAACTGGGTTACAGAATGCAGTTACGATCCATTCATGCAAACCTTCAAGAATGGCTGGTGTGACTCAGTGGGATTGAACGTTGCCCCATGGAAAGAACATAGCTTTCCTTAGTTTAGCTTCAGGTTCTTAATAGCAAAAGGGATTAGGCTCCAGATGCCTCCTAGAGTTTTATAATTAGTGGAAATAAAATGATTATAGGAGTCTCGGGTGTTTCAGTAATTACCATTGAAAACAAGTTTCCTTATTCACAAGTGTGGACATACTAATAAAATGTATGATTTTTTTAAAGCAATGAAAAAGCATGCCTGACATATAGAGAGGGGGAAGGAAAGATAAGAGAGTAGAGTAGGAGGGTAATGATGGAAATCAGTTTAAGTTTCTATGTGCATGAGTGATCCTGGCCCAAAGCGTGGCCCCTCCTCTGTAATGAATTTTCCTGTTTCTTTGGATACTCAAAATGTTTTGTTCAGCATAACCTGCCAAATTACAAAGATTGACAGTGATGAAAGAAAAAGAAGCACCTAAGAGTCTTGATTGATAGCAAAGAAGGGTTGCCTTTATGGGAAGTCCCTCAGTAGACTGGAGACACCATGATTTTGACAACTGAAGATACTGTGACATGTGCACTCTCTTCAAGGCAGATTTCTTTAAGGCTATTTCATTTTTAGATGGTTACCAGAATTTAAGTCCTGTTTGTAAAACTGAAGTGAGGAAAGCTACTTCAGCCAGATTTGAATCTGTGCTTCAGTGGAAAAAGGCCAGGAAAAACAATTCCCCAAATCAGTGGAGCTTCACATTATTATTGCTCCATCACCTTGGTGACAGGATAGCTTGAGGGGGCCGGAGGTGGTGATATGAGTAAAACAGCTCTTCCGCTGAGTCAATGTGTGTACATATATATTCACACAGCTGGTTTCATCTCAGTGAGGCAGCTACTGATGTGAGGAAAGTTAAGTAGAGAATTTCCTAGAAGCAGCTGTGGCCTACTTACCTAAGCACAGTGGCTATTTTTCTACTTTGTCAGGCAAATAAGAAGTAGCTATAGAATATTGTGTTTGAAGAGAGACTCTTGACAGTGAGTTATGCCAACATCTGAGGTGCAGAGGCAGCCCCTTGCAGTGACTGGCTACAGCCTGGAACCTTGCTGTCCCCTCCCCTGGTACCACCACTCTCCTTCCGAGTGAGGCCGAGCTCTTGGCTCAGTTCATTGGAGGGCGTTCTCCAAGTGTATGCACAGGAGGTAGCAGTATCCTTGGGTCGTGACTGACTGGCCAAATTGACCTGGCTCTCTCACCAGGTAAAAGCTCCACCAGTAGAGTAGGCTGCCCTGCATACCTAAAGACTTGGTCCCTGTGAGCCTTGGGGGTGGCAGGTGGTGGTGGTATAAACTGTGTGGAAGAGGTATTTCTGAAACTTTAATCTGGGGGCCAACTGTATCTGGGGTTCTTGTTACAAATGCAGGTTCCCAGTTCCGTACCTATTCGCTGTGATTCAGAATGTCTGGTATAGTAATTCTGAGGCACAGTAAAGTTTGGGAACTACTGACTTAGAATACCCTCACATGATATATCTATTATAAAAGGGGTCCTCTTACTGCAGGGACTTTCAATTACTGCTTGTCCCCTTATCTTACAAATTCATTTAACCAACATTCATTTATCAACTGCCTGTTGTGTATCATACTGAGCAGGGCAGTAGAGTTACAACATGACCAAGATTGACATGGTTTTTATCCTCATGAAACGGAAGGGAAACAAGTAAACAAATTAATAGTTATGATTAGAG
>NW_005351132.1:0-763 GCF_000412655.1 Myotis brandtii | reverse complement strand
GGGGATCGAGCCCACAACCTGGGCATGTGCCATTGACAGGAATCGAACCGGGGACCCTTCGGTCCGCAGGCCAATGCTCTATCCACTGAGCCAAACTGGCTAGGGCTCTGCTGCTTTTAATTAGTAAAAAGTCTAATCCAATTTGAAAACCAAATCTCACATATAATTCATGGTTTAGACTTTTGATTGGAGGTAATGAAGTAAAGAGTCAAGTGTGGTTGCTCTTTAATATATCTCTCCTCCTCTGCCTTCTAGCTTCTCCAGTGTTGGGGGTTGGGGTGCTGGTTGCGAGAATGGAGAGGAGACCAACATCTCCTTCTCAACTGACTGAGGCCACAACCTCTGCTTATAGGTTGTTGCTGTTTCTTTGGCTAAAACTGACTGACCATCAATGCCCACTGTGTGGCTGGCTGTGTTGATTCTCTCATGGGGCACATGTTTCGGTTCTTTGCAGGGCCTTGCTATCGCATGGCTCACTGTCATGGGAGATCCTGCTCTGGCTGACCTTTTCACCCCCACCCTGTCTTAGTTCTCACAATCCATGATCGATCCCACAGCCTCTTACTGCCCGATCCCCAGGCCTGATAAACAGCCTTCCTGGGTCAGGTATCTGCACTGGTAGCTTCTTGGTTAAGGGGAAATCCACACAAACATGGGAGAGTAGGCTGGTTCTCATCTCTTCTTTAATCCCTACTAATCTCTTTCCAATGTTCTTCAAGATGACATAGACGGAGTGGGGAGATGTGTGTAAGGGCACAAACTT
>NW_005351131.1:0-304 GCF_000412655.1 Myotis brandtii | reverse complement strand
TGTTTACCTATGCCGCCATCTTGGTTTCTCCTATTTCTGCTCAATCTTTATTATTTCCTTCCTTCTACTTACTCTGGGCTCTTCTTGTAGTTCCCTTTCTAGTTTTTTAAGTTGTAGGATTACATAGTTTATTGCTGATTTTTCCTTTTTTTTATGTATGTCTGTAGTGCTATGAGCTTTCCTCTCAGGATGGCTTTTGCTGTGTCCCTGAGATTTTGAGTTGTTGCGGTGCATGTTCATTTATTTCCAGGAAGTTTTTTATTTCTCTCTTGATCTCCTTGTTAACCCATTCATTGTTTAATAA
>NW_005351130.1:0-596 GCF_000412655.1 Myotis brandtii | reverse complement strand
CAGGCTTCCCTCTGGCTGCTGGTAGGCACACAGGACCTGGGCTTCCCTTGCAGCCCTGGCTTCACCTGGAAGTTTGTTTGGAAGGTCATCCTGAAGAACCTCCGGTCTAATTAGCATATTACACTCTTATTAGTATAGAGTAGAGGCAGACACAAGCAGGGCATATTTTGAGAGAAAAAATTTAAAAAACAACCAAAAAAAAAAATAAACTAGTAGCAAGGGAGTTATTGGAACTTGGTTTTAGTAATACTTAGAAGTAATATTTCTTCTAATATTTTATTCTTTCACCTTTTTCTCCAGCTTTAAGTCCTGTTTACACAAAGGTAAGGAAATGAAATTTTAAAGTATGAAAAAACAGTGGGACTCCACATTTATAAAAAAATATTTACTATTGCATGGGTGGGGAATTAAAGAACTGGAAAATTGATAAATATTTATCTAGTCAGCATAACCATCAAGACACATGATTCATACAGATGTGTCAAATCCACTTCACAATAAATCAATACTATCAAGAGGGTACCATTATGTTAGGCTTACTGACTCATGCTCCAAATTACTAATTCACAGGGAATGTATAACAATCTAATCTTTCC
>NW_005351129.1:0-472 GCF_000412655.1 Myotis brandtii | reverse complement strand
TCATCAGAAAAAGTCTGTGTCTGTATGTGTATCTGTGCGATATATATTATATATGATGTATATGCTATATATTATATATGATGTATATACTATACAGGCTGTATCATAATATGAATGTACATCATATATGTTGTCACATAGGTGTATCATCCTATATATTAAAAGCCTAATATGCAAATCGACCAAACAGGGAACAACTGGTTGGTATGACATGAACTGACCACCAGAGGGCAGATGCTCAACACAGGAGCTGCCCGCAGCCCCCAAGCCGGCCAAGGCAGGTGCCAGCGGGGGCCCCCTGATCACCCCACCAGTTGCCCCCCAGATCGGCCCTGATCACTGGCCAGGCCGAAGGACCCTACCCATACACAGATTTCGTGCACCAGGCCTCTAGTATGTAATATAGCCTATATAATATATATGACATATATGCCAACATATTTATAGATCTTATATATACAATATATGATAC
>NW_005351128.1:0-336 GCF_000412655.1 Myotis brandtii | reverse complement strand
TTTATAATAAGGAACCATGAGGCAGGCTGGTGTGACTCATTGGTTGAGAAACCAGGAGGTCATGGTTTGATTCCTGGTCAGGCAGGGCACATGCCCGGGTTGTGAGCTCGATCCCCAGTGCAAGAGGGAGCTGATCAATAATTATCATCATTGATGTTTCTATCGCTCTCTTCCTCTCTCTGAAATTAATAAAAACTTATCTTTAAAAAATGAGGAATCATGAATTTAACTATCAAAAAGGGAATTAAGGAAAATAGGGGACCATAAAGAAGGCATATTTGATAGGGTCATTGCATTGGAAGTCCCAGTGGAGGCCACTTTTGCTGTGATCGGCAG
>NW_005351127.1:0-336 GCF_000412655.1 Myotis brandtii | reverse complement strand
TGAGTCTCTTAAAAGCAGCATATAGATGAGTCCGTTCCGCTATCTTTTTATTGGACCATTTAATCTATTTACATTTAATGTAATTATTGAGAAGTGTTTACTTATTGCCATTTTGTTCATCGTTTTTGGGTTCGTTCTTTCACATATGCCCCTACTGGGGCCAGGGATGAACCTGAAACCCAGATACATGCTCTTGACTGGGAATCGAACCCATGACCCTTTGATGTGTGGGCCGACATTCTGACCACTGAGCAGCACCAGCCAGGGCATAACCATTTCTTTAAATATTTAATCGGATCACTTATCTTTGTTTTCTTAGGGTTTCTTTTTTCCCTG
>NW_005351126.1:0-1139 GCF_000412655.1 Myotis brandtii | reverse complement strand
ATTACGCTTTGATTGGTTGAACGGATGGCCAGACAACTGGGCACTGAGCATATTAGGCTTTTATTATATAGGATATCTGCCTGAGGTTATGGCTTTATTCATTTATGCACAGTAATTTTATCAATTCCAAAAATCAAACAGCATAATCTCAAACTCATTGATATTGCATATTCTATTTCATTGACCTATGTATTCCTCATTGTGTCAAGGGATCTGGGTTACATCTTTTAAATAGATTGACACCTGATTCAGTGTTTATTGGATTGGGACTCTTTGCAAAGGAATGTTTACTTGTTAAATAAGTGCTACCTTTTAAGTCAATATGCCTTAGAGTTAGATGCTGATCAAACTTTCCCCCATGTCAATAAAATATTGGTTAGAGAATGTTATACAAGAGTTCAGAATTTAATTGACTATGCCCTATTATAATTTTACAATTAACAGGTAAATTCTGAAGTTTTATACCTCAGGAGATTAGAGACAGAGTTTATATAGAAAACTTTCTTTTAAGTTTATGTGGATAATCTATGATTTGGCATAGGATGTCGGGTTCTATATGATTTACTTTTTTTTGAAATCACACTTTTTGCTGAAACATATAGAAAAAATGCATACCATAATTTTAAAAGTGACATGTATTTAAATTATATAAATAATTCCTTATTAAATTAATTAAATATTTATCATGTCTTAATGTACTTACTCTATTTTTGTTTTAAATTTTTATAATCTAAATATTATTTTATATTTTCTACACTGGATATAATTATAAATACATGTTTTTTTCACACATTTAACTCAATTTTATTAATGATAATTAATTATTAAAAATTATCTGTTGGACACAGCATTTAGCTAAATCCTTTGTCTTTTGAGATACCACTCAGAAAATTTTAAAAGAATGTTTTACTTCTCAGAACAAAGTATCATGGTGTCATCTTTATTTTTCCCCCTTTTCAATGCATGGGATCATCTTCAGGAAGACTCAATTCTTTTGAATGGAAAATTATTTTGAAGACCAACTTTAGGGTGTTATAAAAACTTACCATTCTGTTCTACATGAAGATTTTTATGCTAGAATTTCTATCATTCCAGACATTAGTGAGAGATTTTTAAAAATTGACCATTAAAGTTATCAG
>NW_005351125.1:0-300 GCF_000412655.1 Myotis brandtii | reverse complement strand
GAAAATCTATTCAGAATGAGCCCAAGATACTGACTCCCGGCTCCGTCCTCCGACGCCCTCCTCGAGCCATCGACATCCAGCTTCGTTCCATCAATGCACTGATGGCTTCCACAGTTTCATGTCACCCTCTACATCGGGATCCAGCTGACACCGTGTTTGCTGGCCGGAGCCCCGGTGGAGAGCAGTGACCAGCTGAGCCCCTGCAGTGGCCGCTCTGCTGGCCCCAGCCTGTGCTGATCCTGCCCATCCTCAGGCTGATTCCGGGCTTCCCTTCCTCTGGCCACTTGGGGACACTGTGTT
>NW_005351124.1:0-910 GCF_000412655.1 Myotis brandtii | reverse complement strand
CCATCCCTGATTCCAATACAGAACTGCAGCTGGGTGCGTGCTACACCCTCCACCCAGACAGAGCCCTTGGCTGGGGAGCGCACCACCCCCAGCACAGACAGAGTGCCCCTGCAACCAGCACAGACAAACCCTCTGGCTGGTGCACAACCAGCCCCTGGCACGGACAGAGGCGCAGTCCAGTGTGTGCTACACTCCTGGCAGAGACAGATCCTTGGGCTGGTGGGTGCTCTGCCACTAGCAAAGAGAGAGCCTTTGGCTGGTGTGCACCCTGCCCTGGGCACAGACAGAGCTGCAACCCAGTGTGTGCTACGACCCTGGCGCAGACAGAACCTTTGTTCTATGTACACTCTGCACCCAAAACAGACAGAGCTGTCACCCAGTATGCACCCTACCCCCAGGTCAGAGCTACTGGTGTGATCTGGTGTGCCAGGCCACAGGTCACAAGACCACACTGCAAGTGGACTGCCAGAGGGATGTAGGGCACCATCCTGCCTTAGGGGCTGGGGCCGCACAGTGAATTTCATGTCAGAGGGCTCTGGGCCCTCACAGAGAGTCGCACACCAGAGGAATTGTGCACCCACCCCCACCAACGCTGAGAAATGGGTAACAGAGGGACCAGAACTGTGGGAGAAGGGGGCACAACACGGAGCAGAGACAAAAAAGGTGTGAAACTCATGGCAGATCCAGCCCCCAGGTCTAGTGAATCCAGGACCATTGGACTGCTGGGCCTTCAACCCCTTGGACACAAGCACAGAGCCCAGGGCCAGAAAGAGACAGCAAAAATTGGGAGACAAGGCAAAACCTCCAAAGGAAAGAAAAGGAGGAACTGCCAGAAAAGAAACTATATGAAATGGAGAAATACAATATGTCAGAAAAAGAATTCAGAGTTAGGGTCATACAGTTCATAAAC
>NW_005351123.1:0-556 GCF_000412655.1 Myotis brandtii | reverse complement strand
ATGTTTCCATGAACATAGAGGTGCATCTATTCTTTCTGATTTGTGATTCAAGCTTCTTAGAATATATTCTGAGAAGTGGGATCACTGGGTCAAATGGCAGATCCATTTTTAAGTTTTTGAAAAAACTCCATACTGTTTTCCACAGTGGCTGCACCAGTCTGTATTCCCCCAGCAGTACACCAGGGTTCCCTTTACTCCACATCCTTGCCAGCACTTGTTTGTTGATTTGTTGATGGTTGTCATTCTAGCAAGTGTGAGGTGATAACTTCTTGTCATATTAATTTGTATCTCTCTGGTTATTAGTGACTGACCATTTTTTGACTATGATGTTTTTAAATTGAAATTTCTATGGATGTATACCATTAACAAAAATTGTGCAAGAGAGAACTGGTAAGCAGTATATTTTAAGAAATATAATAGCAGCAAAAGAAGAACCACAAATAAGTCAACACTGTTGTGTCTGATAGCAGAGGGAAAAAAGAAAGGGATCTCATCAGAACCCAGAAAGGTGAAAAATAAAAAAAAATAAAAAATAAATAAAAATAAAAATAAAAAA
>NW_005351122.1:0-310 GCF_000412655.1 Myotis brandtii | reverse complement strand
ACGCTCTATCCACTGAGCCAAGCCGGTCAGGGCTATATGTATTTATTGACTGTTTTGATAGATCTGTATTCTTTAGGAGACCTGGCACCACACCTGCTATCCTAGAGGAGTTTCCTATAAGGAAACTCCTATGAGATAGGTTCAAGTTTTTTTGAAACTGATATAGGAAATCAAATCTTCAGCCTTACTAACTTCATGAATCTAAATGCCACAGATTCCTATGACAAAACATGGTTGTCTGCTGAAAACTCTACAGTGAGGGATTGTGTACAATTTGCATGTAGGGCAAAAATAGTAAAATTTTTATTAA
>NW_005351121.1:0-1477 GCF_000412655.1 Myotis brandtii | reverse complement strand
TCTCATTCCTGGAGCAGCCTGCTGGGCGCCTGGGCCGTGTGCGTCCTGAGCTTGCCCTGGGGGAGGACGCAGAGGGGAGTGGGGCTTTCCAGTGCGGGGCGTGGACACACACGCGTCTGGATAAGTAGGAAGTGGGGAGGGCGTCGGGACAGGGGCAGTTTCATGCAGAGACCTGACTGGCGGAGGGGTCGGGAAGGTGTCGTGAAAGGCAGCCTGTGAGGCGGGTCTCACAGGACTGAGGGCATGTGAACATGACACGCTGAGAAGGCTGAGCAGGTGGCAGTGTGGGTGGGGAGAATAACTGTGGTTCAGCGTTCTTAGCGTACTTGCTTTTTTTTCTAGCCACTCACGGGAGGGGGACACGCACAAGGCGATGCATTTGAGGCGTATCCTGACTCCTGGGAGCATTACGGCATCCAGACAGAGAGAGAGCAGTGATGGGCAGGAGACCTCTGGGGTGCGATAGACGGGAAGGGAAGCACAGGGCCAGCGCTCCCTTTCCTCCTGGGCTGTGAAGTGATGTCCCTTTTCTCCTTTCTTCTCTTTTGCATATAGACTATTCAATGCCACATGCTTAAGAAGGTGGTTTAACTTAACATTTGGACAACTCATCATGGAGCCCACTTGCTTTTCCCTCTCTGTCCCCTGAGGTGGAAGCGTCACAGGATGTAGAGCACTGTGCGTCCGCCTCTGTGCGGACAGGGGATGGCGTTCCCTGTCGTGCTCACAGGCCTGTATCTCCTGCTCATCGGCCTCACCTCACAGGACATCGTTGCTGAGAAATCTTTTTACTTGTTCGCCTGTTGTTGAGTCCCCGTCCATCTGTTGGCCCTGAGGTGGGGACTGTGCAGTGTTTCTGTCCGGCCGCGAACCGGGGAGCACAGGGTGGCTTGTTGCATCTCTAACCCCACGTTCCCCACACCAGAGCCCTCTCGGCTACAGGGGCAGACGATGTGTGAGGTTTTATTTCACAGTTGATTTTGCTATTTGCTTTATTTCTTTGAAAAGCTGCAAATGTTAAGTTTTCAGTAGTACATTAATAAAAGTCTGGCTTTGAATGGCCTTTATCTCCTGAAATTGGCTTATTTTTTTCCTGCTTAATGTCTTGGAGGGCCTGTGTTAAGTTTTCAAGAGGTCACGTCCATGTTGCTGGAGCCGCATGAAAGCTTTGAGGTTTGTTTTGTTTTGTTTTGGAGGCAAGATGTATACATTGAACGTCTGCTTTCACTCAGCCCTCCCCTGTGCCGTGCTGGCCGCTCTCCGCGTGGGAAAGGCCTCAGAAGGGCACTCTGCCGGGTCCCCTCTGCGCAGGCCGCATGCGGGAGCGCCTGCCTGGCCGAGGCGAGGCGCCTTTGTTTTAGCTGGAAAGCACGTGATTCCCGGTCGCACTGCATTCCAGCGTGAGGCCTTACCTGTCCCTGTCTCCCTGCTCAACTCGCGGCTCCTAAGGAGGCTCACGGTGAACATGCCCTTCATC
>NW_005351120.1:0-314 GCF_000412655.1 Myotis brandtii | reverse complement strand
ACCAGCAGTGAATGAGGGTTCCTTTTTCTCTACAACCACTCCAATGCTCGATATCACTTGTTTCTTGTAATTCCTTTTCTTTACAGTGAAATGTGGGTGACAAAGGGTGGCAACACCGATCACCAGCCAGGCTACCAGCAGCCCTCATAAAACCGTCATCTCTAGGCCACGCTAGCTTCCCCATTCTGGTCCCCCAAACAGGCAGAGGACTCTGCTCTCAAAAGGCTGCAAAAATGGGCATTTTTCTTCCTTCCTGGGGAACAAGCACAGAGAGGTGCTTTTTAAGAAATAACTTCTAAATATTACTATGCACA
>NW_005351119.1:0-632 GCF_000412655.1 Myotis brandtii | reverse complement strand
GTAGTGTGTGTTTCTTTCAATCTCAAGTGAGTCTCTTGTAGGCAGCATATATATGTTTTGTTTAAAATCCATTTAGCCATCCTATGTCTTTTGATTGGAGCATTCAGAACATTTACATTTAAAGTAATTATTGATAGGAATGTCATTACCATTGTGTTATACATATTTTAATTTTTTTTTTTTTAAGGAATGCCCTTTAATTTTCTTGTAAAACTGATTTAATGGCACTCGACATCTTTAGCTTTTTTCTTGTCTGGGAAAGTCTTTATCTGCTTTGTTTTTTTAAAGTCTGAATTATAGTCTCACTAGGTAGGGTAATCTTGGTTATAGGTCCTTTCTTATCATTACTAGGAATATTCCATGCCGGCCCTAGCCAGTGTGGCTAAGTTGGTTGGACATTGTCCTGCGCACAGAAAGGTTGCCAGTTTGAGTCCTTGTGAGGGCACATATCCATGTTGCTGGTTCCAACCCTGGTCAGGGTGGGTGAGTGAGGCAACCAATTGAGGTTTCTCCCACGTTGATGTATCCCCCCCGCCCCTCCCCGCCTCTCATCAATAAAAATGTTCCAGGCTAAATCCTTCTGGCCTGCAAAGTTGCTATTAAGAATCCAGCTGATGCCCTAACCCAGTGGT
>NW_005351118.1:0-791 GCF_000412655.1 Myotis brandtii | reverse complement strand
GTGCCAGGGGTTGCCCACCCCTGCTCTAGGGCCTGGCATTGAGAGAGGCAAGGTCAGGAGGGCTGAGTTTCTGCTCTATATGATCAGGTAGAGCTTGTGTGTGATGGATGCACTAGCCAGGGAGGGTTGAGGAGCCACAGGCTTCTGCATCTGACATTTGCTGTGTGATTCGTGGTGTGGATACTCAGAGCTTTAATCATGAACCCGAGGTCCCAGAGCTCATACATGGCGAGCTAGTGCTCAAACCCAGGCTGTCTGTCCCTGGATCGGCTCCTAGTGCCTTCAGGGTATGTGATCAAGAGTGAACAGTGTGCAGTGTGAGGTCGAGAGCAAAGAGCAATTACAAAACAATGTATCATGTGATGCTTGTTTTCCCAGAAAACTGTATTGTGGTGTGCCCTTTACCAGACGGGCAGAGGGAGAGGTGGTGTGGTTACCTGAGAACTCACCTCTCTTTCCTGGACATGGAAGAGGCTGACATAGTCTCTTGACAGTGGCCCAGTTTTCAAGGGAATGCCACTTCACTGTCCTGAAAAATGAATCCCACCGAATCCCCCCTTTCTTGGGTCAGTCCCCGCTGAATGCCACTCCTCCTGAGGCAGCACACCCCAGTGTCGATGTTCAGCCTCCCCACAGACGCCTCTGGCGTCCCCAGCCTGCCGCTCTCATGCCCTTCCAGCGACGGCTCAAATGCAACCTCTATTTCGGCCTTTACCTTTTCTCCAGTTTTATCTCCCTGAGCCCTTCTGGGATTAGTGCTCCTGTCAAAGTGTAATGCTGCTAATCCCAAG
>NW_005351117.1:0-2418 GCF_000412655.1 Myotis brandtii | reverse complement strand
GCAGCCAAGGTTGAGAACCACTGTCCTAGAGGAACAGGGGCAGAGCTCAAGCCCCCGGCACCCAGGCCCGCTGTGGGTCCACGCCACGGGCAGCAGACCTCTGTCTGTACTGGAGGGCAGGTCCCAGGAGGCTGCTCCACACAGATGCTGAGCCGCAGGAGTGCGAGATAAGCACCCTCTAGGCGGAAGGCTCCCCAAGTGTTGTCAATGGAGCCCCACAGCCAACTTCTCTGTATTTCCCTAAATCCTAGGAGATGAAAAGCCCTGCCTGCAGCGATACTGGAGCAAAGGAAAACAACCCCCTACAAAGGATTTGCCAGCGGAAAGATTAACTGCTTTTCCATATTTTAAAGACTTACTGTCTGCTTATTAACATGGTGCTTCGGAGGGGTCTGGGCAATGTTAGCTGTACATTTATGTGCACAACGTGTATTTATGGCCCAGGGTGCAGGGTTGAACTTCATAAAACACACCTCCATCCAGCTGGGCCCAGCAGCCAGGCTGACGTCACCGCCGGGAAGATCCGTGGACTGGAGGGTTTGCCTCGGGGGCCAGAACCGGCAAGAGGGAAAGGCTTCCAGGCAGCACCGCAGCGGTCACTGCTAAGCAGGGATGGGTCAAGATGCATGAAATAAATTAGGCCCTCCAGGGAGAGAGAGGAGGGACGAGGGAAGCAATTGTGATGTGGCCATTGCCAGAACTGAAATAACCCAGTCCTCCCTCCCCCATTCACTGCAGACTGAGAAAGACTACAGGGGAAATGATGGGATTTCAAGACAGCCTCCCTGATGAGAGAGAATGGTTGCCTCGTGCTATCTACCGAGAGGGGCTTTGCGGTCCGGATGAGGAAAGTGACTAGGCTGCTCCCCTAATGCTTCCCCAGAAAAACACGTGCGGTGGGAGGGACCCAGGGACAAGAGTCCCAGAGGACCCCAGGATACACATTTGGGGAACTTGGTTGGCTGGCTTTTCACTGATTGGGTACATAACTGTGGCTTGAACATATTGTCAGGGCAGGACAGAATCTTAAAACATTTTGAAATCTTTGGCCCTTTAGAGATTTTCACCATTTATAAACTTCCCAGATCTTACCCCAAGGTAAAATAAAGGGCAATGAGTAAGCCATAGGGGGCTTATTTGCACTTGGCACTGGTCCTGTTCTATGTGCTACTAGGTTCCAGGGGGAGGGGGTGGGTACCTCACCATCACCGTGGATCTCCAACAGGATCTGATTCTCTTTGAAGGTGGGGAGATGCCTGTCCTCCCCCAACGCGCCCCAAAATGCACTACACTGACCCAGGCCCCAAAGTTGTGAAGAGCGAACATTTGGTGACGGGATGTTTAAATTCAAACTAGAAATTAAATATTGAGGGTGTCTCCTAGCACAATGCTATAGCCATGCCATAGACCGGCATGAGGGAGCGAGGGGGAACAGCAGCTCAGACCAAACCCGGTGAAGGGATGCAGAGCAGGGCCTCACCTGCTCACCAGGAAAGTGGGCAGGCCGGGAATTTCACAGGTGAGTCACGTTAGCATGTAGTTCTAAAGTATTGAAACTGTTTCAGTGCACAGGGGAAGAAGAAAATATTTCAAATGTCTTTTATGAAGGACCCTGATCGAAAACCAAGATTATATATATATATAAGCTATGGAATAATATCTTTTTATGAATATTGAGGCACAGATATGGAATAATCTCTTTTTTATGAATATTGGCGCAAAGATCTTAAATGAAAGGCAATAAATAGACTTCACCAGGATATTGCAATAGTAACACAACGGGCCCCAGTGAGGAATGACCTAGAAATTCAAAATGAACAAGCTTACTGAGCTGTCTCAGCTCAATAGAAATAGAAACATGAAACAATTCTCCTTTTTTCAAGTCGCTGCTTTCCACTCTCCTGTGTTGAAATCCTGCTTTCTCATCTCTAAATGGTATCTCTGTAAAGATTCCATAACTTTCTGACAACTTTAGGTTAATAAAACTAGTCAGTTCTAGTTTAATACTATAATCTCACATCCACTTCAAAGCTCTGTGCTCACTGTTCTTCCTTCTAGCTTCCAGGTTCTCGCTTCTTCAGTAGTTTGGGAAGTGGAGCAGCAAAGAGGCAGGTTTTCTGTGTACCAGGCCACAGTGGAATTCTTGGCCACATTTCCAGGGGTGGGGGGGAGGCAGTGGGATTCTTGGCCACGTTTTCAGGGGGGCCGTGGGATTCTCTGGCTACGTTTTCTATGTATGGGGGGAGGGCCACAGTGGAATTCTTGGCCATGGCTTGGTTCCTTACAACACAGATTGGCTTGTGGTACCCTGCATGTGGCCCAGCATCCTTGAAGTTTCCCTGTGAGGTTATCACAGATTTTTCAGAGGATGTAATACTCAACACGGCCCCACCTCCATGACCCACGCAGCTCCCGCAC
>NW_005351116.1:0-218 GCF_000412655.1 Myotis brandtii | reverse complement strand
CTAGGCCTGGCCAGCGATCAGGGCCGATCTGTGGGGAAACCAGTGGGGTGATAGGGGCCCCCACTGGCACCTGCTTTGGCCGACCTGGTGCCGCCTGCTTGCTGGCTCCACCCCCTGCCACCACTGCCAGTCGCCTCCCTCTGCAGGGCGACCGGCAGGGAGATTTGGGGCCCCTGCTGTAACCTGCCTTGGCTGGCCTGGGGCCTGCAGGTTGGAGG
>NW_005351115.1:0-949 GCF_000412655.1 Myotis brandtii | reverse complement strand
ACGCGCTGTGGACACGTGAGGAAGCCCGTTTGAGGTGAGGTCCAGGGTGCGAGAAGGCCGGGACGCTGTCCCGCTGTCAGGGGCCTGGACGGATGGAGGGGAGGGTCCTGCCCGTCCTGCGGGGACGTCAGGTGAAACCATGTCCTGACCCGGCGAGGCCGCGAGGGCTGCAGCTGCTCGCAGGGCACGGTTCACGGCGGGGACGTGCTTTCTGGATGGCGAGAGGTGTCCTGCGCTGGCGTCTGGGTATTATAATCCCCCTTCCAGCTTTTGTTTCCTTCATCGGCAGACGTGTTTCAAATCTAATATTTACACAGACAGGTGTCTGTGGTGAACAAAATGGTGCCCTGAGGTTGGCGACCGGCCGCAGACCAGGGTGGCTTCTGGGCCGCTCTCCTGCGCGGAGCGGGTGTTCGTGGAGGTGAGTGACCCTGGGCAGAGTCCTGAGCCGGAGACGCTCCTCTCCGACAGGTGGCCCCTCTCCGCCAGCGCTTCCGAAGGCCGTTCTAAAATGCGGGGAGCTTGGCCTGGCCGGTGCGGCTCAGTTGTTGGAGCATCGTCTGTGCACCGAAGGGTCCCCGGTTCAGTTCCTGGTCCGACCGCACGCCCAGGTGGTGAGCTCATCCCCAGTAGGGGGCGTGCGGGAGGCGGCCGACTGATGTTTCTCTCTCAGATTGATGTTTCCCCCTCTCCCTCTCTCTCTCTCTCTCTCTCTCTCTCTCCCTCTCTCACTTCCTCTCTCTCTGAAATCAATTTAAAAAAATGTTTCAAAACAATGCAATGGATTTGATTGCACACGTTTCAGGGCTGTTTGTCTCGTGCAATCTCTCCTGGACCTTGAGGTGCCCTTTTCACGTGTGGATTAAAGACGCCTCCATGTCTGCAACAGCACCTGGAATTATTCCTGAGGCTGCGCTGTCCCGAGGGGAGGGCTCTGTCCGAGGGGAGG
>NW_005351114.1:0-829 GCF_000412655.1 Myotis brandtii | reverse complement strand
TCCAGGAATGATTAGCTCTTACATATGTCCAGTAACTATCTGATGTATAAATTATATGAATGAATGACCCCTTCCTAATTTGTCATAACCTTGAGCAACTGACTTCTTCAGGAAATGCTTCAGACACAAGCAGTATAAATTACATGCTTTGGGGCTTGTACTTGCCTCTATTCTTTAAGAAAATTAGTGGCCAGAAGCTCCCAATGGTAAGTGGTTCCACAGATGTGTAAGAGCCAGAGAACAGGCTGTTCTGAAAGGACCACCAAGGTACTAAAGTGACTCAGAGGCTTAATGTACAATATGGAAGTGGGTCATCAGACCATGTATTTTGGGTGATAAGGTTGTCGTAAGACAGATAACCCCTTGGATGGGCATGTCTTGGTCTGGGTAAGGTCTGCTTCCTTTATCACACTAAGAGAAACCTAGGTAGGCGCCCCGTGCACAGGAGGGCTGCTTCCCCTGCTCCCTCCTGCCTCTCAGAAGGACCGCTTGCGGATCTACAGGTCCTCTCATATCTATTTGCTAGATGTGGCTATGCATCTGCGAGTGTTCTTACGAGGTAGACAGCAGGTATCTAAATGAGACTGATACCTCTCAGAGAAAGTAAGAATTTGGAGGTTTTGTGCACTAATATGTGACCCCGACATGAACCCTCAGTGCTCCCCCAAATGGGTTGGAGATAGACTCTCCCTGTCTACCTAGCACCTCTCCACATTGTTACCATGAACTCTGAGGCTCAGGAAAAGAACCTGTGTGCCCCGTAGAGAAGTCTTCATTGGAGGCAGAAGAATGGTATCAGGGTTGGCACTTAACTGGGTAGTGACGACAC
>NW_005351113.1:0-1632 GCF_000412655.1 Myotis brandtii | reverse complement strand
AATTAGCATATTACCCTTTTATTATTATAGATTAGGAGAGTCTTCCATTGCATAAGTCTGGTGGGGAACGATCTCCCGCTACAGCACCTGAAGCAGACAGGTAACCCCTCTTGCCATCCCCTGGGAGTTAGTTAGCATGGGCAGCTGGGCCACTCAGATGCTGCCACCTGCAGCTTTAACTCCTGAGCAACAATGCAAAGATAAAGGGGCCCTTGAGAAAGCATTCCCTGGGCCAACAGTGGAGTAAGTGCCCAGGGGTAACAACTAGTGGCAGCTTCCCATTGTCCTAAAGGGTGACCCTGCCAGCTAACCAGCCCAGGCTAGTTTCTGTTCTTGGTCTCTTCTGCCCACTTTAGTGCTTGCTGCCCACTCTCCCCTTCTGCGAGACTTGAGCTCCTGTCCCCAGATCCCAGGGACACCACTCATCACTGCCACAGCAGGCTCTGCAGCCCAGCACTCCGGGCTGACCTGCGGTGGGCTGCCGATCTGGTTGTGCACGAGCCGGCTTTCCTGTGATTGCTGCACACCTGCTTGTCTGCTGAGAGCCAGCATTCGGCTCATTTTTTGGTAGCTCTCAGGTTTCTTGGTTACAAATACATGTAAAAGCTCAGCAAGTTGGACACCAAGGAACAAAGCAGGAAAAACAAAGTTCCGGAGGACGCGTGGCATGAGGGGTTTTTCCATGACCTGCCAGTTCCATGCCTAGACTCTCCCCTCCCCCTCTCCTAAGCCCCTCGCTCCTAAGCACAGTCTCTGCTAAGTTTCCAAGTGTTTATTTTGCACGACGTCCCATCTTTCAGCGGATTTGCCACCTCCATCCGCTTCTTCCCAATTGACATTTTGGCTCAGAGGGAACTTCAAATTACATAACAGCAACGAGGAAGCTGTCATCCTGTTTTGCTGGTATCCCCTGAGGTCTCGTCCCCCTTGTGTGCTAGAGCCCCCAGGCCTTTGATCACTGCACACAGGCTTCTGCCGCTGTGTTGGTGAGTCTTGCCTCAGGTTCTCTGAAACACCATAGTCTGAAACACCAACTCTTCCAGGCTGCCAAGTTTCTCAGCACTTCCATGCCCCTCCTTTGGAGTCCAGGAGCTCTTAGCTACATGTCCTGCCCCGTTCTGGAGAGCCTGGGCCTCTGTGAAGCTGCCGTGGGCACACTCATCTAAACAGCTGTCCTGTCCAGGCTAAGCCGCCTCCTGGGGTCCTGTTGCGCTAGCGCCATTCCAAACACAAGGCATCTCCAGGAGGCTAGCGGCTTTCTTTGCCAGGTGCTGGAGAGCAGCAACAACCTCATTTGCTTTGAATTTCTCCCAACCTATCTGCTGGTCATCGTCACTCCCTGGCATCATAAAGTTGACCTCAAAGTGGTGGTCAAGGAACAGGCCCTCATGTGTTGAGTACTCATCTCCCCAAAGCCTTCTAAGTTCCTCCCCAAACCAGGAAGCAGGGCCTGTACTCACATTTTGCATTGTTTCTTCTCCACGGTTCTTGGTACACTTTGTGATTCATTCTCCAAGCTTGCCTCTCAGTGCTAGGAGGCATAGCAAGAATCCTTCTCGCGTTAAAGTGCTTAGTTCTTACAGTAGAGATCCAGACCTCTCATTACTATTTTTGTACCACGGGCTTTAAAAT
>NW_005351112.1:0-769 GCF_000412655.1 Myotis brandtii | reverse complement strand
CACTATGCTGTACACCTGAAACTAATAAAATATTGAATGTAAACTGAAATTGAAAAATAAATTTTTTTTTAAAAAGAGAGAAAAGGTATAATAAAAGCCTAAAGAATGGCAAATCAAGCTCATCATCAAAGGATGACTAGTGAATGACATCAAAGTCCAAAGGTTCTGGAACGTTCCAGAAGCACTCAAACTTTCATGGGTGTTATCATCTGTAAATATGTCTAAAAACTCCCGAGATTGATAATATTTTCCATCTGCAACATCTCCTTGGGGTGGTAAATGTCATATGCTACTACCCCCTGAGTAAGTAACATATCATTTCCCTGTACCAGGCTGTCTGAAACTCTAAAGAGTGTTATTTGTCATAAAGTGTGTCTTTCCACAGGGCATTAACTGGGTACTCAGTGATTGCTAATCAGACTGTGTCTTGAGCTGCACCAAAACGTGGATCAGTTTCTCCTGCTCAGCTTTGGTGAGTGACAGATGTGGAACTTCCTTCTTACTGACATAGCCAATAACAATGTGCTTTGACCTCTATTATTAAGAATTTAAACTGTGTCAAGCAAAATCTTACACTGTAACCGTAGTCCCTCCTGAGTCAGAGGACAAATCAAATTATTTCCCTTTTTTAATTAAATTCTTTGTCCCAAGTAGAACTTCTGCCAAATAGATCGCATCTGTAAACTTCTCTCCTAGGCTCCAGGATTCTGGAGTTTGAGCTCACTCTGTTCTGAAACCTCAGGTTAAAAAGAACTAAAAAGTTTGGAAG
>NW_005351111.1:0-698 GCF_000412655.1 Myotis brandtii | reverse complement strand
GGCCACCCACGCCATCAGGCTCTCACCTCTTCGCTTTGGCATGAACTTAAATTTTTTTTTTACGGAAGCCAAGACATGGAAACAACCTCAGTGTCCACTGCTGGATGAGTGGATGAAGGAAGGTGGTATGTATAGTCGATGGAATATCACTCAGTCTTCAAAAGGGAGGAAACCCTGCCTTAGCGACATGGGTGGACCTCGGGGGCATTGCGCTAAGTGAAGAAGTCAGAGAGAGAAAGACAAGTACCAAGCGACCTCACTTACATGGGAACCTGAAAACCCGGAACTCAGACACAGAGCTCAGATGGTGGGGAAGGGACACGGGGGAGGGGTCAAAAGGTACAAACTTCTAGTTATAAGATCAGTAAGTTCCCGGGGGTATAATGTACAGCACGCTGACTATAGTTAACATATTTGTATTGTATATTTGAAAATTGTCAAGACAGCAGACCTTAAAAGTTCACATTACAAGAAAAAAATTGTGTGTAGAGGTGATGGATATTAACCAACCTTATTGTGGTGACCACTGTGCAATCTATACTGACATCAGATCATTCTGTTGCAATGAATACAATGTCTTATGTCAGCTAATCTTAACAAAATGAGACAAAAGTAGGGATTATGTTTTTAAGTTGCTCCGGACAGAGTCGGGTCCCGGCCACAGCTGCAGCGGCTCCCTCTTCTCAGGCTCTCATGCT
>NW_005351110.1:0-710 GCF_000412655.1 Myotis brandtii | reverse complement strand
GAGGAACTGCTCGCCCAGCTGACCAAATCCTCGATCCGATTGGCCCTTTGGCCTTTCCCTGGGCTAATTGTCTCTGGGTCCCACCTCCTCAAACATCCTTTTCCTCAAAATGCTCTCTGAGAAGCAAGTGCTCAGACAAGGGCAGCAGGGTTCGTTGGTGATGAGTCATGTATGACTCAACAAACCCCTGAATTTGTTGGTCATACATGAACTTCACCTTCTCATTTGAAAGGGGGGACGGGGGTCCATCTTTGAGGGAGGGCAGGGGAGGAGCGAGAGAGGAGGTGTGGCTACAGGTTCTGTCTCCTTTCCTGAAATCACCACCTATGATGAGTGTCCTGCTCGCTGGGCCTTCAACGACACATTTGAAGAGTCATTTCTATGCTGTGTGACCTCTTGTACTTAGAAACAGCCTTACCTCAAAAAGAGCTCCCCTTTTTAAGGGTAGAAACCAGGTTCTTTGACAGGTCATAGTTTAAAAGTCATCTACTTCTTTAAAAAAAAGAATGATTTTTCCATATCAGAATTGGAAAAAGTCATCCCTCATTTCACCATCCTACCATGAGGTTGTGTTAGAGGAGCTGAGAGCAAAGGGACAGACTTGTCAGCCTGGCTTCCCACCGACCCTCCAAAGGGGCTTCATGGCACCAAGGTCATTGCCTGGACTGTCCCAGGGTCAGGCAGAGAGACAGCCTAGATTCATGCCTCCC
>NW_005351109.1:0-1850 GCF_000412655.1 Myotis brandtii | reverse complement strand
CATAACACTGAGCATACCCCTCCCCTGCCCTGTGAGGCTGGTGATAAAACACAGGGAGCAAAACAATCATTGCTGGAGGCCTAATTATGGCGAGCAGCCTGGGAGTGCTGTATATAGACTCTGCTTTGGGGGAAATGTGCTGATTTATGCAGTTCCCAACATTTAAAGGTGGAGACCAGACTGTAGCTGAATCAGATCGTACCGTTCTCTGGGACAAACTGTAATCCTGAGCTGCCGAGCAAAAATGTGCAAAGAATTGTCTATCCCTTTTCCCCTGACCTGCTGCTCGCTTCACCTTGGGTTCTCTGGACACTCCTCTGTACCAAAGGCTCAAGTTGGCCCCAGGGGCACTGAGGAGAAGTCAGCAATGACAGCGCACCTGCTCTGTTCCAGGCTCTGGGGAGACTGAGACATCTCACACGAAGGCCGCTGGAAGCTCACAGCCTAGGGAGCTAAACAGACCCTCTTGGCATGAAGGCTGTCCATGAAGACTGCAAAAATGGCACCAAGTCCCCCAACCCCCATTGCTGCAGCCCCTGCTATGTTCCTTTGAATGTCCTGCTCTGACTGACACTGGGTTCCATCAGGTGACTTGTTTTGGCCAACAAGATGCTGGTAACCACAATGCAAGCAAAGGTTTGAAAAGCTCTGGGCAGTGGGGCTTGTCTTCTTTGGCAGCTCTTGGAAGCCACCACGTGAAGAAATCGGGGCCAGCGTGCTGGAGGAAGGGAGGCCACACGGAGCCACGTGGAGCGAGATCCCTGCCCCTCATCTCAGACATCCCCGATGAGGCCCTCATAAGCCAGCCAGGCCATCACCCCGCCAATGCATGGCAGGCCCGTGACTGAGCCCTGCCTAGTGCAGAACCACTCAGCTGAGCCCAGCCCAGGTTGCCAAACGACAGAATCGTGAGTTCAATAGATCGTTGTTTTCAGCCCTCCATGGCAATGATGAGCAGTATTTACCAGGTACGCAAGCGAAGTGAGGTAAACCAAGCAAAAGGAACAGCATAAGCAAAGGCATGTGAACAGGGGGCCCTGCCTTCAGAGAATTACAAGCCACCAGGAGGACTAGGTCACAGGGCCCCTGGGAGAGATGAGGCCAAGGCCTTGCCACAGGGCACCTCGGCGCCAAGTGTGGGACTTACCCAGAAAGCAGTGAGGAGGCACTGGAGGAATCTGAGCAGGTAAGGGACAGGGCGAGATGCGCATTTTGCAAAGGTCACTTTGGCAGCAGTGAAGGGAACCAGGTGCCCACCCTCCACCTCCAGCGAGCGGCCAGAGCCATCAGCCTCTGAAGGATGTCAGGCAGCAGCCCTTCCTGCCACCCCCTTACCCCGACCTCAGGCAGGAGACACTGTTAAGATCCCAAAACAAATGCACTAAAAAGAACCAAAATGTTTCCAGTGTTGCTTTTCAGAAACCAGTTTCCATATCTGAGACAACAGCAGTGCTGTATCAAGGGCAGAAGCAGGCATGTTGGAGTCTCAGAGTCAGTGACAAGGAGGAACCAGTGTGGGCAATGAGAAGACAGCTTCACAAAATCATTCCTTTTCAGAGTTGGATGAGGCCCCCTAGGGCCAGTTGGTCCAGCCCCCTCTGACGGAGGTGTCTACCACGCACCCTTTCTTACATATCTTCAGTGACGGGTGCTCAGCACTTTACCTGCCCAAAGTTCATCACAGACTTATTGGTCCACATCTGCTCCTGTCCACAGCAACCTTCAGAGGTGACAAGATGTCAACTGAAACCCCTGATTTGCCTCTTCTCCAGCCTGAATGTAATTCTGAAAGAATTTGACTTGTGCAAAGGGTTGGCACTTAACTTCATTCCCAAAACCAAGTGTATATC
>NW_005351108.1:0-347 GCF_000412655.1 Myotis brandtii | reverse complement strand
CTTTCTCTATAATAGAAGTGTCAGAGATGAAAAGAAAATTAGCAAAATGTATATGAAAATCTTCCTCTTGTCAGAGTCTGGGGCCCACTGCGGGACCCAGAGTCAAGTCCCCGCCCACCTGAGGCGCCTGAATATCACACGAGATCCAGAACCAGCCAGCCCCACCCCCACCCAGCAGGCCCCACACTTGTCAAGCGGACTGAGGTCTCCTGCTAAGCCCCACGGGGAGGGGGGTGCAGCCTCAGGTCTCCTGTCAAGCCCCGCCTCGTGGGGGGCATGGCCTGAGTTCCCCTGGCCAGGGGAGAGAGGCGGGGAGCAGCCTGAGGTCCCCTGGCCCAGCACCGGGG
>NW_005351107.1:0-297 GCF_000412655.1 Myotis brandtii | reverse complement strand
CTAATAAAAGGGTAATATGCTAATTAGACTGGGAGATGTTCCGGAAGACCTTCCAGATGTCCTTCTGGACAAAGCCAAGGCAGAGGCAGTTAGTAGTGATCAGGCTGGCAGGGGAGGGCAGTTTGGAATGATCAGGTTGGTGGTAGGAGCAATAGGGGATGTGCAGGCTGGCAGGGGGGCACAGGTGGGGGCAAGCAAGCAGGCAGCAGGGGTAGTTGGAGGTTAACAGGCTGGCGCGGGGAGGGGAAGATGAGGTGAGCAGGCCAGCAGGGAGGGGGGAGGCAGTTGTTGGTGAAC
>NW_005351106.1:0-307 GCF_000412655.1 Myotis brandtii | reverse complement strand
TTTCTTATGGCTGAATAATATTGTAGTGTGTGTGTGTATTTCACATCTCTTAAATTGTTTCCATTTATTGGCTACTGTGAATAATGGTGCAATTAATATGGGATTATGGATATATTTTTGATATCCTTTTTTTTTTTACTTTTAGAAGTATACCCAGAAGTGGATTTGTCGATCAAATGGCAGCTCTGTTTAATTTCTTTAAAACCTCCATACTGTTTTTATTAGTGGTTGTACAGGTTTTACATTCCCACCAACAGTGTACAAGATTCTGTGTTATCTTGTAGATCAGCAAGTTTCCTTAGCACAG
>NW_005351105.1:0-313 GCF_000412655.1 Myotis brandtii | reverse complement strand
ATGCCAACGGGCACGGCTTCTCTTGTTAATCGTCTCCTGTCAGTGCATTTCTCCGGCCCAGGAGAGACCCAAGCGAGCCGCGGTACAAGCGTGTCTCCCCTACAGTGTACGGCCACAGCCCACTTTAAAGATATGTGAGCAAGCCACCCTTTGACAGGTAACCGTTTTACACCATTCCCTCTCCTTCTTGAACTCGTAGTCTACTCCCCCCACCTATTAACGTCCTGACATAGGTGCATCTTGTAAGTCTTACAGTCATCACGCTGTCGTGCTTTGAAACAAAAACCTACGGAAATTAAAATATTAAAACGTC
>NW_005351104.1:0-624 GCF_000412655.1 Myotis brandtii | reverse complement strand
CCGGGAGACCAAGAGTTTGACTGCTTGTTATGACGTGCGCTGAGCACCAGGGGGTGGCACGGAACTTGGTGGGTGTCAGTGATGCAGTGCTGGCAGCGGGGGGCAGTGGAAGTGCTGCTGGCCGCGATGGGCCCCGACAGCCCTAAGGGCCCTGACAAGAGTGGACTGTGGCAGGAAGGTGGAGCAGGTGAGCGGTCAGCACCAGGCCAACGCAGGTGCCAGTAGGGGCCCGATTTCCCTGCCGATCATCCTGCAGACAGTGACCAGCAGCAGTGGTGGGGGCCCAGCCCTGATCGATTGCCCAGCAGACAGTGACCAGCGGTGGTGGGGGGCGGGGCCACCACCCGGCTCCAAGGCTCCGAGGGAGCCAGGCAGGGGGCCTGGCCCTGACTCATCATCCTGCAGATGGCGACCAGTGGCCAGCAGGCCCTGATTGCATGATCAGGGCTAAGCCCCAGGCTGGGATGGGGAACTGAGTGTGGGTGGCAGCGACCAATCACCCGTGGCGCCCAAGCAGGGGGCTGTGACTTCTCACTGGCTACCTGGGTGTGGGGGTGTTGGAGATAGAGGTGTGGTGAGAATATAGTGTGTCCGCCGAGCTCGCTCTCACTCCCCCTGCTCCCC
>NW_005351103.1:0-939 GCF_000412655.1 Myotis brandtii | reverse complement strand
ATTTAATGTATATTTTAGCACATAATGCATTACCACTTAATATGTCTGCTAATAAAATTAAGTTAATTCAGTAAAATTTAGCATCATTAAAAGATATATTTATTATACATTATATGGTATGAAACAACTTCAGTATATGTATCTTCTTGGACCTTAAACTATTAAACAGAATTATACCAAACAATTACAAAAACTCACATAAACATTCAAGGAAAAGAAACTTAATATTACCTTCCAGGGAATTTGTGTGGCAAAACAAACTTACAGGATTTAAATCAGAAGAGGATAAGTTATTTTTGGCTATGGCCTATGACTCTGAAATTCATGGCCATGGGGTGATGGATGAGATCAATTAAGTAATTTAATGAAATTAATGGGAATGAGGAAATAAGATAGATTAGAAATAAACATAGGAAAAGAAAAGGAGAATTACCAAAGTCTTTGAAATACAGAAATAAATATTTTACTGTTTCATGAAATTAGAATTCTCTAAAATACTCTAAAAAGGGAAGAATGACCTTTGCTTTGCCTTTCATGCTAAAATCATAATTTTTACTTGTTTCTGTTCCTCTAAATATGCCATTTTAGATTTAATTCTACTTGCCCATAGAATATGGGATACTAATAGATTACTAATGTGTGCCTTGTAAAATAAATGTACCTTAGCTTCTTGAACAAAACTGAGTAAGTAAAATTACTTAAAACTAGAAAACAGCAACTGTGAATCTTCTGGCAAAGAAGCTTTCAACTTTCCAAATTCTAAAGCAGGAGAAAAAACATGTAAACTTTATGAGACATAGCAGAAATGTTCTTTCAATCTAACAGTATAAAGGAATCGTGTATTAGAATATAGTTGAAAAGCATCGGAGAGAAAATTTCATTGCCTTGCTCTTCCTTGGAATTCATAGGCTACTTACTTGACTCTAGAGAGGACCATTG
>NW_005351102.1:0-817 GCF_000412655.1 Myotis brandtii | reverse complement strand
ATATAATATCTACAATTTAAGCTTTTTGAGGTTAGAAACCATATCTCATATTTCTCTTATCACCCCATAGAAATGAAAACAGCACTAAGCATATAATAATGACTTTGAAAAATGAGTATTCTTAATTTTGTTTTTTTGATAGGAACTCAGCATTAGAAATCATCTGGGGTCCTTCTTTTCAAGTATATGCTTGGTTATGTCAGGATATCTTAACCTGAGGCCCATAAATGGAATTTTGTAGGTCCATAAACCTTCTAAAATACTACACAAATTTTATGGGTATTTGTGTTTTCTTTGGGAAAGGGTCCATAGACTTCCTTAGGTTCACGAAGGGGTCTATTCTCTGAAGGCTGAAAACAACTGAGCTATCCAGACATATCTCGATTGCGGGTCTCCTCTGCCCAGAGGAAGGGCTGGGTGAATAACCAGAAAGGCATGCAGGAAGGTTCTATAATGTTGGTGGACAAAGGGTGGCCATTTGGTGCTGAAATGCCTGCAGTCAATCTTCTTTACTCACCAGGACTCACCTATCTCAACGTAGCAGCCCAACAATTTTACATGAAGGTGGAGAGAGAAATCTGAAATTATGTCTGGATGTAATGACAGATGACATGTGGCGTGCTATGAGGGAGGAATAAACTGGAAGTTTAGAGTGTCACTCCCTTGACATTTTGAGTCCTGGAGAGGCTCAGAGGTCTTTCAGTTCCCTCAGTCATGACCCACATAATATTTTTTCCAGTGATAAATGACAACACATTAAGTAACAAAGTAGCTGTATTGGGGATGTTTTACACAGCCATAGGAAGGCCTGACTCTT
>NW_005351101.1:0-309 GCF_000412655.1 Myotis brandtii | reverse complement strand
TGAGAAATACCAAAGTAAAGTGACAAATAGATTTCACAAGAGCGGGGAGAGTGGACATCCTTGTCTTGTTCCTGATTTTAGAGGAGAAGCTTTCAGTTTTTCACCATAAAGTATGATATTGGCTGAGGGTTTGTTATATATGGTCTTTATTATGTTGTGGTACTTTCCTTTATACCTATTTTATTGAGTGCTGTAATCATAAATGGATGTTGTATCTTATCAAATGCTTTGTTTGCACCTATTAATAAGACCATATGCTTTTTATCTTTTGATTTGTTAATGTTCTCTACTACATTGTTTGATTTGCTT
>NW_005351100.1:0-644 GCF_000412655.1 Myotis brandtii | reverse complement strand
GGTCCCGGGCTCAGCAAGGCGCTGCCCAGGGCAGGGACCGGCCACCTCTCCCTGGGCGGCCTGGGCTGCCTCCACGCTGGCTGGTTCCCAGCGTGATGGCTGTGGGCTCCCCTCCACCGGCTGCCCCTCTCCCGCAGGGACCCCCGAAACAACCGGGGGACTGAAGATAAGGCCATCACGCTGTCATCACCACAAAACAGCCCAGTGTCCATGGGGGGCAGCTTGAGGCCCGCCCTGGGTGCAGGGGCCGGAGGAGGAGGAGGGGCTGAACCTGGGTCACCTCCCACCTGCTTCTGGAGGAAACAGACCCGGGCCACCAGCTGCAGCCACCGCTCGGTCCTACAACACGTATGCGTGAGACGCTGCCACACGCCTCGGCCTCACCGTGACTCAGTCTCCCCGCCTCAGGGCCGGCTCTCTGAGTGACGTGGGGCAGACACCACAGTCCTTAAAAGATCTGAGGCGTGATCCCTCCATGGTCACTCCCACCCCAGGCTCTGTCGCTGCCCCCACCTGTGGTCACACCCTTCCCAGGAGCAGCATTCTCCTGGCAGCGCATTTCATGTCGCGGCTGCGGCCTCTCAGACCAGTGGCCCAAGCGCACGCCCTTCAAAAGCGTCGCGGGGGGCTGGCTGCGGCTGCCA
>NW_005351099.1:0-314 GCF_000412655.1 Myotis brandtii | reverse complement strand
CAAAGGCATGTTCTTAGGATGATCTTCTTTTATTGGGAGAGATGTTTAATCCCTGCCTAATCCACCAAAACAGAACTTTGTATTATTTCATTTCAAACATAATTAAATGTCAACCTTTATTGTTAACTATTTGCTAGGCTTTTTGCCAGAGGAAAAAGAATTGTATGATCTCTGTTCTCAATCTTATTGTATCTGTTATAGATGACATACATATGTGCACTTACAGAGACACATGGGCATTGATAAGATGTGAGATGGGAAGAGTTAGGGATATCTCGTGTGATTCAGATTCAACCTATGTCAACACTTTGAAT
>NW_005351098.1:0-329 GCF_000412655.1 Myotis brandtii | reverse complement strand
TGTAATTCTCTTTCTTTGTATTATCTTTATCTGGTTTGGAGATTATGGTAATGCTAGCTTTGTAGAAAGAGCTTGGAAGTGTTCCTTCCTCTTAAATTTTTTTGGAATAGTCTGAAGAAGATAGGTATTATTTCTTCTTTGAATGTGTGATAAAACTCCCCTGTGAACCATCTGGTCCAGGGTTTTTGTTAGTTGGAAGTTTTTTGATTACTGCTTCAATTTACTCCGTAGTTATCTGCCTATACAGATTTTTTCCTTCTTCCTGGTTGAGTTTCAGAGGGTCGTCTTTTTCTAGGAATATGTCCATTTCATCTAGGTTGACCAGTTTG
>NW_005351097.1:0-1345 GCF_000412655.1 Myotis brandtii | reverse complement strand
TGGTTCTTTTTCTCCTTTGCAGAAATAAAACACTTCATTCCTTTCCTCTGCAAAACACTTTCTCCTTTTCTATCCACTTACAAACCAGCCTTTCAGAAAACTCTGCTAATTGTAATAGTGGTACTACTTTTCTTCAAAACACAGCACTGTGCCTTGCAATAGCGAATGCACAATAGACCTGTTAAATGAAGGAGTGAATCAAGCAAGTGTGGTCTGTCATCTGCATTTCTGTCCTCTCAGCACCCGCATCCAAGCAGCCTTTATTTAGTGCCTTATGTTTACCGTCCACTCAGCTTTAGTTAAAATAGTTGTGCTCTCCCTGCCTTCTCCTGAGGTGCCAATGCTACCGCTACCTTTGCGTGACATGCGTAGTTTACAGAAAGCTCTGCCAGGTGAGTGGTTAAGAATATGGACTCTGGAATCAGACCCTTTCCAGTCCTTCCATTACTAACTCTGTGATCGTGGGCAAGTCAGTTAACCTTTTGTGTCTTTGTTTGATGATTTCAAAAATGGGGAAACACTCATGGACTTGAAGGATAAATGAGAGAGTGTATGTTAAAGCCTGTGGCATAGCATCTGGCACAGAGTGAGCACTCAATCAGTAACAGTTATTTTTATTCCGATGAGGGAATTACCAAATACATTTCTTTAGTTCTCTTTTCCCCCTTCAAAAGGATTCTGTGATGTAATACTAAGTTTACTCTAAAGATGAGGCCCAGAGAGGTGAAATGTCTCCTAACTCTTGTTTGGGGTTCTTTCTCTTCTTTTGTAAAGACAGTTGGGTCCAACCTTTTCTAATCTCTCAACCTGGTGCTCCTCAAAATGCGGAACTGGCCGGAGCATCACATGGTTTTCTTACGGGATCCCGATTCCTTTTGCTCTTTGGCTTCATATTCTTTGATAGCAGCTCCCACTTTTCACAAACATGAACACAAACTTTTATAGTGAAACCAAGGGTCCTTATGACTGTGATTAAATTCAGCTATAATCCTAGTCTGGAAATCATGTCTATCTTTCTAACCCTCGGAGACCTAGCCTTTCTCCCGGATAAGCAGCAACCCCTGAGGCAGCGGAAGACAGGAGCCGGGCCTGACGAATGGTCATGGGCCTGGGCCTCCGGCAGGATAAAGGCAACACCCTGACCTGGGCGAGGTTTCAGCTCCTGAGTCCTGAGGTGGAACGACCCCCTGGCTGCTTCCCCATGAAACAGACAGAGGGACACTGTCCTCAAGATCTGAAAAAATAATTCCTCACCCTCATCTCAGCTCTGATGGTCAGCTCCTAGCACAACCCCCAACACGGTGCCTCGTGATTTTGCCCTATGTAATCTGTGTCCTGCACCACC
>NW_005351096.1:0-368 GCF_000412655.1 Myotis brandtii | reverse complement strand
AAGATGTAATATGCAAATGGTTGTTACTCCATGAAGCATAACAACCGACCACATAACAACCAGATCACGGATCAGCAGGAGGGTGGGGCAGCGAGGTACAAGTGGGCAGCTACAAGTGGGCAGTGGAGAGCTACAGGAGGGGGCAGGGCAGCAAACCATGGGGGGGCAGGGGGCATGGAGGGAGGTACAAGAGGGCAGGGAAGTGGGTGGAGAGCTACAGGAGGGTGCAACGACCTACTGGCTACAGGCGGGTGGTGGAGAGCTACAGGAGGGGGCAGGACAGTAAGCTATGAGGGGTGTGTGGGGGGAGTTACAGGAGGTCAGGGCAGTGGGCAGCGAGCTACTGGCGAGCTACTGGCACACGGATT
>NW_005351095.1:0-1536 GCF_000412655.1 Myotis brandtii | reverse complement strand
TCCCAGTTTTGCCCCTTGCTAGGCATCCAGGGCTTCCCGTCCTGGTGAGTTTCTGTACCCGGCCCATCGTCCTCGCTCTGCTCATGTCTGTCTAACTGCCTATAACAAAATCACCACAGACTTGGCAGCTTAAATCACACAAATGTATTATCTTGCAGTTGCGGAGGTCAGAAGTCCAGAAGTCTCTGAGCTAAAATCAAACTATCAGCAGGGCTGCATTCTTTTCTGAAGGCTCAGGGAGAGAATTCATTTCCTGCTCATTATGGTTATTGTCAGAATTCAGTTTGCTGCAGCTGTGGGGGTCCATGTTCCCATTATTTTTCTGGCTGCAAAGTGAAAGCCTTTCCCACCTTCTAAAGAATGTGCATTAGTTGGCTCCCGGCCCCATCCGCCAATAGCAAAGCTAGTGGTTTGTGTCCTTTCAAATCGCATTTTTATGGCAGCATCGGGAAAGATTCTCTAACTTTAATGGTTCAAATTATTGGATTAGGCCCACAAGGATAATCCAGGATATCCTCCCATCACAAGGTTTTTAATCTTAATCACACCTGTGAAGTTCCTTTTGCAATGTGAGGTAACATATTCACATGTTCCGGGGACTAGGATGTAGACATTATTGGGGCTTTATTCTGCCCACCACAGAGACATCTGTCACAGACTGAAGGTCTGACGGAAAGGATGCAGGATAATGTGAATGTGCCTGACTGTCTTGATGGAGAACTCTAAAACGGGCAAGAGGATAATACATGCTGATATTTGAATAAAGTGACTTTCTCTGAACCAGATCAATGGTATAAGGTTGTAGTGGGAATCGCGTTCCAGATCCTGGCAGGCATTGCGAGATGCTTAAAAAGTCTGAATTATTTCATAAGGGCAATGGGGAGCCTCTATCATATTTTTATGCATAAAGAACAAGACCAAATCAGAGTGCAGATTAGAGCCATCTCTCTGCTTGCCACTTAGAGAATGGTTGAGAGGAGGAATCCAGATGACAGAATTAATAAATCTAGTTTGAAGGTTTAAAATAAAGTACACCAAATAAAAGAGAGGACCACATGAAGAGGACCACAAAAAGTGTGCTAGTCATTTTTTCTTTTTTATTATTTTTCCATTGATTTTTAAAGAGAGTGGAAAGGAGGAGAAGAGACAGAGAGAAACATCAATGTAGACAGACACGTTGATTGGTTGCCTCCCGAATGCACTCTGACCATGGCCAGGGATCAAGCCACAACAGGTACATGCCCTTGGCTGGAATGGAACCCAGGACCCTTTAGTCCGCAGGCTGATGCTCTATCCACTGAACCAAACCAGCTAGGGCAGAAGGTGCTAGACTTGATGATTAAACCTCATGGAGACATGAAAGACATGAAAAACAGTGTCCTCCAATGTTGATGAGTATCGATTGATCCCACCTTTTGCAAAAGAGTTGCATATTTTAAACCAAAAAATATATACTTTCCCTCTTGATTTAGTAATCCCACTTAAGTAAATTTAACTGATATTGAAATAGAAAATAAACATGAAAGGAAGACAATA
>NW_005351094.1:0-291 GCF_000412655.1 Myotis brandtii | reverse complement strand
TCAGCAGCAAGGCCTCAGAGCTAAAGCTGGCCCAGAGGTCTTTTTTCTCTCCAACTTTGTAAAACTCTCAGTTGCCACCATATATAAAGTCCCTCCCCTCCTCCATACAAATGATCACACTACGCAGTCTGATTTTTTCAGAGCACTAAGCCAACTTTGTCCAGTCTAATAGCATCATGACTCACTTGCCTCCTTCCAACCAGGTCCTTCCACCTTTGCGCGTACTGCATGTCAACTCCATTAATCATTAATGATTAGGATGTCAGGCTCTGGGCGTCAAACTGTCTTAAT
>NW_005351093.1:0-762 GCF_000412655.1 Myotis brandtii | reverse complement strand
CCCACCCTCGTCTGTGTCCATTGGTTATGCTCATATGTATGTATACAAGTCTTTTGGTTTATCTCTTACCCCCTAATTAATATTCTTAGATGTGACAAAGATTACATTTTAAGATTTATATGAATTATAATACCTTTTATAGTATAAACTATATCAAACCACTGCTAATGTCCTTACCAGTGCTAAATTGGGCATGAATAGGCAGCAATAGATAGCAGCTCTAGAAACTGTACTTTTGGCTTTTATGGTTGGTCAAAGCTGAGAAACAAAAATGTAGAGGCTCCATTACATTACCAGGTTCATCTCTGATACCATCTCTGTGAGGGAATGCTTGCCATTTGGGATGGAAAACGCTTGCATTTTCCTGAAGACTGTACTGTCTTTCAGCCGCCATGAAGGAAGTAACCTAAAGCTTACATAGTCATCCCACGTGAGAGTGGAAGTCTGAGAAAGAGCCCAATTGAAAGAGTCAGGGTGACAGAAGTGGTGGATTCTTCAAGTGGGGAAAAGATAGGCCTTCTCTAAAAGCCAGAATCCTACTCTGGAAATGGCAGCAACTAATGCTAATTAATGAGGGTTTCTAGAAGGCACTGCAATGCCTCACGAGTGGGCTGTGAAAGGCGCGAGTACTTTCTCAGCAACATCACCTCGGATTACTAAAGAAATGCATGGTGATTGACCTCTCTAGCTACACTAAAGAGAAAAGGAATTCATTACGATAATATGATGTAGCTCACAGATTTTAAAGACTTTGGCTCAGAT
>NW_005351092.1:0-307 GCF_000412655.1 Myotis brandtii | reverse complement strand
GAGAGCACAGGGATGGCAAGAAGGGAGCTTTGAGGGTCTGAGTGTCAGGTAATGGTGCTTCTAGCAGCCCCAGGGCAACCCTCACGGCAGGAATGACAAATCCCTTGTTACAGAAGAGACAGGCTGAGGAGTCGTGTAACCTCCCCAATGCCACAGGACACCAACTGCAGAACAATCTCTTTTAAACTCGGGTGCCTTGCCACACCTTGTCTGCTTTTTGCAGAATCACCTAGGCAACTTTTTAAAAATACACATTCCTGGGCAGACCTTCTGAAACAGAAAATTCAGGAGCTGGCCCCAAGAATCC
>NW_005351091.1:0-3569 GCF_000412655.1 Myotis brandtii | reverse complement strand
GAGTAAGAGGTTGGTGTGAAGTTTTGAATCCTCCTCAAAGTGGCTGCTGAGAAGGAGATCATTAATGTACTAGAGGAGGGTGGAACTGCCTAGGTCTAATTCTTGTAAGTCCTGAGCTAGGGCCTGTCCAAAAAGATGAGGACTGTCTCTAAATCCCTGGGGTAGAACGGTCCAGGTAAGTTGCTGGGAGCGTCCCGTGTCAGGGTCAGTCCAAGTGAAGGCAAAGAGGTTTTGTGAGCCAGGATGTAGGGGGGATAGTAAAAAAGGCATCCTTGAGGTCTAGAACAGTATGGTGGGTGGTGTTGGTATTATCAGGACATTATCATGCAATGTGTGGAGCACCATGGCTAGTTCTAAAGCACCTAGTAGTACTTTCCTAAATAAAGGGGGATTGGTAGCATGTGTTAGGAACTCAAAAATAACAGTGGACTAGGTGATCCTGTGAGGCTAGTCAAATTTTGGAATGGGCTATTCAACAACAACTTCCTAATTAAACCTATACGCGTTACAGATGAGGAAACAGATTCAGAGAAGTTAACAGCTTGCTTAAGGTCACATAGAGTATTTGTGTAACAAGCTCTAAAACTCCAGTTTGCAGTTCTTTCTGCCTCTATTCCATACTGGATACCACTGGAAAATGGTATCTCCAATAAAGGCAGAAACCACGACTGTCTTGCTAACTAATGTTTCCCTAATACTTACCATAGAACTAAAGGTCTTATGAACTAATGGATAGACTTGAGCTTATCAAAGTGGAACACGTGTTCTGATAGATGAAATATCGGGGAGAAAGTAGCCCTAGTTAAATGACATGTTAATTCAGATTTGTTTGTCTTGTGGATTAGCTTATATATTACAACCAATAATTTAAATTTTTACTTTAAGGTTAATTCATATTGTGAATGGCAAATGCACAGATTTTTAAAATGAAATAAGACTACATTAAAGTCGGTTTGTATTCAACAGAACTTTTGACCTCTACCTCAGAGAATCTCATGCTCCTAGATTTTTTAAAGAGAACCTAGAAATTCAGGTTTTAATGTGATGTCTGATATTCATTTATTTATTTAATTGTTAATCTTCACATGAGGATTTTTTTTTCCCATTGATTTTTTTTTTCTTTTTGTGGAGACAGTGGAAGGAAGGAAGAGAGAGATTGGTTGCCTCCTGCACATGCTGACCAGGGCCAGGGATGAAACCTGCATCCCAGGTACATGCCCTTGAACAGGAACCGAACCCGTGACCCTTTGGTCTACAGGCTGATGCTCTAATCGCTGAGCCACACCAGCCAGGGTGATGTGTGATTTCTTAATGTTGACAAGTAACTCAGAGGTTTTTAGACATAAGTGTGGCATTGAAAATGAAAATCCTTGCTCCTTAGCACCTAGTGTAACATCTGCAAAAAACATATATTTGGACAGGAAGTAGGCACTGGGCAATACCAGACAGGCCCTGGTTGCCATGCAGCTGTCATTCTGACCCTGGCTGCTGGGGGCCGGGTGGGGTCGGGGAAGGGAATGCAAAAGACGGGACAGGTTGGGACGAATTCCCACTTTAAACATCTCTCTCTGTAGGGAGCTCCTACACGAGAGCAACACATTCTGATGCTTTATAAAAAATCACGATAATGTCACAAAAAGGGAGGAGCCAAAGAAAGGTAACTTGAGGAACATTTCAAATCTATTCTGTTGTGCAAAAGGTCGTTTGTAGGATTATAGAAAGAAATCTAAATTAAATAATTTATTCTACCTCATTGAGTAATGATACTATTTTTTAAGAAAAATCAATGAAAGGCATTTTTATTTCAAGTAGATCAAAGCATTTGACATGAGAGTTAATTCATAAATGTATGAATGATTCTGAAGTTTTAACAACACATCAGTGGAGTCACCTATTTGGTCTAAAGATAACTAGATCATTTTCCCATCTCAATAAAACCAACAAAAGATTACATTTTTCTTGTTGCCCTTTTTAAAAATAATATTTAATGTGCTATATATTCTATCTTAATGTGTTCTAAAGAATGAGAGATCCCTTTGCTTTTAATGGATGATATATCTACACATTCTGTATGAATTGAACTAAAGTTTCCTTGCCAGCCCCCCACCTGTGTTGACACAGCCCCTGCTTCATCCTGTCTGTGATGGAGTCCCTCCCCAGGGCTTCTCTCTCATGTTGATGATTTTGCGGGGCCCCCACAGGCACCCACATCACTGTGGCATCTCTCAAAGCACAGAAATACACCGCTGAGTCCCTGAGCTGTGAGTCTGTGATGGTGAGGCTGATGGAACTGGCTGATTTCTGGAAGTTCAGAGAATATCGACCCTCTGTGGTATTTTGCTCTTTATAAGACTCCTGGTGAATAAGAAAAGTCATTTTCCCACTTGGTGGTTGTTTGTACCAGAACAAATAATAATTGTAACTGCTAACTTCATATGCACAGTTCAAGGCCACAGCCTCCTTCTCCACCACAGAAATTGCAGACTGGGCTTGAATTACTTTCTGGGTCATGCTGGATCCTGCAAGAAAGAGAAAAGAAATAGACTGTAACCATGAGGGTAAAAGGGATGAAGTGGCTTTGGACCCAGCACTCTGGTTCCATTGCCCATTATCCTCCTTTTAAACTTCCACAGACAACAATGATTTGCTTCTCCCACAACCTCTGGTACTGAGAGGAGCTTGAGCACTGTGTTTGTGCCATCCTTACCAAGACAGATGGAGGCTATGACTGCCTTCAGCACACTGGCAATCAGCATATTGGTAGGTCTTCTCTTGAGTAAAATGTCCTATGTTCAATCTCAAATCCAGATCTTAATTCTGAACCCTGTGCTCAAGAGGTACAGGCAGAGATCCTGGGCTGTGTGATGCTCTGCCCCCCTCCAGGAAATAGAAATGGCAGATATAGCACAAGTTTGCTATATGTTGTGTCACACACTTCCTGATAGGTGGGAAATGCTAGCCTCCTGAACTAGACCTAGTTTATCTAGTTACAAGTTATAGGACTAGAAATAAACAGTGGGAAATGGAATCCTGTTCAGTTCATTCCCCTTTGATGGAAAATGTGGGACCTTTATAGAATACAATTTATTATGCTATGGTGAATACAATGGGTAATGTGGTTATGTATCTTTCGGTCTTATTTATGTCTCCTTCTCTCCCAAGAGAAGCAATGTAAAAAGCAATCATGATGTTTTCACTTTCTCACAGGAAAGCAAAACTTTTAGTCTCAGCCTTTGTTTCTACTTTGCATGGAATCCAAAATATTTACATGAGAAATATTTTGTTGTTAATGAATGATTTCCCATCATGCCTCCTGAGTCACAAAATGTGTCCTGTGTGTGACATGTTCAGTAACAGCAAGGATAAAACATTTACTGTGTGTGTAAACAAAAATTCAGAAAAGTCTACATTCTACTAATTGGCTAATACAGGAATTTCTGTTATAACTCCATACATACATTTCTGAAAATCATCTTGCTCTCTCAAACCACCCATACTAGTTATGTAAAAATTGGGATAGGAAAAATCCTTAGACTGTACAATGCTGTAACAAGAGCATTATAAAAAAA
>NW_005351090.1:0-317 GCF_000412655.1 Myotis brandtii | reverse complement strand
CTGTTGACTAATGAGTTTGCCGACCACTGGCTTAAAACCACAGAAATGTATTCTCTCTCGCGTCAGGAAGCCAGAAGTCCGAAATCAAGGTGGAGCCAGCTCTGGGGAGAGGCCTCTGGTGCCTCTCGCCCCCTCCGTCGGCTCCTGGAGCCCCTGGCACTCCTAGGCTTGTCGCTGCATTCCTCCTCCCTACAGTTCACCTCCCCTCTGCCTGTCCCCATGCCACATCCATGTCCACATTCCTTGGTGTTTGTGACACCCGCATTCCTTTTCCTGGTCGCAAAGTCTGTAGCAATTTCTCAGGACTGTCCCTGAAA
>NW_005351089.1:0-1083 GCF_000412655.1 Myotis brandtii | reverse complement strand
ATCCACTGAGCCACACTGGCTGGGGCTGGGATTCTTTTTATTTAATTCGTTTTATTTATTCTTTTAAACGGGGACCCTTAAGGCCTCAGGACGGTGCTCGCTCCGAACCGGCTAGGGCTGGAATTCTCGTTTCATATAAATCAATAAAAAATACATTTAAAAATATATTTTCTAATATAATCAACAAAAAATACATTTCATAATATAAGAACATATTTACAATCAATAAAATATATTTTATCATCAGTTAAAATATATTTTATAATAGAATCAACAAAAATGTATTTTATAATATGATAATATATTTTACTGATTCCATCATAAAACTTATTTTTAATTGATGATAAAACATGTTTTTTATTTATTATATTATAAAACGTATTTTTATGGATTTCAGAGAGGAAGGGAGATGGAGACACAGTTATATATATATATATTGTTTATTGTTTTCAGAGATAGAAATGGTTGGAATAAATTCATTTATTTCATTATTAATTATTAATGATTTCGGAGAGAAAGGGGAGAGGCAGAGAGAAAGAGAAACATTTATGATGAGAGAAGAATCATGGAGCGGCTGCCTCCTGGGACTCGAACCCGGGACCCTGCAGCCCCCAGGCCGATGCCTCTATCCACTGAGCCACACTGGCTGGGGCTGGGAATCTTTATTGAATCCGTTTTATTTGTTCTTTTAAACGGGGGCCCTTCAGTCCTCGGAACCCTTCAGTCCGCAGGCTGATGCTCTATCCACTGAGGGATTCTTCACTTAATTCATCTTATTTATTCTTTTAAACTATGATTTAGATTTTTATTGATTTAAATTTATAGATTTCAGAGAGAAGAAGGGAAGGGAGAGAGACATAGAAACATCCATGAGGCGAGAGAATTAGGGGTCTGCTGCCTCCTGCACGCCCCTTACTGGGGGGGGATCCAGCCCACCACCTGGGCCTTGAGGGACTCGAACCCGGGACCCTGGAGTCCGCAGGCCGACGCTCTATCCACTGAGCCACACTGGCTGGGGCTGGGTTTCTTTATTTATTGGAATTCTCTTTTTAATTTATTTTATTTATTCTTTTAAGCTATCCA
>NW_005351088.1:0-203 GCF_000412655.1 Myotis brandtii | reverse complement strand
GGAGGCAGCAGCCAGCCAGGAAGCTTGGCTTCTTCCAGTGCCGGGGCAACCAAGCCTCCTCCTGCTTGCCGTGGCCATGGCAGCTGGAAGCAGGTATCTGGGGTTTATTTACATTCTATAATTGAAACTTTGTTGCCTGAGAGGACGCAGCAGCCGGCCAGAAAGCTTGGCCTCCTCCATCATTGGGGCAACCAAGCCTCCTG
>NW_005351087.1:0-348 GCF_000412655.1 Myotis brandtii | reverse complement strand
AGCCCTGCTGTCTCCCTCAGGGAGGTTAGTGTCTGGGTTCAAACTGACTTCCCCTCACTGTGTGTCTTGCACAGTAATACATGGCCATGTCCTCTGTGAACACAGGGCTCAGCTGCAGGGAGAAGTTGTTCTTGGACGTGTCTCTGGAGATGTAGGTTCGGCTCTTGAGGGAGGGACTGTAGGAAGTACTAACCTCATAAGATATGTACCCCATCCACTCCAGCCCCTTCCCTGGGGCTGGCAGATCCAGCTCCAATAAGCATTGGTGATGGAGTAACCAGAGACAGCGCAGGTGAGGGAGAGGGTATAGAGAGTGTGCTTGGGCTGTGGTCTCCTCTCCTCGTCCTG
>NW_005351086.1:0-303 GCF_000412655.1 Myotis brandtii | reverse complement strand
AAAGAATGGATGAACATTGAGAAGGAAAAGAAAGAATGACTTGGTATCATGAACCCATGAGTTCTCAAGTCATTGCCTTCTCTTCTCAGTACTCCAAATACTATCTACATGCAGCATTTGAGCAGTAACCCAAACAAAGTCTATAATATGTAAGACTAGAAAATATATTTTAGTACATAGTGTTTCAACATTGAATATTATTATACTTTATGTTGTTCATGAATTGAACTTCTTTTCCTAACTAGGTCATAAACTCTTTTGTGAGCATGGGCTATGTTATATTTACATGTGTTTGTGTGTTCC
>NW_005351085.1:0-972 GCF_000412655.1 Myotis brandtii | reverse complement strand
ATTGTGCCCAAGGGTGATAGAATGCTACTTGGTTATTAAGAAAAAATGACTTATGCCTGGAGGAGGCACCCGCAGCCATCTGGGTTTGATGCAGTGGCAGACATCCATGCTCTCCCCTCTGGGAGAGGAACTGGGAGGGCGGGTGTGCAGTTCTGAGCCAGGAGAGGATTAATTATGCCTCGTATTAAGGTTTTTGAGTTGATCACTCACTGACTTCTAAATGATAACCCTTTCGTTTTTATCTCTGTAGCATCAAATAAAGTTCTTTTCACTTTCAGGACTAAGCGCTGCAGACATGAAACGCAAAGGCGTGTATCACAGAACACCAGTGCAGTCAAAACCTAGTCTCATCATGCTTCTCCCAGCCAGAGATTTTTAGACACTTTAACAGGATACTTGTGGCATAGATGGAAAATGAATTTCATCTAAGTTAGACAGAGTAAATGAGGGGGAAAAAACCTCGAAGATCAAAGAGCTGCGTAAGAGATACTCTAAGGACTCGGATTATATAAATGCTTGTAAGCTATGAGTGTTTTCATACAGTGCCATTAAGAAACCTGCAATTAAGGTGCTGGAGGTTTTTCCTAAACACACATGCACACATACACTGGCAGGGAAATCTCTTATAAAAGAACAGCGGTAGGTGGGCGGAGACGTCTCTGGGCCTCAGGAAGACGCAGCGCTTCTGTGGAAAAGCAGCCCCTCCAGCCAGCTCCACATCACTGTGGAAAGGTATCATTTGCCGCACCCCCGAGAGCTCTGAGACAGCAACAACTCCCCAGAAGCCTGCCACTTCCCTGCAAACCCCAAACAAAGAGTATGAAAAACCCTGCCCCTGAACAGGAAAATGTGCTTTCTTATGTAGAGCCAAGGAGGGGTTTTATGCCACACGCCTGCCATCGCCTAACAAGGAATGCAGGCGGCTGCACACCCGAATCCTCTCTGGGGTGAAGCCATCCGGAGTGGGCGGGG
>NW_005351084.1:0-303 GCF_000412655.1 Myotis brandtii | reverse complement strand
CTCTCCCTTCTTCTCTGTAAAAAATCAATAAAATACACTTAAAAAAATAATTCTAGAGGATCCAGGAAATGCAGTAAAGCAAAATGCACATCACCAATAACCCATCTTCCTACAAATAACAACCAAGTGAAGAGGCCCTCTAGAAGACCGACTTGAAAAATCAGTTAAGGAATTTGGGAGCTACTGGAGAGTTACTTTAAAAAAATATATATGTTTTTTGAAAAAAAATATGTTCTTATTGATTTTTTAGAGAGACAGAAAGGGAGAGGGAGAGAGAAATAGAAATATCAATTATGAGAGAGA
>NW_005351083.1:0-1216 GCF_000412655.1 Myotis brandtii | reverse complement strand
TTCCTCTCTGAAAGCAATACAAATATATTTTAAAATAAAATCTATGTAGCAAGTGAATAAAATTGGAAATGGGGGGACTCTTGATTAACTAAATTGTTTTATGGTAAAATACATGCTCAATCAAATGGCCATATTGTAATTTATAGGATTCTAGAATAATATTCAGTACTTGAAGTTTTGGTTTATTGAATGATAGCCTATTGACTAGTGATTATTACTCTCAAAATAATGGCTATATCATTGAATACTTTGGGGGCATAGATCTCCATTTTTTTTAATTGAATATGCTGTGTCCATTTGATCATGAGCAGAAACTGTGCCTTGATACATTTTCTTTCTCTTCTCTTGTGAGAAGAGAAATAGTGGTCTATTCCGGGTATATTATGTAGTCATATGCTATTTGTCAAGTTTTGCCACTGTAAAGTTACAATTTTTCTCCTTGGAATTAATAACACTTCAAATTTACCTGATTTGCTATTTATGGCTTCTGTATTTTGTGCCCTGATTTAAAAGACCACTTTCATTTGAAGATTATAAATAAGTTACGAGAGACCGTCTTCTGGAACTTTTTATGCTCATATTATTACATTAGACATTTTTATTGGAAAAGACCCAACGTTTCCTACTAATTCCACAGGTGGACAGCAAAATACTGTCTCGTCTGCCAGCCCCACGGGTCCTCTGAGGGCGGCGGGGTGGCTCCTGCACTGTGCCCTGGAGGAGGGCTGCGCCGGACCATCCGCTTGCACCAGGCGCCATCCGCCATCCTCACTTGGAAAAGCCGGGAGTGTCCGCACCAGGTGTTGTGCGGTTTAATAGTTCAGGTGTGACTTGTGTCTTTAAGAAGTTTTAAGGCCACCTGTGTTTTGTGTTTCCAGTGCTGATGTGAAGTCCAACCGCAGGCCCTCTGCCCACCAAGAGAAGGCGCTCCGAGCATGGGTGAGAGGCCGTGTGGTATCCCCTGTGGGCACCACAGAGTTGACAGTGAAGTAGGAAAGCTCTCCAGGCCGCCGGTTCTGGATGCCCTTTTCCCTCGTGGTTTTCTGTGGCATAGCCACGCTCAGGGCGATGACGACGCTCTTGCTGTCTTTGGTCTTGACCCACTTCAGCTCCGGCTGCTTCAACTGGTCGCCATTCTGGCGCTTTGAGGGCTGGGAAGCCGAAGCTGGTGCGTGTGTCGCCAGCAGGTGCAGAGGACTTGGCTGCGTTCTTCCCC
>NW_005351082.1:0-320 GCF_000412655.1 Myotis brandtii | reverse complement strand
AACTGCCCTCCCCTGCTGGCCTCATGGCCCCCAACTGGCCTCCCAGCCGGTCTCCCGGAAGGTCTCCCAGTCTAATTACCATATTACCCTTTTATTAGTATAGATAGCACTGGACTTTTGATAAAAACTCAAACCTGAGTATTTTTGATACATGTCAACTTCTCATATTAGTATGATAATTTTTTAGTCAATGATTGGATTTATAATGAGGGAATTTATTTTGTTGACATCAGTCAATATATGTTATTCACTACTCAGACATTTATATATGGCTAAGGCCATGATCATAAGGCCATTTCTAATTTTAAATAGTATAACTA
>NW_005351081.1:0-1346 GCF_000412655.1 Myotis brandtii | reverse complement strand
GCAGACTCAGTGTGTGGTGGATAAAAGAGCCAGCAAAAATAAGATATAATTTATTAAGCTTTAATTTCTCCTACTTCTTCAATAAACTTAAGACATCAGAGTATAACTTAGTTAATTAAAAGTGGAGATTAAAAGGAACAAGAAAAACTAAGAATAAGCATGCTTTTTGATTTCTATTCCATTATCCCAACAACTAGAATAGGGATCCTTTAATACTTCCAGGAATACTATCCCTACTGAGATGCTATATATTCTGGTCTGAAGGGCAAAAAGCTTTAGATTCCTCTACAGGTAGAAAGGTTGTGCTGGCCATGGCCCTGAAAGCTGCTCTGACTTGGGCAATAGTGGCAGCCCCAGCTGCCTCTCTGGCTCGGGCTCTCTCTTTCTCCTCTCTCAAAGCTTCTTCATAACAGCATGGGTAGTCACTGGGGTGGGTACTATTGACCTTTGCACAAAACTCCAGCACTTCCATCTTGCTGGTTTCAAGGTGTGCTCTTGGACCCCACAGGAACTCAGAACGTGGAGGATCACTGTGGGGCACCTGGCGGCACTCCAGGTACTCCAGCCTCACAAAATCGGTGATGAGCTTCCTGGGCTCCCCAAAGATGAAGTGCTTCCTCCGAGGGTACACATGCATTAGACGCAGATCTCTCCAGATCTCTTCCTCAGAGACGCAGTTGCCATTCATGAAGATCATACCCAGGATATGCATCAGGAGACCGGTCTTGGGGAACCCCTTGCCAGGACGCACCCTCCCATTATTGGGGAGTTTTAGTTTGCTGACAAGGGCGTAGGAGTGTCTGATTGAGTCCACTTCATTCATGTCTAATGCAAAGAAGGTTTCAATTTGCTCAGAAACTTTCTTGAGCATCTCAGCAAATCGGTCTTGGTAATCTTCCCCGACAATATGCAGCATATCAGCCTTCAAAATGGGCTTTTTCAATTTATACCTGCTCAGAATGAATTGCTCCAAAGACACAATCCTGGTTTGGAAATCATCCACGTCTGAGACCTCAGTGAAGAGTGGGATCTCAGAGGAGACAGCCTCATCCTCCTCTTGGCTGCTGAAAGCTTCATCAGACCCAGGGCAAGAAACAGCTACAGAAGCAGTGGTGGTGGTTTGTGCTCTTTGAGGGCCCTGGGAAGTGTTACGTGACCCAGCCATAGGCAGACCCTGGCTAATACCTTCATGCTGAGTAGAGAAAGAGGGAGTGGACTCCTCTCCTGCTTCTGCAGTGGCCTGAGCATTGCCATGACTCTGAGGCTCACTTCGGGCATGATGGCGTTTCTTGTTTTTGTGACGCCGAGGCATGATGTCACTATGGTCAGGGACAGCAGGCAGGAGT
>NW_005351080.1:0-311 GCF_000412655.1 Myotis brandtii | reverse complement strand
GCTAATTACCACGTTTCTCTATTATTAGATAGGATATGTTAAGGCCGGTCAACTTCTCACTATGACGTGCACTGACCACCAGGGGGAAGACACTCCGACCTGTAGGTGAGCTTGCTGTTGGGGTCCGGCCAATCGGGGACTGAGAGAGACAGGCCAGACATGACCTGGAGCCCCCCTGTGGTCCTTCCCGGCTGACCAACCTCCCATGTACCTCCCCAGCCTGATCGTGCACCAGTAGGTTCCCTTGGCCTGGCCTACACCCTTTCGCAATCCAGGACCGCTTGGGGGATGTCAGAGAGCCAGTTTTGGCC
>NW_005351079.1:0-580 GCF_000412655.1 Myotis brandtii | reverse complement strand
GCCTGGTCAGGGACCTGCGAAGGGAATGCCGGGAAGCGTCAGGCTCAGGCTGGCGGCTGGTTTTCTATCTCTTTTGCACCATTGCCTCTCATCATTCTCCCCCCCCCCTCCCGCCTCGCTCGCTGGCCCAACTCCTGGACTCACCGGTGACCTTGAGCAGGTCAGAAATCTGCCTCTGGGTCCTTCCTTCTTCCAAGGCCCAGTGGAGAACCAGCCTCAGTCAAGAGCGCTCCTCTGCTCTCTGGGATCTGTGGACTTGGGGGAGGCCGGGTGCCCTTATATAGGGTGGAACCACGCCCACTTGGAAATTCCCAGGGTGTGTCCCCAGTCACTCTCAGAGGGGCGGGCTAGGGTGGGAGCCAATGGGGACTGGGGGCGTGACCTGCGACACCCTTGAGGAGGAGGGGCCACAGGGTCTGTCACTGACCCTCCTACCCACCCCTCTCCATCTACAGCATGGATATGGTATCTGGAGGGTGCGTTTCAGGAAAGAAGAGTTGGGAAACTAGAAGGCGGCAGTTGCCCCTTCTGAAGAGGAATCTGATGTAAAAAAGAGTTCTCAGATTTTAACTTGGGCTGA
>NW_005351078.1:0-318 GCF_000412655.1 Myotis brandtii | reverse complement strand
AGTTGGGGGTGACCAGGCCAGCATGGGAGGGCAGTTGTTGACAACCAGGCCTGCAGGGGCGGGAGGGCAGTTGTGGGTGACCAGGCCGGCAGGGGAGGGCAGTTGGAGGCAGTTGGGCCTGCAGATGAAGGCAATTGGGGGTGATCGGGCTGGTAGGGGAGGGCAGTTGAGGGTGATCGGGTTGACAGGGGAGGGCAGTGGGGCAATTGGGCTGGCAGGGGAAGGCAGTTGGGGGTGATCGGGCCAATAGGGGGGCAGTTATGTGTCAATCAGGCTGGCAAGGGAGTTGTTAGGGGGTGATCAGGGTGGCAGGCAGAA
>NW_005351077.1:0-1277 GCF_000412655.1 Myotis brandtii | reverse complement strand
CCAAAAGTGCATAAGCCCAGCCTCCCATTACGCCCAATAATTGACATGTCCTCTTCATGTGTACATTCAGTAGCACAATGGCTTGTTGAACTACTCGAACCAATGTGCAAATCTTTGTTTATGCATACCGTGAAGGACACCTTTGAGTTTGTCGAGAAAATCAAGAATCTAAACCTCAGTGACAAAGCCATGCTTTCGTTTGACGCAGAATCCTTGTTTACGAATGTCCCGTTGTTCGAGACTGTTAACTTTATCTGTGATTACTTGAGTGAAAACCAGATTGATGTTGGTATTCCTTTACCCAGACTGAAGGAACTTATTTTACGCTGCACATTCAACATCCAATTCCTCTTCAACGGTCAGTACTACCGGCAGATCGATGGTGTAGCCATGGGTTCGCCATTGGGTCCACTTCTAGCTAACATGTTCCTAGCAAAACTTGAAAATAGTGTCCTCAAGTCTCCCATTGCACAGTTGGACTTATATTTGCGATACATGGACGATACATTCATTGTCTGTGACTCCAATTTGGATTATACCAATCTGCTCAATCTGTTCAACAGTGCACACCCAGCCATGAAATTTACCATCGAAATAGAGAATCAGAATCAACTCGCATTCCTAGATGTACACATACATCGGAAAGAAGGTGGGATAGTTGAACGAAGCATTTTTAGAAAAGCCACCTGGGTGGGCCAATACACCCACTTCCTCAGTTTTGTTCCCCTACGATACAAACGGAACCTGGTCCGGTGTCTGTATTACCGAGCACAACATATTTGCAGTCCAGGTACGATCGACGCCGAAAAACAAATGATATTAAAAACTCTCCTAGAAAATGGCTATCCTGAAGTTTTTGTCAAGAAACACTCAACTATGAAGCAAATACCGACAGCTATCTCAACGGTACCAAAGAAGAACGTGTTTCTAACAGTTCCGTTCAAAGACGACATCGCAATCGAACTCTTGAATAAAAGGGTATCGAACGTCATATCAAAGACGTACCCAGCTGCCAAACTAAACATCCTAACCGAAACTCGTACGATCATCGCTCAACGCCTTAAGGATAGACTCCCAGTTCAATCCGACTCCTTTGTTCTATATCTTTTCACTTGCACCTGTGGTGTTAGGTATCTTGGATATACTACTAGGCGTCTGTCCAAACGGATAGCTGAGCACTGTCCCGCAGCTCTGTGGAAAGGAACGGTCAAGTCGATAAACAGCTCCATTTTGGAACATTTAATACAAAGTGGACATCAAATCGACGTTAGGGACTC
>NW_005351076.1:0-934 GCF_000412655.1 Myotis brandtii | reverse complement strand
CCCTTTCTCTTCCTCCCTGAAATCAATAAAAATATATACAAAAATAAAAATAACTATAATAAAAATGATAGCGTCTATGAATACCTCAGAGCTCCTTCTTGTGAACTGAGTGCAACCGGGGGCCAAACACAGCGAGTGTTCGCACCAAAAAGTGCCAAATGGAAAACGGTTTAAGTGGCCAGAGCAACTCCGTCCCATTGTGGCGCGGGGCCGGCCAGCTATATGGAAATGCGCGGCCCGCGCTGCTGCGGCCACTTTGAAGTTGCATCTGAATTTAATGCTGCTTTTGTGCGGGAATCAGGCCATTACGTCTAATCTCCCTTAATAGTGAGAAACGCCCTTTGTGGTGTTCTATAGGGAGCATATTCTGCCGGGACGTATACGGCGCGGCATTCACGCTTCACCATTAATCCCCCGCGGCTGGTAATTGCTTCAGCGCCAAGCCCCCCGTCGGGCTCACGGGCGCTGACTGTGGCCATTCTTCCCTATACGTTAATGCGCTGTTTGGGGCTTGCTTCTGGGGCTCAGCGATCCCCCTCACGCCGACCACATTTTCTGGGCATGTGGGCGTATTGTCAGGCGCTAAATTAAATTCCGTGTTGAGCCCCCTAAGCCCCAGAATCGATCAGCCCCTGCAACTTAGCCGATGGACAACTTAGCCGATGGACAACGTAGCCGATGGACTCAAAACCCTGCAGTGAAACAGCACCAGCAGCGGGCTGAGCACTGTGTTTCTAGGCGAAGTACGGGGACTTCTCGCCGCTGTCTTGCTACCTACATGTTCACGACCACCTCGGGTCACTCGCGTTATTGCCAAGTTGTTAGTTCATTGATCCTCTGTTTGTCTGTCTCATTATTTCTCTGGGGAAAAAACTGTTAGACCCCAGGGAAGTACCGTTAAGTGCTTCAAGCTTTGACATGATTTTCACCTTCT
>NW_005351075.1:0-1415 GCF_000412655.1 Myotis brandtii | reverse complement strand
ATCAAGAAAGACATATTTTTTTAAATGATGATGTTCAAATGCGATTCCACCAGAATGTTTGACGGCACAGGGAACTGTTTAGTCTCAGGGTAGGTGAAGCCGGTTGAGAGACCATATGAAACTCCTAATTGTGGGTTTAAAATTCCGCGTGTTTCTCGGTTGTGACCATGCACCCTGGTTGTGTCAGATGCTGACAGCAGGGGGACTGGGTGGGGGACAGGTGCAGCTTTCCTGTAAACCTGAAATTATTCCACATGAAGAGTTATTTAACCAAGAAGAGAACTTCTTATTAACTCTCCAGCACGCGTGTCTCGGTGCCTCACTTAGTTAGCAAGTAGCATAATCACCTCCCTGGAAATGCCCTCCCCAAAGTCATGTGTCTGTGTTTTTGTATAGAATGAGCCTATTGACCCGTAAGTCACAGAGGAAAAGTGTATCTTGAAAAAAGACCAGCTTAGATAATTACATACATAATAGTTACATGACATATAAAATAAGGTTACTCTTTAAAATATAGTTATATGCATAATAGTTACATGACATGTAAAATAAGGTTACTCTTTAAAATATCATTATATACATAATATTTGCATAATATATAAAATAAGGTTACTCTTTAAAGTATAATTATATGCGTAATAGTTACATGATATGTAAGACAAAGGCACCCTGAGGAGGTTGCTCTCACAATCAGCAGCGAATGGGAACAGCCTGTGTTTCCCAGGAGCGGCGAGGAGGGAGGGTGTGGCGCGGGCAGCGAGCGGCCATGGAGGGTCCCGTCTGCAGCAGCCCCTGAGCCCACTCCGGCCCTACCCGTGCGTAGCCTGAGTTAAACGCCAGCCGCCTGTCGGACTTTGGGGACCACAAAGTCACCGTGATGTTGGCGGCCTCCTCAGTCGGCACAGTGCAAAGCTAGCGACCGTGGCCGTCGGAGAGGCAGAAGGGACGGCCTCTTTTTGTGAAGCCTCACGTTAAAATGAGCTTGTCTGTTCCCTTGGGTGCAAAATGGAAGGCAGGAGGCGGTTGGCTCTGCTTGGATTTGGCCCTGGGGCGGGGAGCGGGCGGGGAGCCGGGGGGAGCTATGCCCAAGCAATTCACGGAACAGGCGGGAAGAGGGGAGCAGCCCAACGCATCATCCACGACAACATTTGGGGGAGAAAAAAATTAAGAAGGTGAAAATCATGTCAAAGCTTGAAGCACTTAATGGTACTTCCCTGGGGCCTAACAATTTTTTTCCCAGAGAAATGATGAGACAGACAAACGGAGGATCAACGAACTAACAACTTGGCAATAACGCGAGTGACCCGCGGTGGTCGTGAACATGTAGGTAGCGAGACAGCGGCGAGGAGTCCCCGGACTTTGCCCAGAAACAAAGTGTTCAGCCCGCTGCTGGTGCTGTTTCACTGCAGGGTTTT
>NW_005351074.1:0-929 GCF_000412655.1 Myotis brandtii | reverse complement strand
CCTAACGCCCCGGCCAGAGGCCTGAGGCCTGGGTAGGGGTGGAGCCAGCAATCGCCCGGGGCTGGGGGTCCCCTGCCCAGGCCTAATGCCCTGCCAGAAGCCTGAGGCTTGGGCAGGGGCGGAGCCTGCGATCAGAGCGGGCTAGGGTCCCCTGCCCAGGCCTAAGGCCCCGGCCAGAGGCCTTAGGCCTGGGCAGGCGATCAGAGCAGCCGGGGTGTCCCTTGCCCAGGCCTAACATCCCTCTGGCCTGGGCAGGGGAGGAGCCTGCGATCGGAGCGGACTGGGTGTCCCCTGCCCAGGCCTAACACCCCAGCCAGAGGCCTGAGGCCCGGGTAGGTGATCAGAGCGGTCTGGGGGTCCCCTGCCCAGGCCTAACACCCCAGCCAGAGGCCTGAGGCCCGGGTAGGTGATCAGAGCGGTCTGGGGGTCCCCTGCCCAGGCCTAACACCCCAGCCAGAGGCCTGAGGCCCGGGTAGGTGATCAGAGCGGTCTGGGGGTCCCCTGCCCAGGCCTAACACCCCAGCCAGAGGCCTGAGGCCCGGGTAGGTGATCAGAGCGGTCTGGGGGTCCCCTGCCCAGGCCTAACACCCCAGCCAGAGGCCTGAGGCCCGGGTAGGTGATCAGAGCGGTCTGGGGGTCCCCTGCCCAGGCCTAACACCCCAGCCAGAGGCCTGAGGCCCGGGTAGGTGATCAGAGCGGTCTGGGGGTCCCCTGCCCAGGCCTAACACCCCAGCCAGAGGCCTGAGGCCCGGGTAGGTGATCAGAGCGGTCTGGGGGTCCCCTGCCCAGGCCTAACACCCCAGCCAGAGGCCTGAGGCCCGGGTAGGTGATCAGAGCGGTCTGGGGGTCCCCTGCCCAGGCCTAATGCCCTTCCTAAGGCCTTAGGCCTGGTCAGGGGCCAAGCCAGGGATCAGTGTGAACTACAGAGG
>NW_005351073.1:0-299 GCF_000412655.1 Myotis brandtii | reverse complement strand
TTTTTTAGGGAGAGTGGAAGGGAGGAGGAGAGACACAAAGAATGAAACATTGATGTGAGAGAGACACATCAATTAGTTGCCTCCCACAGGAGCCCCGACCGAGGCTGAGGATTGAACCTGCAACCTAGGTACATGACGTTGACCAAAATCGAACCCTCGACTTTTCAGTCCACAGGCTGACATTCTAACCACTGAACCAAATTGGCTAGGGCCTGCCTGCCTGTTTAGTATAGTAGGGGCTCCAGGAACACCAGTTCCCAGGGCTAAGATTGGAGAGGAAGTAGGAGAGCTGGGGATTT
>NW_005351072.1:0-554 GCF_000412655.1 Myotis brandtii | reverse complement strand
AAAAAGGGAGATTTTTCACATTTTGCTTTATGTCTATCGTTTGAATGTTTTACAGTGAATATGTGTTTACATATTATTTGTGTAGTAAAAGAGCTGGAATTAATCTGCATAAGTATTATCATCCTCACTTGAAGGAAAATCACTTATATATACACACACACATACTTATAGAAAAAAAATTAGGAAGGAAAACATCAGTGTTTTCATGGTAATTATAAATGTGTAATAAGCTGTAAAAATACTCTGAATTTTCTACATTTTAACACAAAATAATGTAATAGTTATGGAAACTAAAGCTTTAAAAATCGTCTTACTTTGAATTAATTATAGATCACAGAAAGATATAGAGAAATATACAAGGAGCCTGGCTTAGATGCCTCAGTGGTTGAGCATCTATCCAGGAACCAAGAGGTCACACCATTTTGATTCCTGGTCAGGGCACCAGCCCAGGTTGCAGGCTTGATCCCTAGTAGTGGGCATGCAATTTCTTTTTTGTTGATGTTTTTAACACTCTATCCCTTTCCCTTCCTCTCTCTCTCTAAAAGTCAATAAAA
>NW_005351071.1:0-1336 GCF_000412655.1 Myotis brandtii | reverse complement strand
TTCTCCCTAGATTAGTCACTCTAAATATTCATCATCAGTTTCCAGCCAAAGTAGCCATTTAAAATTCCTCAAACTTATCCCCCCACCCCACCTCAGGACCTTTGCACGTGCTTTGGCCTTTGTTTGAAATATTCCTCACCCTCCTTCACCCCTGTTACTATTCAGCACCTACCTATCCTTCAGATACCAGCTCAAGCAGCATTTCCTCAGAGAAAGACTCCTCAGACTAGGTCAGACTCTCTCTTTTCCTCTTTCCTCACACCCTGTACAGTCCTTCATGGCCCTTATTATGTCCAAATTGTGAGATAGGAGATTATATTTCAAAACATATGAGCCTTCTTCAGGCTGTAATTGTACATATATAGGACTGTGTCTACTGGGTGAACCCTAAAGTGTCCCACAAGATTACTTTTGTTTTTAATTTTTTACCTGTTTCCTCACCCCAAATTGTTCCAGTTATTCCTAAGGCCTGAGACGAGTTTGTCAGAGCCCTTACAGACAGTAGGATAGTTACCTCTAGTGCAATTGATACCGGCACAGGAATCACCGTGTCATGGAGAATGTTTTGATTGCACGTGAACATGAATTCTTTATAGCTTTGAGCCATTTTACCAAGATTCCACCAGACCTGTGCATCTTCCTGGGGGCTCAGACCGGACCTTTGCCAAAAGGACAGCTGAGGCATTCCTGGATGGCATTAGCGGTCTCCATGTTGTGTGCTGATTGAAGGCCGTAAGTCAAAGGATGGAACTGAAACTTTGACAGAGCCTGGAGTCTGGACCCTAAGAGGGGCTCTTTGCCACAGACGGAAGGACAGCTCCCTGAGTCACCCCAAAACAGGACAACATTTTTCTATCTTTTCCATTTACTACATGACTTCCTCAAATCCATAACTTTCACCTCTGTTTTATTTTAGCCACCTCCTCTCAGGCCATACCTGCTAAAAATTTACAACATAGTTGAACACGTCTGCCCTTGCCAAACTCTTGTTCTCTCCCTCCCTCAAAACACTTGTTGGCCTCCCAGGGAACCCTAATTCCGTAACCAGTCCACTCTCTCCTCATGTAACAGCTTCCCTCTGATGTCATAGACTTCCCCGTTCGCCTTCTGGTGCCTGTGACATATGTTGATTATTATGTGGACTGTAGATGTGACATCAATTGAGAGAGTGCTTTGCTGATTTTTAAAATATATATAAAATGCATATATATTTATAAATGAATAGTGATGGATATATTTAATACCACTGAACTGTGCACTTAAAATGATTAAGATAGTAAATTTATTAATTTTTTTGTGAATCCTCACCCAGGGATATTTTTTCCATTGATTTTTA
>NW_005351070.1:0-588 GCF_000412655.1 Myotis brandtii | reverse complement strand
GTGTGTCCCCATGGCTCACACCAGGTGATATAATGGCTGCATGTGTGACGCAGTGTATATAACTCAATATGAATGTCATTAAGGGTCCTGTTAATGATAGGGCCAGACGAGATACCACCCTCTCTTCCAAGAATATCTTACCTTCATATGGGTTCTAGATGCCTTTCCTTAATGAACGAATGCATTCATTTTATCCCTTCCTTTAGGTAATACAGTTGTAGGTTTTAGGCCTGAACTTTCAATAACACTCCATCTCAAAAGAATAACCTAGCTCTTCCCTCTTCTAACTCACCCGATAATAAGACTGGAATCCTTTCACTGTCACTCTCTGTGATAAAAATGCCATGTTCCCTAGAAAGAGTGTCCAAGGTGGCAAACAGATATGGACCAAGTGAGAATTCCATCTTTTGGGGAAAATCTCACAAAGGTCACTGTTTTAATTCTCTGTTGTTGCCCAACAAACTACCCCAAACCTTAGTGGCTTCAAACAATAGCAGGTTTACTATTTCTCGAAATTCTGTGGATCAGGAATTCAGATGAGGGATGACAGGAGTGGCTCATCTCCGCTTCGTGTGATGTCTGCTGGGG
>NW_005351069.1:0-348 GCF_000412655.1 Myotis brandtii | reverse complement strand
GTCCAAGGAACAGCAGCTGGGTGAGCAGCCTCACCTACCAGCCAGATGAGACACCACTGCTGCGAACAGCACCCATCAGAGGAGCCACTGCCAACTGAGGAGCAGCCACTACTGCGACCACTTGAGGGGCAACTGCAGGCTGAGGAACCACTGCCACTCATGGAGCAGCCCCTGCATGACTCGACATCTAGACCAGTTGGTGAGACCAAAAATGGGTAGACAAAAAAGCCCCAAAGGAAAGAAAAGCGAGAAAAGGAAAGGAAAGAAATTACCAGAAAAGTGGCTAAGTAAAACAGAGGCATGCAATAGGCCAGAAAAATAATTCAGAATAAGGGTCCTAGAGTGCAT
>NW_005351068.1:0-203 GCF_000412655.1 Myotis brandtii | reverse complement strand
TGTGAATTTGCTGGAGTTTTTTGAATAAAACAGTTTATTTCCCAAAGATTCATGTATATTTTTCTTAGATTACTGTCTCATTTTGGTAAAACTCTTAAAATACACAATGATAGTACATGGAAATGATTAGGAACTTGTCAGAAACACTTCTAATACAAGTAAATACAGCCTTACTATCTTTGTGGCCGTGTGCAATCACCGAG
>NW_005351067.1:0-426 GCF_000412655.1 Myotis brandtii | reverse complement strand
GGAGCAACCAAGCCTCCTGCTTGCTCCAGCTCCGTGGGGAACAAAATAAAAAATAAACAAATAGGACTACATCAAACTAAAAAGATATTTCACAGCAAAGGCAACCATCAACAAAACGTAAAGAAAACCCACTGAATGGGAGAACATATTCAACTATGATACATCTGGTGAGGGGTTAATATCCAAAATTTATAAACAACGTATAAAACTCAACACCAATAAAACAAACAGTCCAACTTAAAAATGAGCAAAGGACCTTAATAGACACTTCTCCAAAGGGGACATACAGATGGCCAATAGACATATGAAAAGACTAGAGGCCCTGTGCATGAAATTTGTGCACTCGGGTGGGGGCATCCCCCAGCCTGGCCTGTGCCTTCTCACAGTATGGGAGCCCTGCAATCGATCGCCCCAAAGAGGTAGGCT
>NW_005351066.1:0-572 GCF_000412655.1 Myotis brandtii | reverse complement strand
GGAAGGTGCAGAGACCACAGGGGCATGTCCTAGCCCAAAGCTTCTCCCACCTTCTTTGCTTTAGTCCCAGGGAAGCCATCATCCCTTGTGGGCAATTGTGCATCTCAGCCTGAGTTCCCCACCTGCCACACTTACGGCAACACCACCTCCCATACTGTTCTCTGGACCATTGCCTGCTTTGCCTTCATGAGAACCCTGGCTGCTGGTCACCACGTGGCCCCTGGGCTGTGCTGATGTTTACATGTGTGTGGACTGACTGGGTGAGTAAACGCATATATTGATTTTAGAGTGAGAGGAAATTAGGGATAGAGACAGACACACACAACAGTTCTTTTGTTCCATTACTTTCATATCTTCATCGGCTGATTCTTGTAATTGCCCCACCAGTGATGAAACTTGCAACCTAGGTGTTATTGAGATGATGCTCTGACCCACTGAGCTATTTTGCCACAGCAAGACATATGTAGAAATTTATGTAAAATAACCCAATAATGTACCTGAATAGACAGATGCAAAAACCATCATGATGACAGAAAGAGCTGGAAAGCTAGAATAGGATTCATGGGATTTTA
>NW_005351065.1:0-634 GCF_000412655.1 Myotis brandtii | reverse complement strand
ATGCCTCACCGTCTGTGACCATCTGTGGGTTGTATAGCATATATTTAGCAACAAAGCCAGAGAGATCATAATGATTAGAGTTGGGCAGGGCTACATTTTCTCAGTGCCATTCAATAGGTAATAATGGCGATGGCATTACTAAGAAACTGGCAAACACTCCAGGCTTCATTTACAAGATTGGGGTGGGATAATGAGGAGCACTATGACCTCATCACGTGCTTTTGCCAACAGCCCCACTTTATTCTATTGATCAAACCAGACAACAGCCATGTTGCCAAGCTGAGTCTGCTCCATTATTTATATTCACTGCTCTTTTTAATAATTATTACGTATGAGTCTTCTGCTCTGCTTTGAAACTATATGATGGGCGTGTGGTATCAATGTCACTTCATCTCACCTCCAAAGGTGAAAGAACAGCCCTAGTATGAACCCATAGCTGCTAGACGTCCGCCTGCAAACCTCCATGCACCCTGCAGTGCTCCCTACTCACTGTGTTAGCTGCTGCTGTATTGGAGCACACAGGGTAAAACCACTGCAAAGGGCAGATTCCGTTTTGAGTCGTGGGTTTGTGAACAAACATGAATAACCACAGGCAACCCTTGAGATGTGTCACCTCAATATCAGATGCATACTC
>NW_005351064.1:0-839 GCF_000412655.1 Myotis brandtii | reverse complement strand
TTTCATCAACATTGCTAATATATACTTTTGTGGCTCTGATAGGCTCAGGATATTTGTGGGAGATGAAAAGAGAGGAAGATGACATGTTCTATACCCTAGAAAAGTTTACAGACTACTTATATAAAAAAGAACATAAAGTAGAGATTAAAGAGAGGTGCATACACTGCTGTTGGGAAATTTAGTAATCAAAACCTTGAAACTATTTGCATTAGTTTCCTGCTATAACAAATTATCACAAATTAAAACAACACAAATTCATTACTTACGTTTCCAGAGCTTAAAAGTTCACAGTCAGTCTCACTGGGCTAAAGTCCAAGTGTCCACAAGAATGGTTACTTCTGGAGACTTTGAGGGGAGAATTTCCTTGACTTTTTCAGCTCCTAGAGCAGTGATGGCGAACCTTTTGAGCTTGGCGTGTCAGCATTTTGAAAAACCCTAACTTAACTCTGGTGCCGTGTCACATATAGAAATTTTTTGATATTTGCAACCATAGCAAAACAAAGACTTATATTTTTGATATTTATTTTATATATTTAAATGCCATTTAACAAAGAAAAATCAACCAAAAAAGTGAGTTCGCGTGTCACCTCTGACACACATGTCATAGGTTCGCCATCACTGTCCTAGAGGCTACCTGTGTTCCTTAACTCATGGCTTCTTTCTCACATCACTCCTACTTCTATCATCACATTGCCTATTTCTACTCTTATAAGGACCCTTGTGATTACACTGGGCCCACCTGGAAAACACAAATCATTTCCCCATCTTGAGATCCTTAAGTTAATCACATCTGCAAACTCCCTTTTACCATCTACACTAATAAAAGAGAAACATGGTAA
>NW_005351063.1:0-297 GCF_000412655.1 Myotis brandtii | reverse complement strand
ACCGCACTATGAAGGCACAAAGAAAAACGTGTTACAAGCGGCCAAAACAGGACTGAGCATCTGAACACACACAAGCTCCTGCTCGCTCACCCTGGGGAGCTAGGAGCTGGGAGCTGGGACTGGAGCCGACCCTTGTTGGTCACACTGAGGGATCTTCTTGCCTGCTTAGTTCTCTCAGCATCAGAATGTGTCCCACAACTTTCAAACCAAAAATACCAAGTTCTAAACATCGAAACACAGCATGAGCTCCTTTGTCTAGTGCAGTGATGGCGATCCTATGACACGCGTGTCAGAGGT
>NW_005351062.1:0-931 GCF_000412655.1 Myotis brandtii | reverse complement strand
CTCTCTCTCTCTCTCTCTCTCTCTCTCTCCATCTCAAATCAATTTTTTAAAAAAGAACATGCTGGTGTGGTGTATGTGATATATCACATACGCCATGTGTAGAGCACTAGACAAGTGCTTGCTGAGCTCAGTGGGATTTGGTGGAAGAATCACTAATGAGATTAAACATATGGGTTCTGTTGGATTGTTTCCATTTGTCGTATTTGTATTCTGTGGATTTTCCCCTCTTTTCCTGCCAGCTTTGGTTTAATTGAGTCTTATTATTGCTCCAATCTATCTCCACGATGGGCTCATTGGATGAAACTGTTTAAAACTTTAATGGTCTCCCTAGAATTTAAAATATCCGTCATTAATACAGCACAGCTTACCTTCAGATGATACTCTGTCACTTTGTGAATATTACAATAACCTAAAAGGCATATACGTTTCATTTCTTTTTTCTTCTTTTATGGCATTCTTATTTCATCTTTTATTTTACTTGTTATAAAGCCCACAGCATATTTGAACTATTTCACTGTACATAGTCAATATTCTTTAGAGTAATCAACTCTAAGAAAATATATTTCTATTTGCCTTTATTTCAATGACTTTACAGCTTTTGATGTCTTTGGGAAGACCTGGCTTCTCTTTGATTTTCTTCCGTCTGAAGAACTTCTGGGACTTTTCTGTGGGTCAGGCCCACGGACCTGAATCCTCCCAGCTTCTGGTGTTTCCTGAAGGTGGTCATGTCACCTTCGGTTCTGAGAGGGGTTGGGCTGGGCGTAGGAGCCTGGGCGGAAAGGTGTGGTTTTCACATGTCAACGATGCCTCCCCATGGAATTCTCACTTCTCAGTTCATGAGGACAGGCTGCATTTCTTAGGTACTTGTCCCTGCTCTCTGCGTCCTTGAAGATTTTTTTTTTTATCTTGTATTTTCAGCAGGTGGACTAGG
>NW_005351061.1:0-364 GCF_000412655.1 Myotis brandtii | reverse complement strand
ACCGGAATCGAACCCAGGACCCTTTGGCCCGCAGGCCCTATCCACTGAGCCAAACCGGCTAGAGCTGGGAGGCCTTTTAAAGACACTAATGTGACCTCCTCCGGGCCCTGTGGAGAAAACAAATGCTTCTTCAAAACCTACGTTGCACTAGGTACTTTTACTTATAGACTCGGTGGTTCTACCAACATTCATTGAGTACCCGTGTTGAGTGCTGAAAAATCAGTAATGGCTGTGACCAGAAGAGGTTTTTCTACTTTGGGAGCTTGCAGCCCTGAAGAGCAGAGGGGGAAACTGAGGCTAGCCTGACACTTGGCATCAGGCCACACGGTGAAGTCAGGGTGGAGAAGGTCTTAGAATCCAGGTC
>NW_005351060.1:0-384 GCF_000412655.1 Myotis brandtii | reverse complement strand
TGACTTGTGGCTCTCTGGCTACCTTTTGGCTGCCAGGTATACAGGCTAGGATTTTTCCATATCTGGGAAAGCCTCAGAATTGCCTGGAGAAGTAAACTACAGCCTGCCTGACTGGTGTGTTTTTGGATGAAAACTTTTCCCTCCCGGGTATAGCATCGCTCTCTTTCCCTCTCTCTCTCAAATTATTATTATTTTTTTTAGCTTCTCTCTTCTGGAATTTACATCACCTTACATTATGGGGATCTCTGTGGCAAATCTAGCTCGTGTTCCTTGTAGAGAGTTGTTTTTTTTTTCTTCTGTTTTTAAATTCCTTGCCTGGACATTTGTCTAAGTCTATGTTTATCCTGAAATTAAAAAGAAAACATTCAACAACTAATTGCACCC
>NW_005351059.1:0-1526 GCF_000412655.1 Myotis brandtii | reverse complement strand
AGGAAATTCTGCCAGATAAAATGTCCAAGGGACACAAAATGAGCACTGATTTCAATTCACTTTGCTTTGTACTTAAAGGAATTACAACAGATCCACCACCTGGACTTCATGTACATCTGATAAGGCTGTCACTCACAGCACCTCCCTCTCCAGTGACAGCAATACACACGACCTAAGTTAGGCCAGTGAGATTGACTCTCCCAAGAATGTACACCACAGGTGAGCATGTGGTTTTAGATGGAGGTGACCAATAGCAAAACCCTAAAAAAAAAAAACTATGGTAACAACCTAAATCTGATAAACGAATAGACAAAACGTGTTATATCCATACATGGGATAGTATTCAGCCATTAAAAAGGCGTGGCTTTCGGAGGCTGTAAAGCTTGTGAGATCCGGCCGGCCCAGGACATCGGATCCATTGTCCTCCCAACGCTTCGACCTTTCCCTGAAGGCTCTCAATAAAATAGATTGTGGTCCCGTCCCCCCCAAAAAAAGAAGTGTGAAATGGTGGTACATGTTAAAACATGAATGAGCCTTGAAAACATCTTAAATGAAAGGAGCCAGAAACAAAAGGCCACATAGTGTACGATTCCACCTGTAAAATATACAGAACATGCGGATTTATAAAGAGAGAACACAGGTTAAGGGTTGGCAGAGTCTGGTGGGGAGCGGGGGAGATATGGGAGTAAAGCTCAGTAGGTAGGGTTTCCTTTCGGGGGTGATGTTCTGAAACTATGTAATGGTGATGGTTACAAAACAATGTGAATGCCGCTGGGTATATACTCTAAAATGGTTACAATGACAGATTTTACGTGACATGTCTTTTATGACAATAAAACAATTATCAAGAAAAACAGATGACCATTAATTCCTGGTTCTGACATCCAAAATTCCAGTTTCTGTCCTTCCTAAGACTTGGTTATTTAGCTTTTCATTCTATTTAATGAGTTTGTGATCTTCTAATAAATACATTCCTGCCTATGTTTTCTATAATCATTTTGTCATTTCAAACAACACCTAATTCTTACATCTGATATTAAGAGTGTAGAAGATCAGTTTGGTAACATATAGTAAAATAGATAGTATCCAGTACAGCTATAACTAAACATCTGTAAGCAGGAGTAGGAACAAATCAGATAGGGGTATAGTTATACAAAGAGAACAGAGCAGAAACAGAACATTGCAAAAGCTCAAAAAGTAACTTTGGAGGTGGGTTGTAACACTATATTCTTAAATAAATCTACATCAACCTACAATACAGTATTAATGCTATTCTAAATATTGATTTAGACACATTATAGAAAAAGCATAGCATTTGGAATGTAAAAGAAAAAGCTGAGTTTGAACATCTCTGCCATGAATGCATTATCCAATCTTTATAAACTCACTCAACTTCTCATTTACCTTATTTCACCCCTATTAAATAAAGACAATACCAGCCTTTCTCAATTGCCTCTAAGTTTCTCCCTCATTTCTGAATTTCTACTGTAGTTTATAACTACTAGAGGCCTGATGCACAAAAATTC
>NW_005351058.1:0-564 GCF_000412655.1 Myotis brandtii | reverse complement strand
CCGACGCTCTATCCACTGAGCCACACCGGCCGGGGCCGGCTACGTGTTCTGTGGGGCTCACACCACACCCCATCCATCCTCCCACACCCCATGTTTCTCTCCATTCCCCAACACAAACACGTCTGCCCAGTTCCGCCAAAGCCACTCCGAGCCCCTGGTGTCTGGCAGCTCTAACTGGAGGCGACCGGCACGTGGGGGACCAGACGGCCCGACTGCCCCCAACTGAGGTCCGTGGGGTCCAGGAGCGCTTCTGAGAAAGAAAGCATCCTGGGCCTTTCCTGCTCGCCCCCCCCCCCCCCCCGGGAGGCGGGCCCAGCTCGGGGATCCCTCCTCCACACCCGCCAATCAGCCTCACTCGGATTCCCGGATGGGACCCAGTTGGACCTCTTGTTCTACTACAAACTCCCCCCTGTTCATGTGAGAAACAGCCAAACCTGTAGGGAGAGCATGTCAAACTCGCGGCCCCCGGGCCACATGCGGCCCACAAGGAATATTTCTGCTGCCTAGCCAATGTAACGGTATGTAAAAAAGGTTTTAATAAAAATTTCATCACTTAATTTTTAC
>NW_005351057.1:0-546 GCF_000412655.1 Myotis brandtii | reverse complement strand
CAATCTTCAATGTAATTGCTGAGAAATTCATATTCTCGGTGATACAGTTTAAAGGAGTGTGACACCAAAGTCCATTTGGCTACTCCACTTGTAAAATATTAACCATATTTCTAGATCAATAGTAATCAATTCTAGCTGTCCATAAGAGGCACCTTAAAAGCTTCCTAAAAAGTACTATAGCAAAAGTTGCACCTCCGACCAATCAAATATAAATTTTTCCGGGTGGGCAGGAGGGGAGGAACCAGCAATTTAAAAAATATTCTCAAGTGATTACAGGCCCAGGCTGCCATCTCCATACCTCCTGCTCCTTATCTATCAGCTCAAGCTGAGCCTTCAATGCAGGTGAGGTGGACGGTAGTGCATTGTTCAAGGACTCTCTTATCACACCAGCCTCAGAGGGAACAGACAGGAAGTACTCTGAACTCTGTTCTTCGCGCTAAGAGTTTCACCCACAATGAACTGAGTGCAGTGTTCATGATCCATATCAGCATCTTCATGGGGTGAAGTTTCTGTGGAGCCTCACCTGTAACCTTTGTTCTGCGCCAC
>NW_005351056.1:0-528 GCF_000412655.1 Myotis brandtii | reverse complement strand
TTTGTGTGCGGCTCCTCTTTTCAGATCCCGAACCCTAGTCCACGCGGGACGTGGAGGGAAACGCACTCAACACTTTTCTCCAACCTCCCATGTTGCACAGAGATGGGGACCTTGCAGGCAGCGTGTTATAAATGTCAGAATGACTGAGCGAGTCATCACCAGGGAGCTTGTTAGAAATTCAGAAGTTCAGGCCCCACCTCAGTCCTACTGAATTATCATTTACATTTTCCCAAGAGAATCAGATGATTGATTTGCTCATCAAAGTTTGGGCCACACTGTCTGAGTTGAATTGAACGGATGTTGCTATACAGGCACGCACGGGCAAAGCACGCCTAGAAAATTAAAAAGGGGGGAGGGGGGTTCTTGAGCTCTGGGATTTCACCCCTGGAGGAAGCGGAAGCGCGGGGCCAAAGGTTAGGTCTCAGACTCTCCCCAAGCCTCAATCAGTTTCCACTCCCTCCGTGCTCAGGCTTGGCCCTGGTAGTCTGGGTAGCAATGGGACGTGGTTAGAGCGCCGCCTGCTGGCCT
>NW_005351055.1:0-303 GCF_000412655.1 Myotis brandtii | reverse complement strand
TGCATAAAATTCATGCATAGGTGGGGTTCCTAGGCCTAGCCAGCGATCAGGACTGATTGGGGCCAGGCCAATCAGGGCCGGGCCAGAGAGGTGGCGATGGTCACCGAGCCGGGCGTGGAAGGAACAGACAGCAGACGCCGGACCCCAATGTCACCATCATTGGCGTCCTGCCACCGGGCGGTTCCCTGCCTCCCCCTCCCTTCTCTCACTGTCATGCCACCACTGCAGTGGGCAGGCAAAGGGCTGATCGGGGCCTGCTGGCCAGAGGGAGGGATGGGGCACAGGAGGTTGGCCACTGGCCCC
>NW_005351054.1:0-973 GCF_000412655.1 Myotis brandtii | reverse complement strand
TCCCTCTCTAAAATCAATAAAATATATTTTAAAAAATAATAATTAAAAGTTCCTAAAAAATCCCAAAACCAGTTCCTCTCCAATCAAAAGAAATCTTGGAGGAAAATGCCAGTTTTGTCTTTTGACATGATTTTGTCATGCCTTGAATAGCAGTCCCTTGCCATGGGCAGAAAAGTCCCAGAAGGAAACCCCAATTGCTCAAGATGGCAGATTAGAAATATGTAAGGATCTGAGGTCTTGAAGTTATTTTCAAAACCTCCTGACTTTGTATTATGATAATAATATCTTTTGTTTATGTCAAATTAGTGTCTGTTATTTGCAATTATAAATATTCAAATGGATGCCATGTATTTAAAAAGATAAATATAATAGAAACTATTTGGGCAGGTGTACAGAGTAAAAAAAAAAACAGATGAAAGGGTTACTATTTGGAGATACAATCAATTAATATGGATAAATCATGTCAACAAATCTCATTCATTTTTAATTAAATGTTGGCAGATTACCCTTCTTGCATGAAACTGATAGCTGCTCAGTGTTTTACTTTTGTCGTGTTTTCCCCTCTAAGCAGTTGGGAAACCTCAGTACTTGGCCTGTGTTCAGTCCTTTTTTCTTTTTGTTAAGTGGAGACTTGACCTTAACCTCACTTTCTAAATGCAGCATTGCTTTTTCTTTCCGTGGTTACTGACCATGATTTTATTTACTGGTGGAAAATACAACTCTAGGAGGAAAGTGAGAGACAAAACAGACTGGGCAAACTCTAGGGCATTGAGTCCAGTGCCAGGGACGGCTCGTAATGGTTGCTGTGGCTTCTGAATGCTTATTCAGTGTTCTCTTATCAAAATATAATTCCCTCATGCTTCATTTCTGAAAAATGACAGGGTTGCAGAGTTTTATCCTAGAGCAAGAGAAATCTTTCTATATGGAATGAGTCCGGGCCCTCCTCCTCCTCCTCCTCCTCCTCCTCCTCCTC
>NW_005351053.1:0-2621 GCF_000412655.1 Myotis brandtii | reverse complement strand
GGCAGTCAATTAGCATATTCCCTCCTTATTGACTGTGAGTGCCGCCATATTTGCGGGTGGGGCAGTCAATTAGCATATTCCCTCCTTATTGGCTGTGGGTGCCACCATCTTTGCAACAGCATGAGAGTCAATTAGCATATTACCTCTTTATTAGATAGGCTAATGCTTATAATGCATATTATTTTGACTCCATTAACTAACACTGAGTGTTCACTACGTTCCAAGCACAGTACTAAGTATTTTGCATGAACTATTTTAAGTAATACTGGTGAGAGTCCTGTCTCAATCCTTCTTAAAGCCTGAAGTAACCATTTCTCTCTTCTGGTCTGTGTCTGACTTCATCCTTCTTGAGGAAAACTTATAGTCAAAGTGAGACATAAGATGGGTATTTGTCCACTCCTGGGCACATTCATGGCAATGATTTCCATGGCTGAATTCTTGTGTAGAACTTAAAACAGTGATTATGAATGCCTCTCTCATTCAGAGAAATAGAAAAGTAATTTCTGGAGTTAGGAGAACTGAATTTACCACCAAATAATGTGACAGACCTTTTCCGTAACCTTTCCAAGTTTCTGTTTTCTCACCTATAAAAGGAGATACTTTATAAATCCTATCCACCTGAAGTTTTATGTGTTAAGAAATAAAGAATGTAGGTTAAGGTCTTCTGTTACATACATTTCTCTATTATCTGAAATGAGAGCATAATAAGGTTTGCTTTTTGTTTATAAATATTTCCCTTGAAACTTTTCTATAAAAATTCATATTCCTATATTGGTTTGGCCTCAAATAACAATTAGACCTTGAGCACATAGTTTCCTGGTGGTGATTGTATGTGAGGCAGGTAGAAGGATCAAGAAAGGGGCAAGTAGTTCTGAAGCAGGCAGACCCCGCATTTACATTTCATCTATATAGAGAAAAATGTGTATTATTGTCTGTAACACACTTTTCTGTATTATCTGATCCTAATTATATGGTAGCTATTTTACAACTCTGAAAGTGGTAGGTAACTGATAGTAGTGCAAAATAATTATTATCTACAGATAGCAAATTAATACCAGCTGGTAGAGGAAAAGCCTGTTCCACCCCAGGAGATACAAGTTTTGCCTCGATTCATACAATTAATATCCCTATCTGTAAAGGTGTCTGCCCTTGGATTCTCCTTTGAATTGGTCGTTAACACCTCATCAGTTACCTCATTAATGAGTTATAGAACATCTTTAATATGGGATTATTTTTATATTTGTATGACTTTAACTGCTCTCCCTTTTTTGGAAAATTATTTGTAACATGCAAGTCTCGATTTTGCTTTCATTTCCTTGGATTTGTTTGTGCATACACATTTAATGAGCCGGACGTCTACCCTTAGCACCATGGCAAGTGCTGTGGTAGAAAACAAGGAACAGTAAACACAATGTGTAACCTGGAGACAAGAGACTGGCTGATTCAGAAATATCATTCCCTTTCCCTGAAATATTCTCATCCTCTTTTTTTTTCTTCTTTGCTTTATTTCTTTCTGCCTTGTGAGGTAAAATAAATGAGATGATTATTTCATTATGATGAATGATGCAACATAGGTAGAGTGCCTCTCATTTATAATACAATTGATAAAGTATTTGAACTAAAAAGATTATTTTTCAATGCTATAAAGATTAAATACCTCTGCTTATCAAAATGGGAGAATGTGACATACCACTTTGTTCTGATCAAGGTTTTTACTCTAAAAAAAAAAATACAAAAAAAACCTCAGAATTCCACAGAGGCAAAGTGTAGAGTGAATTAGTGACTGTTCTGCATAGAAAGGAAGGGATTAAGTATCTGAAAGTAGCTATGGTACAGGACTGCCAATATGGGTTCAATCACCATTACCTGGATTGATAGGTGAATTCAACTGAATATATGCTTGTCAGGTTATTTAAAGACTTTTTTCTTCTCACCCCTTTATATGCTCTGAGCACTTTATGTTGTGTCATTGTGATAAAATGAGGAATTACAGCTTAAAAAGCTAGCCTTAAACTCAACAATTTAAATCATATTCTACTTTATTGCAACACTCTATGTATTCTCTAACTGTAAAGAGAACTACAAAAATTACAAAATGAAAGCATTCAATATTTATATTAAAACTGGACATGGTATATTACTTTGACTGTCTCCTTTATTTTATTTTCATCTTCAGAATAATTTTATGAAAATTGTAAAATGACTATTGTGTCATGATACTTAGAAAATTAGAAGTAACAAAGTTGTATCTACACAAGCAAAGTGAAGAGTTATTACAATTATCTGGACTTTTTTTATCCTTTTATTTACCACTTCTTATTCTATAACTGATTAAATTTGAAGGCTTTGTCAGTAGGGATATAGCAGTGGATAAAAAAGACGGTTTCCATACTCATTAATCTTACATTAACATTGAGAATTTAAATATAGTTTTTAAGTTAAAATAAATTTAAGACAAAAATTTTACATATGCATATATACACAAAAAGTTATGTGTTTTCTCAAAAATTCAAATAGCAAAACCATATGAATTTAGGTTTGATATTACAAAGAAAACATTTATTCTCCACTCAGATCAATAGCCAAAACAGATGAGTTTTCTTTTATTTTTTCACTTGTAT
>NW_005351052.1:0-596 GCF_000412655.1 Myotis brandtii | reverse complement strand
ATATATATATTACACAAATTTTGAAAATAAATATCTGTGCACCCCTGTGGAGAGTGGCTACAGTGTTCGGACAGGATCAAGCCTTGGACTCACTTGTGGCAAAGCCACATACAAGTTCCAGCTTTAAGGGCAAAGCCCTCCAGCACAATTATAGCCAAAAGGCTATGACTGTAAGCTTGACCTTATAGTCCGACCCTGCAGTCCCAGGTAGCTGAGGAATGTGGGCTGCAGGGGGTGCAGCAAGTGCTGCCTAAACAAAGCTTGATAGAGTTCAGAGAATGGCAACAATAGGAAAAAAGCAGATTTAAAATTCTCAAAAACATTATAAACATCTTGCCCTTGTTTTGCTTTGTGTGATCTGACTATAAAATAAAGATCTTGCTTACAGGCAGGGTCACTGTTTCCTCATCCAGGCACAGTGATTCACCTGGCCCCAACTGTATTCTCCTGTCTGTTGTCTTTAATCCTTCACCACCCCTCCTTCACCATTGGCCATGCTGGACACACTTCACACCCCTATGTTCACTACAGCATCGTTCATAACAGCCAGGATATGGAAGCAACCTAGGGTCTTTCCATAGATAAATGAATAAAGA
>NW_005351051.1:0-822 GCF_000412655.1 Myotis brandtii | reverse complement strand
AAAAAAAAGACAGTCCACAGAATGGAAGATAATGTTTGCAAATTATGTATCTGATAAGGAACTTGTATCTAGAATGTATAAGGACCTCATAGACATCAACAACAGAAAGAACCCAGTTTAAAAATGGGAAAAGGATTTGAATAGCTATTTCTCCAAAGAAGATATACAAATGGCCTGTAATAAGCAGCTGAAAAGATGCTCAATGTCATTAGGCATCAGGGAAATGCAAATCAAACTACAGTGCGATGCCCCTTCACACTCACTAGATGGCCAGGTTAAAAGCTTACATCATAGCGAGTGATGATGAGGCTACAGAGAAACTGGAACCATCAAACTGTCTGGCAGTTCCTCAAATGATTAGCCATAGAGTTAACCCTGTGACCCAGCAATTCCACTCGTAGGTGTATGCCCAAGAAGAACAGAAACATTTGCCCACACAAACCTTGTATACAGATGTTTATTTACATGATTATTATTGCATCTTTATTCACAATTCCAGCCAAAAGGTGGATACAACCCAAATGTCCATCAGTGGATGAATGGATAAACAAAAGGTGGTCTATCTACACAAGGGGACGTTATTTGGCCACAAAAAGGAATGAAGTACTGATACCGGCTATAACATGGATGGCCCTTGAAAATCTCATGCTAAGTGAAAGAAGCCACAAAAGAGCACATATTATATGATGCCCAGGATAGGAAAAGTCTATAGAGAACAAAAAGTGGATTAATAGTTACCTAGGGCTGGGAGGGTGGGGAGAATGAAGGGGTGAAGGGTGAAAGGTGGACCATCGTTAAACAGTATGGGGCCTCTTTCTGAGG
>NW_005351050.1:0-242 GCF_000412655.1 Myotis brandtii | reverse complement strand
TTGAAGGATGCTGATGGTATTTGTCACCCAGGATACTCAAAAGACCTAATCAAATTCAAAACTGCTGCCTTCTCCCTACTTTACTCTTCACAAAACCAACCGTGAAAGTTAACATTGCCAGGTCTCTGCCCAGAGAATCGACTTTTCACAATTATCCGGATAATAAAATTGTCCCGGCTGACACCAGACCTTGTCATAAGATCTGCTCTTGAGCCCTGGCTGGTTTGGCTCAGTGGATAGAG
>NW_005351049.1:0-292 GCF_000412655.1 Myotis brandtii | reverse complement strand
GCCATCCTTACCTCACCGGGGCTATCCCTACCTCACCGGGGACACTTCAACCTCACCGGGGCCATATCAGCTTCACCATGGCCGTTTCAACCTCACCAGGGTTGTCACAAACTCACCAGGGCCGTCTCGGTCTCACCGGGGCTGTTTCAACCTCACCGGGGGCGTCTCAACCTCACCTGGGCCGTCCCGACCTCACCTCAGCCGAGTAGACGCTTCTCATATTTGTGTGACTGTATTTCCACTGAGTGTTTGTGTTTTCGCTTCTTCTCGGGGTTGTCTGAAGACACCTCCG
>NW_005351048.1:0-306 GCF_000412655.1 Myotis brandtii | reverse complement strand
CACGCATGTCATAGGTTCGCCATCACTGAACTAGAGGAACAGTGCACAAAATTCATGCATGGGTAGGGTCCCTGGGCCTGGCCAGTGATCAGGGCCAGTCAGGTTCCCCGCTTCCCCAGCCTCCCCATCTCCTTCCCTCACCACCCACGCGCTGCCACTGCGTGGTTCTCTCTGCCTCCCCACCTCCCCGCCTCCTCCTTTCCTTTATCCTTCAGCACCCTGCTGCCACCACTGGTAGCCCGCCATGTTCTCATGTTCTGTGCCACCATCTGGTGGTCAGCGCACATCATAGTGAGCAATCGAACT
>NW_005351047.1:0-1724 GCF_000412655.1 Myotis brandtii | reverse complement strand
CCTGATCGCCCCTAACTGCCTCTGTCTCACCCTTGCTGCCCCAGTTCCATCCAGAAGGACGTCTGGAATGACGTCTGGAAGGTCGTTCGGCTGTCTGGTCTAATTAGCATATTATGCTTTTATTATTATAGCTTTTAAATGTGTATAATGACATCATTACAAGTTTGTTTATCGCACTACTTTTGTAATAGCAAATTGTGTATGAAAGACAACCCAAACATTTGGAAATCTGTAGAGAAGGACTGTCCACTGAGTGAATAGGCAAACTAGGTGAGTGTGCTACAGCAGGAAACAAGAGAAGAAAATTTTCAAAAGGATCAGAGTGATCAACAGTTTCAAAGACTGATGAAAGGTCAAGTAAGATAGAATGTAACGTAGACAATAGATGTTGGAAAGAAAATCTTTATTGATATAGGCTAAGAAGAGAATGGGAGATGAGGAAGTGGAGGCAATGGTATAAGTTGTAGCTGGAAAGTTTTGGCATTTAAAAAAATGGGTAGTGGTATAAGAATAGAATAATCCTGTAGAGAAATAATAATTTCATAGCTACTTGGAAAGAAAAAAGAAGAAAGGAAGGAAAGGAGGGCAGGAGGGAGACAAACAAGTTTTGTGATGGTATCCCATTTAAATTATCATTATTAGCCCCTCAAAGAAAGCTGATTCATGTTAAAATCCTTTAACTACTATTGAACTTAGATCAGTTGGACTTTTTTGGTGGTCTCTTAAAATCAAAGATTATGTTAGTAGTGACTATTTTTAGAACTGTGTATATTTCTGATTAGTAAGCATAGAAATTCTTGCTACATGAACTACATTGTCATTTAGCTGATCTGCAGCCATTCTTCAGGTCTCTCATGGGATGCAGCTCCTGTTCCTATGATTCCCAAGCCCGTCACTATGCCAACATGGCCTATCTGACTCTGTTATCAGCAGTAATTGTAAATGGTGCTTTTTTTTAAGGTTTAAATTTGGCCTGACTTTGTAAGTTTCTTTTTTTTCTTCATTATTGTTGTTGTTCTACTACTTGCCCCATTTAGAGTGATTATTCAGCTATTCATTTGTCATCTAACTAGTCATATATTAAACTAATCCATGCTGAGAATAAGGATATCACAACTTCGATGCTGGCGGCATGCCTGCACTTCAGAAATTTTGTATGGTTTGTTCAAGTGTGTCATCTAATGATAAGTATGATTTAACTGATTTGATGACAGTAGCAGAAAATTCAAGTCTTATAACTATGCAACAATTTGAACATTACCCTTTTCTGTAAATGACCCTATTTGCCTGAATGTTAATGCCATTACAATTATATTCCACATTAATTTGTTTTGAGAGCAGGAAGAAGCTCATATAAATTTAAAAAGATAATATTATTTATTCATTCTTATGGACTTATCTATATATATAAAAAGCCATAGACTGGAACACTGTAACGACCTGAACGAACTGGTCATTATGATGCCCACTGCAGCCAGAGAACTGGCCTGATCGTGGGTGGGGCCGGTGGCCAACCTCCTGCAGCCCCTCCCCCAGGCCAGCCCCACCCCTGATCACCCCCCTTAACCCAATAGGGGGCAGGGCTAGCAGGCCAACCTCATGCAGCCGCTCCCCACACCCAGCCCCACCCCAGATCAACCTGCCACCCCGATTAGAGGCAGGGCCAGCTGGCCAATCGACTGTGGCCTCTCCCTCTGTCTGGCCCCACCCACGATGGGCTCCCA
>NW_005351046.1:0-960 GCF_000412655.1 Myotis brandtii | reverse complement strand
TGAAGAAACTCAGATCTTGCTTCAGTTTCCAGCTCTACCAGCACAAGCTCTGTGACTTGCTCGGGTCACCTAACATCTCTCTTAACTTAATTTTCCTCAACCCCAAATTGGGGATGACAACTGAGCAGAGCTCAGAGAGTGGTTTCTGTAAGTGCTAGCACAGCCCTGGGAATGCAGAGGTGTTCAATCGATCCCCATCTATCCCTTTACCTTCTTTCCCTATAGTTGGTCACGTTATCATTCCCAACTGGATTGTGGATTACAAAATGCAGCACAAAGACAAGCCATGATTATTAATATTATGATGTATTATTATCATTTCCCTCATTCTGCAGTATAGCACCGGCTCATAGCAGATACTCATTAAATAATTATTAAACGAGATGAATGGCCATTTCAATGCCTACCTTTGAGGTATTATTTCTGCTAATTTCCCTCCTTCAGGAAGCTCTCATAGATCACCGTGGCCCACAGATGTGCACACCTTCCTTGGCGCTTCCCGCGTGGTGACCACAGCAGTATTCTGTTAGTGTCAGGCGTCGCTCTCATGGCTGTTTTCCAGGTGATCTTGGGAGCTCTCCCTCTACTCTTTCCTGGCTCCTTCCTTCAGAATGGTCTACTGATTACTCCCTGTGGCTTTTCTTGGGTATATGTGTATGTTTATGTATATGTGTATATATATGCTTTTGAGTGTTATGCCTTGATGAGGTTTTTGGTGATACTGGTGATGGTGGTTGTTTGCAAGAGAAGTGCTGGTTTGCAAGAGGAGTGATTGGAGGCTTCTGAAAATGAATGGAGAAGGAAACAGATAATTTCAGGGAAGAGTGAGATGTTGGAGAAGGAGGGGGACACAAAAGAATCCTGAGACCTTTTACGCCTAGGAAAAACAGTCTGGGACTGTAGGAATTATAGTACATAGACATCGGGCATACTTAATACAACATGCAATTATTCATTCAG
>NW_005351045.1:0-2612 GCF_000412655.1 Myotis brandtii | reverse complement strand
AATTTTTCACAGATTATTCACATTTCCCTATCCTACAACTTTCCCAGATCTGCCAGTTTTGATTCTTCTGTCTTTAGTAATTTTAATTCCTCTATTTTGAACTCTTGGTTCCTTGTTTCACATAAGGATCTAGATACTTGCAGTTTTATTGCTTTCTGCCTCTCCTCCAGCTCCTGTAATCAGGACTGGAGTCTTTGGGGTCATGCTGTCTCAGGGAGGACTCGCAGCCCTGGTTCCTGCTGCCCCAGAATGTCTTGTCAATTTTCCTCTTGGAGTTATGAGACTCAGACAGGCAGCAAGTAATAAGATGCTTACCAATGGAAAGTTTAAGAACAAAATTGTTGAATTAAGGGAATCTTAGACAAGATGAACTAAGAAGTATTAACTTTTGCAAAAGTGACAAGCAACCCCAAGACATCTGAGTGGCTTAAAACAACAACAAAAGTATGATTTTGCTTAAGTTACATGAGTGCTGTAGATCTGTTCCAGTTCTGCTGGCACTGATGCACTCTTCCAGGCTTTGTTCTGTTCTGGCACCCAAGTTGAAGAAGTTTCTATATAAAACATGCTATTCTCATAGCAGAGAGCATGAATGCAAGAGGGCCAGGACCAACCCATGTAATGTAAAGTTTCTGGTTAAATAAAGCTATTGTCATGCATATTTGCAATTCACTGGCCAAATCACATCTGGGCCAAGTCTAGATCACATATCCTCCTTTCCTCAGATGTAGGACAGATATCTCTTAGCACAAGGTAATGATACATAATCCTATTTCAGGGAAAAAGAAAATATTTAGAAATAATATTATAGTGAATATAGGTTAGGGGAGGGGGTAGGAAGAAAGGGTCCCAGTTACCAGAATAAAGTATAAAACAAGACTTTGCCCACAAGGAATGGGCAATAACTCAATTACTAAATGAGAAAGGGGTTTAATGAATTCACATAACTAAAAGTCCAGATAGAGTTGAGCAATGCTAACTTTATGCTCACAAATAATGTTGCAGGAATCACTTTTTTCACTGTTTCATGCAGCCTCTTCTATACAGTTTCAAAATGGCCTCTAGGAGCTCCAGATTTGCAGCTTACCAACTTAACAACTTCAAAGGAAAGAAAAATGCTCATGTACCAATAGTTCTAGAACAATCCTGAGGTTGACACTCATTGGTTCGGATTGACTGTCTTGTTTCACATGCCAAAAACTAGTTCATATGTCAAGAGGTATGGGATAGTTACCTAGGCTTGGCTCACACACTCACACCTAAAAATGAAAGCAAAATTAGCCACACTTGAAAACACTTGGGCAAAGCTTGTGGAGAAGTCCTCCCAAGGAAATTTGAGGGGCTCTTACTGGAATTCTGAAGGTCCCACCAGGCCACTAGGAAGAACTATTGGTTAACTTAAATTTATTCTTGCTAGGCATAGGAAATACAGTCTCACCAACAAAGATTTTTATAGGGCTAGAACTAAGGAATTCAAATAGAGCTCTGGTAATGTGTGTGGAATTTTGGAAGTGGGGAGTGAGTAGGGTAGGTGAAATGTGCTTTCCATAAGTTGTAAGACATGAAGTGGGTATTTTCCAGTAAATTGTTTAATGGAATATTTCAGTCCTTCTCTGAGACTGATTTTCCAAGAGCAGTTGTAACCACTAGCTTGGCTCTTGATTTCAGGTTGAAGTCTGGGTAAATACCCATTTCTTAGTGGGAGATAAATGTTTGGCTGGTAAAAAGAGCAGATGTCTACTACATGGGTAATAGGGCTAGCGTAAGGCCAGCTATTAGGCTGACTTAACGTGGAGTCAATTAGATCACTAATCCAAGGCCCCATATAGCCCTCTTGCCTGATAACAGGGTTAGTTTAGGTTGAGAGCTAAGTAAGTGTCAAGAATTCTGAGAAGCAGTTATTGACCCTCCAATGTTGGCTGAGAGGCATTGACTAAGCAGGTCACATGAGTGATACTCCTGAGTTGTTCCACTGGTCACTGAAATCTCCTCAGACGCTTCCAATTTTCTTTTTACCCCTGAAAGCTATAAATAGCATTTGCATTTCAGGGAGACCAGGAAGAAGGTTTTAGGATGTTAGAGAACAAGACAAACAGTAGGTGGGGGTGGACAGTGTGTGATCAAGGAGGGAGTAAAATGTTTCCTTTTAAAATGACCTGGGGGTCACTATATAAAGAAGGCACCAAATTTATTTTTCTTTCACTCATGTTAATGTCTCTTTCCCCCTAAACAGAGTCATAGATGAGTTTTAGAAAACTTGAAAAGTTCTCATTAATTCCTATGAGTTCAGAAAAATTCTCAATTTCAATGTTTAGTGTTGCATTCCCTAATTTATTTCTGAGAAAAATATAATTTTTCTTTCTTTGACTGTCAGAGAATCTTAACAAAGAATGCTAAAATAATAAGACCCAGGCCACTCCTGTGAGGTAAAACAAATCTTGACAGTTACCACTCTCAAAGGTGCCCTTCCCTGTTTGGACTTCACTTTTAAATCCCTTTGTTACTAAATTGTTCCTGTTTTTCTCATGCTTTTGGAAAAACAGTTAACACAATTTAAGGGGCTACTGACAGAAGTAATGAGACTCTTTTATCCATTTTTCCAATGTCTCTCC
>NW_005351044.1:0-319 GCF_000412655.1 Myotis brandtii | reverse complement strand
AATGAACATTTCTTCTTGTACTACAGTTCTTAGCCTATATTGTCCTCTATGCATTTCTTTTTCCTCTCTGATTGGTCTCTGATTTGTGCCCTGAGGGTGAGAGGGAAATGAGTCACTTCACAGTAAGGTGAGAGCCTGGGCTACTCTTTCCTTACAAGCTACACAATAAAATGTCATCTCAGCAAATGCAAAAGAGAACTCATCAATCTCCATTTTCACAATGTTTAATATATTCTTTTTAACCTAACTGGAGCTCCTCTTTTTAAAAATAAGGCACATTGATAAGATTAGAAATAAAATGAGCAAGAGTGATTTGTGT
>NW_005351043.1:0-1814 GCF_000412655.1 Myotis brandtii | reverse complement strand
TTCCTCTCTAAAATTAATAAAAATATATTTTTTAAAAGCTGGAAACTAGTTGTGAAGGGAAGTTGAGGCAGTTTCTCTAAGAGAGGAGAGCTTTAAAAATAAGATAAGTGGTGATTTTTCAGGTCATTTAGGTGTGGCTCTGCTCAGAGATTGGGGGTTTTCAATAAATTCTTGATGTCCCTTTTCAGGTCAAGAAACCTATAAAAATGTCTTCAGATAGCAGCTGAATACTTGGGGATGTCCAAGTATTCTTGCACATCCCCACCTTTGGAAGGGTCAGGAAACTAGCAGTTGGAGGTTCTAACTAAATAACAATAAGATAGCAAACTAACACTTACTGAGCACCTTCCAAGTCCTAAGTGCTGTGCTAAGTGCCTTATATGTGTTCATTTGTCCTCACAACTGCCCTCTGATGTGGCTGGTGTTATTTCCATGGTAAGGCTTAGAAAGGTTGTGTAACTTTTCTAAGTTCCCTCATCAACCTGGGTGCTAACTAGAGCTGGGACTTTGATGTCTGAATTTGGGCTTTCAGCATAGACCACAATGATATGTATGTCAGGCAGAAACCATATAGGATGAAATGTCACATTATGAACCAGAAACTTTTCTCACATGAGAATCAAGTAGAAGGACAGACAGATGCCTGACTCATCTGAATCGTTGAGAGATGAATGCAGACAGACCCAGATGGGCCTGCACATGAAGATGGCTGGCCTCTGCTTCTTTTGAGGTCACTCAGACACAGCTGTCAGGTGCTGAGCACATAGCTCCTGACGGGTGTTGTGGGGTTGATAGACCAGGCAGATGTCAGGCCACAGCTGCAGAGTGAGCTGATCAGTCCCCTTCTGGTCACAAGGTTCCAGGGATGCCCAGGGAACGGAGGGAAAAACAAGTTGTTCCATCAAAGGGGAAGCAACCCCTTTGGAATTCCTGCGGGTCAGCTGCTTGCAACAAGAACTCAATCACAGAGAGTTCAGCATTTTTAGATCCCAAACCAGGACCTCTGCTCCTTTTCTCTCTCCAGTGGGAATGCAAAGAGCAGATCCTGAAAGACACTGCCCAGAAGAAGCTGGGCTGGTCCTTGCTTCTCTTCTTCCTTTCTTGAGCGCCTCTGCTGGGCCTGGCACAGCCCTCTGCTTTGGTGTCTGCATTGGCAGACTATGTTCTGGGGTACTCTCTCCACCCTTGGGCCAACCAGCTTCCTGGGTGAGAACAGGGCTCCCAGGCCACTTCAGAGCTCTGCCCCTGACACGACTGCAGCATGCTCCCCAAGGAAGGGGACTGAGGGACATCGGCTTTGGATCAGTGTCTGATCAGGGGCTTTCCATCTCCAGGTTTCCCCTCTGCGGGTTATCTTGTATCTTGTGAATTCTCAGCTGACAATGTCTTTGCAGGCCTTTCATCATTGAGCTGCACCCTTCTAACATTTTCCTATTACTCTGCTGTGATCAGGTGTGTTCCTTAGCGTCCACTAGTGGCCAGCCCAGGGCCACCCTGTGCTTTTGCAACCTGTTGCTTCCCTCTGACATCCTTTCCTTTTCTCGGACCCACCACACCCTCCCAAATGCCTGCCATCCTTCACGCTACATTTACACAGGCATGCACACGTGCCCGTGCACATGCACACGTGAATGCTTCTCATCGTTCCTTACGGCCCTGCTCAAATTCAAGTCTTTCTGCCCCTTTTCCATCTAATCTAAGTAGATGGCGCTCTTGTGGGTATATCCTGTCCTGTAACCAGCGTTTCAAACATGTCCTCAAAGTGTTTCCTGGGTGCTCATCTGTCAGCCATTCGGGGGAGGGTCTGTATATCA
>NW_005351042.1:0-416 GCF_000412655.1 Myotis brandtii | reverse complement strand
AAGTGGACATCCCCTGAGGGCTCCCAGGCTGCCAGATTAGGCCTGTTCTCCTGGGGAGTGGGCCTAAGCCAGCAGGTGGACATACCCCGAGGGGTCCCAGACTGCGAGCGGGCACAGACCAGGCTGAGGGAGCCCCCAGAGTGCACAAATTTTTGTGCATCGATACCCAGTGCATGAATCTGTGCACCTTGAAAGGAACTGTGGAATGCAAGGCTATGTTCGGTACAGGGGTGGGTCTCAGCCCATCCTCTATGGCCCTGCCTGGCCCCTCCTGCCACTGTTCTTGGTCCCCAGTCTGCTGGCCGCTCTGCTCCCGCTGCCACTGCTCCCATGCGCTGATGGTTCCGGCCCTGCTTGCACCTGCTGACAGTGCAGAGCGATTGGGGTCGGCACCATTAGCAGATGCGAGCAGCAGC
>NW_005351041.1:0-324 GCF_000412655.1 Myotis brandtii | reverse complement strand
ATCTATCTACCTACCTACCTATCTATCATCTATCTATAGATAGATACTAGAGGCCTGGTACATGGATTCGTGCACCAGTGGGGTCCCTCAGCCTGGCCTGCACCCTCTTGCAGTCCGACATCCCCTGAGGGATGTAGTAGTGTGCCAGGGAGGAGCCCAAGCCTGGGCCAGGCACTGCACTGCTCCCGCTCATCCTGCCCCGCTGCGCCTGCCACTGCTCAGTAGCGCTGCCATGGAGGCAAGAGAGGCTCATGCTGCCGCAGGTGCGCTCACCAGCCATGAGCCCGAGGTCTGGTGCCCATTGCTAGCTGAGCAGTGCTCCCC
>NW_005351040.1:0-618 GCF_000412655.1 Myotis brandtii | reverse complement strand
ATAGGTCGATGCTCAGCCACTGAGCCACGCTGGCCAGACAATGTACAATACCGCACAACACGGCTTCAGTCCACGTCAGACCGCACACTGTCCAGGTGGCCCCATGTGCTCTCATGGACCCGAGAAATTCCTAGGACCTAGGGACATGGTAGCCCTCAGAGCAACGTCTCGCAGCAACGCATCACCTGTGTGTGTGGTGACGCTCTGTATCCGTATTGTAAAGTCTACAGTGCGCACAGCCATGCCCTACTCCTCCTGGCTGCTCGCCATTCCTCACTGACTCACTGGAGCAGCGTCCAGGCCCACCAGCCCCATGTACGGTCAGAGCCCTCTGCGAGCGTCCCACTGCTCATTTTTGTAGCATGTTTTCACTGCGCCTTTTCTATGTGTAGACACACAAGAATGTGCCCTTGTGCACAGCTGCCCGCACCGCTCAGCACTATGGCCAGTGGCTCCGCACAGGCCTACGTGCACACTGGGCCGTGCGCTGGCGGGGGAGTGCCCCGTGCTGCCCACGATCAGATCTCCCCGTGACTCAGTGCTCAGGGCACAGCCCGTGGTGGTGCCCACCCTGTGTGTGACATGCACGCACTAAGCACAGATGCAGAGATGAGCTCT
>NW_005351039.1:0-341 GCF_000412655.1 Myotis brandtii | reverse complement strand
CTGCTGGCCTGATCGCCCCCAACTGCCCTCCCCAGCCCGCCATCTGGTGGCAGCCATCTTGTGACAACATGGGGCAACCATCTTTGTGGTGGCCATCTTGTGATGACATGGGGCGGCCATCTTGTGATGACGTGGGGGTGGCGATCTTATGATGTCACGAGGGTGAGACGCCACCTAGGCTTTTACCAGTATAGATATAGACTAGACGCCCGATGCATGAAATTCACGCAAGGGGTTTGGCACTCGCAGTCACGGCAGCTTGCATCAGCCCTCGCAGCCTCGGCATCGTCCCGAAGGTCATCCAGAAGGATATCCAGAAGGATGTCCGGTCTAATTAGCAT
>NW_005351038.1:0-573 GCF_000412655.1 Myotis brandtii | reverse complement strand
ATCCTAACGTCTGTTTTGAAAACTCACATAAACTTTCCTTGTGGTGGCACTGCTGGAGCAATAGCACAGACAATATCCTACTCATTTGATGTCGCTCATAGGCGAGTGCCATTAAGAACTGTTCTTCCAGAATTTGAAAAGCACCTTACCATGCCGGAGACTATGAAATACGCCTATGGACACCATGGAATTGGAAAAGGATTATAGCATGGTTTATCTCTGAACTATATTCGCTGCATTCCCTCTCAAGCAGGGGCTTTTACAACAACATATGAACTTATGAAACAACTTTTTTCATTTCAGCTGAAAAAAATTTTCTTTCCTTAATAAACTCTTAGAGGGAGAAATAAAATGTTACTTTAATTTTGGGGTAAACATTACTTGAAGGGGGATATTTATCCTGTCACGGAATCACTGATATTTCAGCACTTGAATTTTTATTAATCACAAATCAAAAGTGGTTACTATACCTTCTGATGCCAAAAGTTACACCATAGAACATTGGAAAAAAATCCTAAACTGATGCTACCTAATCAATTAGGTCAGTGGTCGGCAAACTCATTAGTCAACAGA
>NW_005351037.1:0-762 GCF_000412655.1 Myotis brandtii | reverse complement strand
TCATTGATGTTTCTATCTCTCTCTCCCTCCCTAAAATCAATAAATATTTTAAAAATATTTTAAAAAGAGAATATTTTGTTTTTCTGATATCCTCATGTTGAACCCAGAGATAAAGAAATATTGAATATGAGAAACATTTGGATCCTTTGGAAAATAGTCAGCAAATATTTTTAGAGGTGTCTTCACACTGCAAATCCCTGGCAAATTCCTGTCTTCAGTCATGATAAAATTGCCTTTTTGATGGGGTATATCTCTTCCCTTTCGTTTCTCTGTGGTGCTTGTAATGGTCCACAGGCCCTTTCTTACGATTCTCCCTTCAGTTCCTGTGAAGTTGCATTTAGTTTGTCTCCCACCAACATGCCTTCTTCATTTCCTGTTTCAGCTCCCTGTCCCTTTACTGCTATCTAAATGGACCCTCTGCCAAGTGTCTCTTCTCTTTTTGCGCTTTGTCCCTCACACTTTTCATATACTCCTATAGCTTCAAATTTTACTGCTAAGTTGAAAATCTCTTAATCTATTCCTTTAGAAGCAGACCACAAGCTCTGCTACTGGACTGAGGGGGTCCATTTGCCTGGACTCATCAAAGTCCAATAAGACATGAACATAAGTCTGCAGCAAAGAAAGTAAGAATTTATTAAAGAGATGGCACCATGCCCAGCGCCACAGGTGAGCTCATGCTCAAAGACCTGGCTCCCCAGTGGCTTCCAGGGGATGGATTATATAGGGGAAAAATCATTAATCATGGTGAATAATGGAATTTGG
>NW_005351036.1:0-291 GCF_000412655.1 Myotis brandtii | reverse complement strand
AAATGTAATAGTCTGATCATGACGCTGAATAAATGTGACTTTTAATAAAATAAATAAATAAATAAATAAAATAAAAATAAAGGGTCAGTGATACCACTATCAGCCACAATACTTCTGTTCTCATCGATTCCAGTGGCCTGTTCTCAAAAAAAAACCCGAAATTTTTGTTTCCAAAAACCACACAACGCCCTGGCCAGTGTGTTACAGTTGGTTGGAGCAGCATCCTGTGTATCGAAGGGTTGAGGGTTCTATTTCCGGTTAGGGCACATATCAGAATGTGGGTTCCATACC
>NW_005351035.1:0-305 GCF_000412655.1 Myotis brandtii | reverse complement strand
TAATTGATGTGTTTCTCTCACATCCGTGTTTCTCTCTCTCTTTCCCTCTCCCTAAAATCAATGGGAAAATATCCTCAGGTGAGGACTAACAACAACAAAAAACCTTCAACCACCTCTCCCTCCAGCTACAGCCTCCTTTCTCTCCACCCCTTTGCATCAAAGCACCTCAAACCTGCTGTCAATACCCACAGCTTCCCACCTCGGGCCTGGCAAGCAGGCCTCCTCCCCACCTCCACCGGCCTTCCTGCTTTCTGCACAGCATTTATCGCCTTCTAACCTGCTTTATAATCAGGGTTTCCCAGCCT
>NW_005351034.1:0-2446 GCF_000412655.1 Myotis brandtii | reverse complement strand
TATATATATATATATATATATATCCACTTATTATTAGTATGTGTGTGTGTTTGCTGGTTTAAAAAGCACCCAATTCTAAATAACTGTGTGTGTTTGTGTGTGTTCAGTAGAATGAAATGCATGTAAATTTTAAAAAATGTAATGCCTTATTACAAGTTAATTGTCTCCTGGAAGAAAACGGTTAAGTTGTCCTCGAAAATCAAGTCATCTGACAGTCACATTCCATCAGAATGTCCGAGCACAGCTGGCTGAGGCACAGTCGCCGTCACCAATCAGCCCTGGGAGGCAGTGACCAATGCAAATGTGCAGATTGCTTGGAAGAGCAGTTCTTTGAACACAGAATGTTCCTGGGAAAATCTCTTCAGGTTTACCTGTAATCATCATTTAAACTGAAATACCCTTCTTGGGTAAACTAGGAGTAGCCTTGTGTTGGGACACTAATCTTGACTGTTTGGGGACTGTATTCAAATTTTTTTCTATCTTGGTTTGGGTTTCAGAGGTAAAGATTTGACTTGATTTGATGAGAGGTGGTCTTGTGAGGTCTTCATTTCTCATAGTGAAACCCACATTCTTAGATTTGAAGGAAAAACGCCTGTCCGATTTAGTCCTTGCTTATTTCTTCAGGCTCATCTCTTCCTGCTCAGTGTTAGCAGTTTGCAATCCAACCATTTTGAACAATTGCAGTTTCCCGGACAATCACATTCTCTCTCACTTTGAACATGCTGTTACCTTTGCCTGTAGCATTCAGACCTTAAAAGCCGTCTCTTCACGCCCCTCAAGCACGTCCCCTCTAACTCCCCAAGATTGGATCATGAATCCCTCCTCTGTGGTCTTCCAAGGTGGTCATTGTGGTGTCTGTGATCTGGATCATAATTTCTCCTTTACTTGTATGTTTCTCCTAGTAGGCTATAAGCAATATAAGGGCAGGGAAGTGGATAAATAAAATTCTGTTTTCACTGTGCTATAGTCTGCATGATCTTGATTAAGACCACCTCTCCAATTTGTGCCTCCCAGGGAGGGCCATTTTCAAGGATTGTTTGTTCACCAGCCTTAGTTGAGTGATTAGCTTACCAGGGAGCTCCACTGTGATACCATCATGTATCTTAGACCTCAGGACTGAAAGGAAAGGACCACCTGATATAATAGAAATGAGGCAGCCTCTTGCTGCTGCCCCGAAACTTATCTTTTTGTAATAAATACTAAGCTCATAACTGTTAAAGCTATTTTGTGATTGGGAATACTACACACTGACTGTGGTATGAATTTTGCATACCTCACCACCACCCAGAGATAGTTGGCATTATTTCCATTTTATGACTATAAGAACCAAGGCTCAGAGAGGTAGAGTAACTTGCTCAAAATCATAAAGACAGCAAGTGGCACTCAAAGTCAGGATTGCAGTCATCCTATTTTCTCTTTATTATGAAAATGCAGCAAAATATAGTCAGAAAATGGTGAACTCAGGTTGTTCTTACAGCTGTTCGATGACCCCGGATGGGTATGGATAGTATGATTCCATGTGGAAGCCAGGTCCATATTAAAGTTTTAGTCTTGAGTCCTGTTTTGCTTCTCTGGAAGTGTGATGGTTTCTTCATCAGTCCATATGAGATGAATACATGTTTGGGCATTTGGATCAAGGTAATCATGAAAAATGGTTGGCAGCAAGAGGAATTGTTTTATAGCTATACTTGGGCCATTCTTGGCTACTCAAATAATACTAATGAAATGCAGCTTTTAGACAAGAATAGAAAGAACTCCAACCCAGTTGGAGGAATCACTTAGAAAAGTTGCCTCTGTATCCTGAACTTCCAGCAAGATGAATTCGAGTAACTGTGAAGAAGTATCCAGGCTACATTTGGGTATTAAAGTATAACAGTGGCTGTAGTTCACTCTAGGGTCCCCATGTACCCTGACCTACCAGTAAATGGCATATCCTTCTCCATGATTTTGGACATAATCAGCTTTTAAAAAAAGACCTACTGTTCTGTGCATTTCTCCTTTACTTTCTCCACTACTACCAAACTCACAACACTTTATTTCTGTCTCTTCAGGTATCCATATGTGTGGAGATTTCCCCCTACAATAGTAGTTCTCTGCAATACCAGCAGGGTGTCCCACAATTTAACTCAATTCTAATACTATTTACCTGGAGATAGTGTCGGATCTCACAGGTTAAGGGTTCAGTGTCACAAGACTGGAGACTCCCTCTCCACTTTCAATGTCAATCCCAAGTAGTAGGTCCTAGGTAACTTCTGTCTGATTTGGTTATAAATCAGTGATACCCATAACCTCCTCCTCAGCTTAGATTAATTTGATAGAGCAGCTCACAGAACTCAAGAAAAACACTTATGTTTCCTAGTTAAGGAATGTGAGAAAGGATACAGATAAACAGCCAGATGAAGAGATGTGTAGGGTGAGGTGTGGGAGGGTCCTGAGCATTGGACCC
>NW_005351033.1:0-285 GCF_000412655.1 Myotis brandtii | reverse complement strand
ATCGGGGCCCAGATCAGGCTGGTTGGCTGCTGCAGTGGGTGTCATAGCCACCGGTCATTCTGGTCATTCTGGTTGTTCCACTGTTCTGGTTGCTGGGCTTTTATATATATAGATATGCACAGCACATGGACACGTGCAATAGGGTAGTGAAGACATAGCGGAGAGGGTAAGGGCTGGGAAGATGGAGGTAAAGGGGGTAGGGAAGATATCTGTAATACTATCTATATATATAAAACCCTAAGAAACCAAATGACCAGTCGACTGGTCGCTATGACGTGCACTGAC
>NW_005351032.1:0-613 GCF_000412655.1 Myotis brandtii | reverse complement strand
CAATCTTTGTTGTCTGAATCATGAGCCTCCATCAAATTCAAAGAGGATAGGCAAATACTATATATAGCAGCAGCAAGAAAGGACCCCATAAAGGAAACATACTCACAGGATAAAAGGGGGGAAACTATGTTTGACAAAAACACTCAAACATAAACTTCAGAGCCTCTTCTTATGGAAGGCAACACCTTCACTCCTTTAATAAAATAGCCATGTTTTAGCACAAAATATCATAATAACCCCTCATATCCAATCATCCACACAGAGTACGTTCTTCCAGCTCCCAAAAAAAGCAAGAAATATGTTAGTGTTTAGAAAGATTTCCTTCCTAAAAGATACAAGTAGAAAAGATTAGTGCTTAAAGTTTTAACTCAGATTTACCTAAAATAATGCATTATTCCTTTACTTTACGGATAGCCAAAGTCATGAGTGTTTTTAAAAATCTGTAATCGCCTTTATTATTAAGTCTGGGGTGGGGAGCAGTCTTCCAAGGACTCTCAAACCACAGTTCTTCAGTGTTTCACAAGAAAAACCCTTAATAATAAATAACCTTAAAATCATCTTAGGAGCTTCTTGTATGAACATGGCAGCATAGTTCAGCTTATGTGTCCATCCT
>NW_005351031.1:0-634 GCF_000412655.1 Myotis brandtii | reverse complement strand
TACTGATAAGAAAAATTAGTTCCCCCAGGCTGGTGTGAATTAGTGGTGGAGGTTTCAATTCTTTGTCCTGGGCAAGGAGTTCCTGGGAATCTGTGGTAGGCAGCCAATCCGTGTATCTCTGTGTCTCTTTAACATTGATGTCTCTTTCTCTCTCTCTCTCTGTCTCTGTCTCTCTCTGTCCTTTTCATCACTCTACCTCCCTGCCTTCACTCTCGAAAACTCAATGGAAAAAAAATCTCCCCACGTGAGGATTTACAACCACAAAAAGGAAACTAGGTTTAACTTGTTTTGTATCCTTATGTTTCTCTCCTTATCCTATATAATAAAGAGCTAATATTCAAATGGTCTTCACGCCCTCATGCCATTACGCTGTGATGCCCTCACGCCGTCACAATCCATCACTAGGAGGTTGCATGCGTGTGGAGGCAGGTCCCGATGTCGCGGCAAGGTTGGGGGTCCCCCTGAGGCCGCGCCCCCTGCCCCAGCACCAGGATGGGAGGCTGGATCCCCCACCAGGCAGGGCTTGACTTGGGTGGGGCCGGCTGGGTCTTGGTGTTGCCCAATGGAGATGGGTCCAGCTGGACACTTCTGTTACACAGAAACGGCAAATAGCAATATTAAAATATTTCCTCTA
>NW_005351030.1:0-530 GCF_000412655.1 Myotis brandtii | reverse complement strand
AAATTAAAGCCACATAGGTGGCCAGAGCGGGAGCTGGCGGCAGCGCGTTAGAACTGGGCACAAGGAGTGTTTGTTCAGTCGAGTGGCATCGGGGTTGCTCCTGCCTGGTGATGGCCCTGCCCTCGCGCCAGGGTTCAGCGAGGCCGTTTGAGGTGCACCTGGGTCCGAGGAGCGGTGTTCAGGGTCTGTCACGTGTGTTCCTTGGAAAAGCTGATGTGGCAGGAAGATGGCACGTGTCCCCCGCTGTGTGTTGAAGCCCCTTTGTCTCTAAGGTGCCTGTGAGCCCCTGTGAGCCCTGGGTTCCTCCCTCAGTTCACTTACACTCGTGATTACAACACGCCCATGGTGTGCAGTGGTCATGCGCCTCCTTCCATCAGAGGCTCGCACAGTGTCAGCGAGGCCATGGGCAGAGACTGTGGTCCCCACCCGAGAGGTCGGGGGACCCTGGCTGGGCTCCGGGAGAGGGCGTGGCGCCCACAGTGATGGTCAGAGTGTGGGCCCTGGCTTTCCATTCGGGTCCCCATTGTCAC
>NW_005351029.1:0-2690 GCF_000412655.1 Myotis brandtii | reverse complement strand
CAGTGTCTCTGGACCTTAGAAAAAGGGGGTTTGGGGACTCATTAGACATCCTAATAAGATTTGCATAATTTTTTCCCATCCTCACCCTCACCCAAGGATATGTTTATTGATTTGAGTGAGAGAGAGAGAGAGAGAGAGAGAGAGAGAAAGAGAGAAACATCGATGCGAGAAAGAAACATCATGGTTGCCTCCTCTACACACTCTGACAGGATCAAACCCACAACCTGGTTATATCCCCTCCTGACCAGAAATGGAACCCACAACCTTTTGGTGTACAAGACGACGCTCTAACCATCTGAGCCACCCAGCCAGGGCTAAGATTTGTATAATTTTTGAAAATAAGTTTTGATAAGAAAAAGGGAGTGAGCAGAAGGGGGCAGTAGGATTGAGGGGGAAGGGTGTGCACAGACAAACAGACACCCACAGAGCACATTACCCTTGTTTTGCAAACCCAGTAAGAAATGCTTTGCACTGCAAGTGCCCACAGAACCAGCAGGAATCGAGGTTATCTTAGCACAGAAGGAAGATAGCCAGCAGAAGAGTGCAGCTCCTGGTTCTTAACTAAAGTAAACAATAAACATTACAGTCACTTAAATTATCAAGAATATATTTAAATAATACCCCCAAATGCTCTGCAACATGCAAACTAAAAATGTACAATCCAATCCTGAAAGATCAGTTAATTGCGAGTGCTTTGTTTCTACATTCTTCTCTTTAACAAAACATGGCAAGTTTATCTCACTAAAGAATGGCTTAATTTAAATGCCTTGGGGAAAAGCTCTAAAAAATAAAATTTACGTCATATCAATATTTGTAATCTTATTTCTATTTTGAAAAATTAATAATAACAGTGTTTTCCTTGGTTGTATAATAATCACTAGAAACATTAACCTGGTGATTTTTAAAAATTTGTCAAGTTAAAACAAATGTTTTTAAATGGACACTTGCAATAAAAGATAAATCAGATGTGGTAATGCCTTCTTTTGTAAAAGCCATATATAAACAGCACATAAAGATGACAAGTCAAGCAGCAGTAGCCCATTCTTCAGCCAAAAAAGGAAAAAAATGAGGAAGAACAAAAATTACCAAAAAGAAAAGCACCCGCTGGCCCCTGCCCCCCCAAAGCCTCATAAATAACAGTTTGGGTACACTTTTGGTGGAAAACTCAGGCCAACTGATGGTTTAAAAAAGGACATTAGAATCACAAACACTCATGATGGGGATAAACTAACAACAGAGTAACCATGTGGCCAGCAAAAGATGGTTTAAAAATTCTCTATTTCCTCTCTAGTGTGCCGTTCTTTATCATGCAATACATTTCTCTTCATTCTAACTTTTATCACTTGGCTACACCCTCCCCCACTTAGAAAAAAAAGTTTGTATGTTATTGGTCCCCACCTAGAAATACATTCTTGTAGAGATCACTAGCTTCTCCATGAAATTGGAGTCATTTTCATGGTCCATTGCTATTCTCTGGCATATAAAGATTACATCTGGATAAAGGAGCTTATTTAGGAAGATGTAGGCCTTCTTTAAATCACCGTTGGTAAAACTGCTTATTATATGAAAATCACTCCATAATGCAGCCTTCACAAATGCCAGCAAATGGATTTTGCCAGTGATGTATCCTTCAACCATAGTTTTTATAATTTCCTAAGTAGTGCTGTTATTAGATTATCCCCAGAATTCGTGAATATAAAAGCAAACAGCTTCAAAATCAGTGTCTGATGCAAAATTTAACTATTAGGTAATAGAAAATTTTGCCTTGGTACTGCACTCACCAGCAAAGGACTCCACAGATCAAATGAGTGTTCTCAAGCTTGAACAGAGCTACAGAAGTCAAAGTGATTGAGCAAATATTAAAGGTTATACTAAACATATCTAGGAGACCCGAAGCCTTTGGTTGGTCCATTTTATTTTATATACTTAGAAGGGTGGAGAGATGAAGATGGAGAGAAGGGGCTATAACCAGTGCAAAAACTCATTTAGTATGGAACACAAACATATTTGGCAGGGCTTCTCGGAAGTCCCAATTCCAAAAATGATAAAGCCGTAATAAGCATTTAAGAAAAATATTATGCCCCTATTTGGTATCTAAAAAATAACATGATTCCATAGAACTAAATACAACAGAAAACTAGTAGATACTAACTAGCTGTGCCTTCTCTTCCTGAAAAATCCTGTAATAATGAAACGGCTTTCAACAAATTTCTAACAGGAATGTGGTTTTGGAGAAACACTACAAAATTTTTCTATTACTCAGACCTCCACAAGGTACTTACTTTGAGCTAGTAAATACTAGTAGACCACTTCAAAATGTAGAGTGTTGGTTTTAAGTAACCACCTGGATAATACAATAGAAGCTAGAACTGTGAGGAGAGAATAAGAGATAAGGTTTATCCAAGGTGAAGTAAGAGATCAAGTGGAATACATTCTGTTAATTCCACCTTCCAGGAGCAAGCTCTCCTCACACCCACATATCCACACCCACTCCACTCTTCACTCTTCAGTATGATCAGAGTGGCAATCCTGGCGGGTTAATAACTACTAATTTGTAGAGTGCTTTTATGAAACAACATCTGAAAGACAATCAGCATATTAAAAATGCTTCTAACAGATGTGACAATTACATGTATTATAGTGACTGATTAAGTTGGTTAGAAAAAGTTGTTTTAAAATGCTTGGTATAA
>NW_005351028.1:0-395 GCF_000412655.1 Myotis brandtii | reverse complement strand
ATCTTTTGTTTGAAAAAGGATAAATGGGATTTTAATTACACTGGAAAAATCTCTTTAGTGCAGATACAGTCAGAAGAGGACAGGAATCCCTCTATAGTTCAACTCAAATGCCCATAGAGACTGGACATCTCCTCTCTTTTATCTCTTATGGAGCAATGGTAGAGATTTCAAACTTTCTACAGGAAGCCTGCTCACCAGTGCATGTACACACACACATGCTACTACGACTCCAACAATTGAAAACTGAGATCTTTACAACCAGGTAAAACCCTGGAAACTATCCCATGTGTAATTGCAGAGGGCAGTGAACTGAATGTAAGCAATCTGGTACATTGGTAATGCTATGAGAAATCTATCCTAAGTTCAGATATTCTAAAAATATAGACATACCAGAG
>NW_005351027.1:0-300 GCF_000412655.1 Myotis brandtii | reverse complement strand
TGTGGTCTGGGTCACAGACCATGGTTCAGGCCCAGCCTCTGACCTAGGTCACAGCCCGTGGGGGGGTCCCCCGGGAACCTCCTGCTCCCAGACCAGAGGGAGCAACTCTGCTGACCTCCAAGGACCATGGAACCAGCCCAACCTCCCTCATTGCCACAAACTGGTCCCCAGACAGGAGCAGAGGTGAGACCAGGGGCAGGTGCACGTGGGCGCTTCTCCTGCACAGACTGGGGACCAGGGACTGGGGACCAGGGACTGGGGACCGGGGACTGGGGACTGGGGACTGGGGACTGGGGACTG
>NW_005351026.1:0-509 GCF_000412655.1 Myotis brandtii | reverse complement strand
AATTGGGCCAAAAAATAAAGAAAGATGTACTGAAACTCACACAGCTGTCAAGTGACCTGCCCACGTTAGAATGTAGCCCTCTCCTACCAGGTCACCATTACTACAGGGGACATCCAGGCGCTCATTCCCTGGGGACGCTGTGGCAAAGGACCATAAACTCGGAGGCTTAAAACAACGGAAGAGTATTTCCCAGCAGCCGAGGAGGGCGGAACCCACACTCAAGGTGTCAGAGCGGGCTCCCTTGAAGGCCCGCCCTTGCCTCCTCCAGGCTCCGGTAGCTCATGGCCCCACCTCTGCCTTCACCAAGTAGAGGAAGAATTGCTCTACATATTTTAGATAAAGGAACGGAGGGACGCCAGCTGACATTTCGATCAAGATTTGTGTCTAGAGTGATCAGAAGCAGTGTCATCCTAGCTTTTACTCACCTTCCATCCTCACCTTGTTTGAAATTAAAAACTTAAGTATGTCCTGAGTCCTATTAACAGAAGACATTTTATAAGCTCCCTGTT
>NW_005351025.1:0-811 GCF_000412655.1 Myotis brandtii | reverse complement strand
CAAAAGGTTCGCCATCACTGGACTAGACACTTAGCTAACACCTGGCAAATCCCAGGTGTGCTGAGGATGACGCGTGTCGTGCCGGAGTCCAGGGCTGAGCAGAAACGAGAAGGGACATGGGCCCGAATCGGTGGGAGGTGCCATCCTGAGTCAGGGTTTCTCTTCGGTCCTCACCTGCTCTTGGCGAGAGACCAGAATTCCTGGGCACGGCGTCCAGTCCTGGGGCTCTGAAGGGAGAGGAATGACCCAGACACAGCTGCCTTCCCTCCTTGCCCACACCCCAGCCCAGGGAGCCTTCCCCTCTCTCCACCAGGACCATTGCCGCGTCCAGCCTTCACCCAGGCAACCACTGACTCCATAAAGCCTTCTGCTCGGGGGCAGCGGAGGGACCGGATGACCTCCGAGTCCCTTCCCGCCCTGCACTGCACTAAGCCTCCTCCCTCTCCCTGTCACTCAGCCCGTGTCCTGCTGGGGACCACAGCCAGTCCATATGGTTCAGCCAGCAGCCTGGGAGGGGGCCTTTCGGAGAGGACTTTGGGCCGCCAGACGATGGAGGCAGGGGTGGGGCCGGGTCTGGACAGCAGTCATGCCTTTGCCTGGCTCTGGGGGAACAGCTGTGACGGTGCAGCCCAGGGACCGATGACTGGGATCCTGACTGTTGGTGCAGGATGGCGGAGGAGTGGGGCTCAGCATAGGCTGGCCACGTTGGTTCACGCCTTAAGTATGGAAAGGAAAAGGGAGGGGAAGAGGAAAACCAGGAGGCAGGATTCTCTATCGGCAGGTTGGTTTTGCACTCAGAGCTGTGCAGCCC
>NW_005351024.1:0-495 GCF_000412655.1 Myotis brandtii | reverse complement strand
GATCCCGTCCCAGCCTCTGACCAGCCTTTGCAGCCTATTAAGGTTCACCTGCCAACCACCGTCTTCTGTTATTTGAATTTTCACAGGAATAAAACATGTTGGCTACTGGCCTGCTGAGGGCGCAGCCTGCAATGCAGCCACATTCTCGTCCTGCCGTCAACCTGCCGGATCCCAGACTCCGTCTGATGGGCACCGGCTTCCCCCGCCAGCGCCACAGAACGTTGGCTACAGCGGGAGGGCAGATGGATGAGACCCCACGGGAGACGGGAGCCCTCATGCTCCGCACGGCACACAGATCGCTGTGACTGTGCCGCTTTACAGCAAACGACGCCATCACCGCCCAGGAACGCGGCAGTCCTGCCTGTTAGATGCCGGCGTCACTGGTCCAGGGTCCAGGGGAAGTGCTCCCTGTGGCTGTCCCTCTCCGGCCGCAATGACCAGGACTGAACACGGTCACCGCTGGTCTGTCTCCCTGCCCAGCAAGGAGAGAGGACA
>NW_005351023.1:0-471 GCF_000412655.1 Myotis brandtii | reverse complement strand
TCAATTTACATATTACCTCTTTATTATATAGGATTTTACATATAATGACGATTTAAACATAATGTGTTCTTTTAATCAACTTTTCCTGCTCCTGAACAAATCAGGATGTCTGAGAGCTAACCATATCTTCCTGGTTGTTCTCCAATGGCTAAGAGTCAGATTATATTCACCCTTTAGCTATTGTACTGAAAGAAAATTATTTAAATCCTGAGAGTTAATTATTCCTTATTTATGTAATTTTTATTGGACATTTAGATACTATCTTTTTTTTGGGGGGGGGGGAAATCATATGAGCATTTATTCCCATCCTGCCAGCAGCCTGGGAGAGCAGTGGGTCACCACAGAAATCTGCTCTGCCCCTCCATTAGCCAGCTGCTTGAATTGGGTAAAAGGACAAGGATTACAGCGGACATAGGCAATGGGTGTGCCAAATTGGCAGTTCACAGGTAATGGGGGCTGGAGATTTGCAAA
>NW_005351022.1:0-970 GCF_000412655.1 Myotis brandtii | reverse complement strand
TGGCACCTACTATATGTTCAGTAAAAATTAATAATTAATACCATCCCTCTTCCTTACCTACAAATAATTCTATGATGGCCAAGTTGTCAAATCCAAAAGCTTCCCCCCCCCCCCTTGGACAGCTATTGTTGTTATTATTTTTAAAATTTCTCCTAGACATGTGGGGAAGGATGCTTTTTTTCTCATGAGGGGGGAGCGCCACATGTAATGTTCCTGTTCCCTCTCGCTGCCTGCTCACCTACCCCTTCCTGTTTGTTCACTCGATTAATATGTGTTGAACCCCTTATATGCGCCAGGTAATTTTCCTAAGCACTGGGAATACTGCAGTGAACAAATAGAATAGATACCAACCTTCATGGAGCCTATAATAAAGTGAATGATACCACATTTCCTGAGTGTGCTGCTCTTGTTCAGTATTTTGAGAACATTCTACTGTCCTTCTGAATTTGGACCTGGGCACCATCCCCTTGTCACAACTTCACATCTGCCAGGACTACGTCAGGCTTCGGAAAAGAGAAGACGTGAATTTCCCCGATGAGTCAGTGTGGAAGGCGAAGCTGGGGTTGGGGCCCAGCGCTCCCTCTCTGTGGGTGCACACACACTTCCCAGCTCTTCCATGCTGTCACCTTTAGGGGGCTGCATCTGAGGTCATGCAGGCCTGTCAGTGACTGGGGAGGCTGGTTTGCCTAATTCTGGAGTCTAGTCTCAAAAACCCCAACTACTTTCATAAATAAGCCACATTCTTCAACACCAGCTTCATCAGGGGAAAAAAAAGTGATTTTGTTCCCCGGCTGCCTTATTCTTTTGTCTGAGTTCTCCACCAGGTCAGAACTTGACTCTGAAAGAGCAGTGCTGTTTACGGGGCTTCCTCAAGTGTGCTTACTTTGCACACCTACATTCCGTGCACCCAGCAGACAATGCTTAATGCAGGGCTGATGTGTAACTTCATCTCCAACATCGACCATTAGAA
>NW_005351021.1:0-249 GCF_000412655.1 Myotis brandtii | reverse complement strand
ATACCTCTCTATATAAAACCCTAATATGCAAATAGTCCAGATTGCAGAACAACCAAACAACCGAACAACCAGTCGCTATGACCTGTGCTGACCACCAGGGTGTGTGTGCAGAACATGGTAGGTCTTGGCAGCAGGCGGCAGAGCACGTAACATGGCAGGCATTGGCCAAAGCAGGATGGTAGAGCAGGTGAGTGAGGGAGCCAGACCAAGGAGGGGCGCAGGTCGCTGTCACTGGGGCGAGCCTCTGGT
>NW_005351020.1:0-319 GCF_000412655.1 Myotis brandtii | reverse complement strand
ACGTGGCTCGCGAGCCGCGGTTTGCTGACCACTGCGCCAGGACAATGGTGGTTTGAATGAGGCTGTGACTGGGAGAGCCCAGCCTGGAGCCTGGCATCGTGGGCTCCATAACTACCAGCTGTTGTGGGCGCCGTTCTCACAAGCTTGTCTCCCAAATGCTCTCGCCGCCCTCCTGCCCAGGACCCCGCTGCGTCACACCTGTCCCCCCACCCCCCTGGCGACAGCCCTCTGGGACCCCATCACCCTCCAGCAGTTCCCCCTCTAAGATTTTCCAACGTGTGACCTCCATGCCCTGACTCAGTTTCCCCAGCTGCCACTC
>NW_005351019.1:0-296 GCF_000412655.1 Myotis brandtii | reverse complement strand
TAATATTTCCATTATAAATGCTCCGGTTCTCTGAGCTGCTCCAGGGCTTCAAACCTGTGCTAAAGCCATCACAGACTTGCTCACTTAATCCTTAAACAGTTCTGTTGTTCTCCCCGTTTTACAGATGATGCAACCGAAGCCTAAGTCATGGTACCCGTTGTCTGCCATGGCTCAGCCTGAGTGGCGGGGATGCGCCCACAGCCTCCCCTGTGCAGAGAGAGGATCTGTTGGCTCTTCTGCCTGCAGTAACTTTCCCATCTCTCTCTCTATCTAGTTCCCAGCCACTCCCATAAAAA
>NW_005351018.1:0-303 GCF_000412655.1 Myotis brandtii | reverse complement strand
CCGGTGTTTACCTATGCCGCCATCTTGGTCTCCCATTCGGTATTTTTTTTTAAAACTAGATTCTTAAATGAACATTCTGGATGCTGTTTGTTTGTTTGTTTGTTTTTCAGAAAAAACACACACAAACAAAACCAAACACCACTAATGTCAAGTAATTAAGCTAATATAAGCTTTTTTTCCTTTTGTATTAGTCTGTATTTTGAGTGAGTTGTAGGATGTTAGAGGGTCACATTACACCCAGGCTAACTTCCTAGAGTGACATGTAAATTCTGTAAAATGATCTGCACAATAAAATGTTTTTAA
>NW_005351017.1:0-1245 GCF_000412655.1 Myotis brandtii | reverse complement strand
TATATTGTATTGTGTGTTCACCACCCCAAGTCAGGTCCCCTGCCTCCAAGCCTTTACTTTCAACCTCGGCTCACTAGTGTCTGGTTCTGATTCTCACCTGTCAAGGTCACTGATTGCGCTGTTCAATTGGCTAGTGTCTCTGATACGGGTGCAGCAGTCTAGGAGGTCACGCACCTAGCCATCTCGATGGCATTCCTTTTAATACTTAGTCCTCTTCCTAGTCTTTCCCCCTAAGCCTACAAGATCAGGGGCAAAAACTGAAAGAAGCGTGGAGACTAAGAAGTCTGCCTTACCTCGATGCCAGGATCTGTGAAGCTTTTATATCCGCCACAACGTGTAGGAAATAGTAACTCATAAAAACTCTTCTCTGCAGCAGGAGGAAGGCAAAACATATACTGTCCCAAATGATTCCTGCTTCACCACTGGGTAGTTTACATGAGGAATCAGCATCAGCTGAGGCAAAAAATTAAAATAAACATCCATTTTTTTTCTGTTATTTTATAAAACCTGTGTGTGATCAGGCTTGGGAAATCACATAGGCATGAAAGCAACATTCTGATCCATCAACGCACTTATGAGTTGATTTATTTACGAGCAAGGCCATGCACTTAAAGTCCAATATGAACATTGATCCATGAGGCTGACCGCAAAGCGAACTCTCGACAACGTAAAGCATAGGAAGGGCTCTTTGCTAAGGAAGACTCCTGAGTGTTCCTTTCTTTTAGGGAGAGAGGGACTCCTTTCCCCCCAACCCCCAACAAAGGCCATAAAGAAATAATGACTGCATGTCTCCATGCCAGAGGCAATGCTCTGGCACAAAATAAAACACCCTTTCTGGAAACGGGCTCTAGCCAGAGGTAGGCAGCACACTGGGGCCTATTAGAAGAAAGGGTCTCAACAGCACATCTGGTCCTAAGTCAAAGCAAATCCCCTGTGACTCTTCATCCTCCGCACAGTATAGCCTGGGTTAGCAGCTGCAGTGGGGGAGCGTCATGTTCAAGCTGCCCCCATTCTAGGCACCGGGGAGGACCGTGTGTGGTGTTGCCCTGGGAGCTGATGCAAGAAGCAGAGAGATGAAAATGGGACTTCTGCTTCTGTCTTGGTGGGAGTATAACTCCAGAAAATCTGCAGCTCTTCCCACTTGTTTCCTGAGTTTGAGGTTCTGTGAACTTCCAGAGGAGAAAAGAACATGGAAGTCAGAATTACATTGATGCCCGAAGATTCTAACTGCACACAACCACAGGT
>NW_005351016.1:0-303 GCF_000412655.1 Myotis brandtii | reverse complement strand
AAAAGAAATTTAAGTGCAGCCATTTGCCCACAAATACGTTCCAAGCTAGTTGTCCATTTATTTATTCATTCAAGACCGAGTAATGGTCCCCCAAGAGGCCCACCTCCTAATCCCCAGAACCCGTGAATATGTTAAGTTACATGGCCAAGAGGAAATAAGGAAACAGATGGAATAACAAATGGGAATCAGATTGAATATAGTGAGATTAGCCTGGATTATCCAAGTATGCCCAATGTAATTACAAGGGTCCTCAAAAGTGAAAGAGGGGGGCAAGAGAGTCAAAGGAATACATAACCGTGAAAG
>NW_005351015.1:0-2393 GCF_000412655.1 Myotis brandtii | reverse complement strand
GTCGCGACCCACAGGTTGAGAACCGCTGTTTTACACAAAGAAACAAACCTTTTACTTTTAAGTCTCTTTATTCCGGTTTTCTATTTAGGTGCAGTCAAATCTAATCCTATCTGATAGAGAGGTATATTAGAGTTAACAAGCAGGTATAGGAAACATAGGTCAACCCTAGAGACCTGCATCATGGGACCTGTGTCTCATCTAGTTGGGAAATTGGAGTGGAAGTAGCAACTTCCTGGCAATAACCTGGGTGACGAGTCCGATTCACTGTTAGATCTCTAGCCAATGTATGGGTGTGGATCCTCTGGGCCCTGCTCATTGGTGGATAGCAGTAGCTAGTGTGCTGCCTAACCAGGTACTCACTGTGCTGGGCACAGCTGGGCCTGCAAGGGTCAGGCTTTTAGTGCCTGACATGAGCTGGGCAGAGGTAGAAGCAGGCAGGGGCTGACATAGCCTATGCCTCTTTTAGACACTGTTAAGGCAGAACCCATATGCTGAACCACTCTCTCAGCACTGTAAGCAGCTGGATGACTCTCTCTAACATCCAGGCTTGTGAGACTCAGCTTTGCTCCTCTCTGTGTCATGTGTGGGCCAGCTGCATCCCTACTGGTCCTCATTTCTCCTGCATTGAGCTCATTTACTCTCTGGGGATTAATTTGACTGTGAATACTCTGGACTCCAAAGTGTGGGAAAACTGGAGACACAAACAACAGAAGCCTTAGTGCTACAGGGGCAGAGAGTAGCCTCTTTCCTTTGGTTAGCATCGCGTAAGACTGCGTGTGGTTTTGTGCTGGTGACATTTCCTAGTCAGAGACACTTCTAGGCAATGACTCAAGGAGGCAGCCTGCTGCTGAGCAAGGAGAAGGCAGGTCTGCATGTTGGAGTTCAGAGAACCCTGGGCTCATATGAAAACTACCCGCCTGGAGCTTTTACTGTCAAAGAGGTAAGGGGGGGTAGAAACACTCTGTGAAATATTAAGTGTCCTGCAAATTATTTTAATTGTATTAATGGAGAGAATAACCACAAAATCACCATCTTGCCCACTGTTACTCAGACCTTTCAACATGCCTGGAGATAACAGGGTGCCTTCTCATTAATTTCTCCCCATTAAGGCTGCTCTTGGGATTTATTTTAACCAAAATTCATGTAGATTATACAAATTGGGGAAATAAGAACATTTCCACTGCCTCAGAACTGATTTCTTCCCAAGATGACCTGTTCATAATACTACTGCAAGCCTGAATGACAGCTCACTATACCTTCAAAATTAACCATGCTAATAATGGGATAGACTAATTTTATATGATACATATTGATCTTGTATCTCATACACATGTTAATCATGTACCCATTTACTGTTATTTACCCCATTTCCAAAAGTGTGTTCTGTTAATAGGTGTTAGATAAGAAATAGTGGTAGACTAATCTTGGGAAATGTAAGCATAATTGAGCTGGAAAGTTGTTATTGCTATGTCTGCGGGGAGGGAACTCTATGACATGCACATCCTGGAGTAAGGATTTTCATTGCCTCCCCTCTACCCCAGGAATTTGATGGGGTAGATTTGCATGTTTATATTTTCTCTGCCCCTAATAATCAGAGAACAGGCTTCCTCGTACCTGGGCTTGTCTGTTCAAATGCTTTTTCCTCCTGAGATGGTTCATCTGGGGGAATGTCACAAAGTCAAAGGAAGAGATGACATGACTCATGGTGCCCATGGTGGTGCCCTCGCCAGATTGCTTTGGTGTTTTTCTGTGCCTGACATTTTGGTTTTCCATCCTCCCACCTATTCTGGGAGCTACTTTATGTCCTCTCTGTGACTCCCTTTTCTCCGTAGGTCAGGCAGAGTTCATCCTGCTGCCTGCAGCCAAAGATATGGACTAAGGCAGAGTTCATGAGTTTCTTTACAGCTGGGCTCTCAGAACCTTTAACAGGCTAGTTTGCATCGTGATTCCCCAAAAGGTGCTCAAAAATGTGGAATTTTCCAAAGTATTTGCTTCAGAAGTTCTGCCTCCTCACCCCCTTCCAAATCTCCCCAACATCTCTTAGGGTTGGCGTTCTGTGGAACATACTGGCGGAAATGCTAACTTAGCAAGTCACCGCTGGGCCAAATCAGAAGACAATCAGGAGAGCTAATTTAACTGGAAAAGGTGAACATTTTTCTTCCTGCTTTATAATATATCCAGGACCTCAAAATAGATTATGTTCCCATCATGGATTCATAGTTAATCTTTCTCTAGAGGACCATCATTGGCTTCACATATGTTGCCTCCTGTATATATCCTCTGGGCTGGCAACGAGATCCAGGAGTATAGTGGATACTTGTGGAGTATTTTGTAGAAGCCAAAATACATCGTATTTCCCCCGATCCATTACATCTGCTAATGACTTAGGTCAA
>NW_005351014.1:0-980 GCF_000412655.1 Myotis brandtii | reverse complement strand
ATGATGAGAGGGAATCATTGATTGCCTGCTTCCTGCACATTGGACCTAGCCCGCAACTCAGGCATGTGTCCTTGACTAGAGCAGGCGGACACTCTATCCACTGAGCCGAACTGGTTAGGGCCAGTTTAACTTCTTTTAATTTGTGTTAGTTTGATGGTAGAGACTAAGACAAGGAATTGGGTGCAGGTAGGTTCCTTGTGAGGTGATTCTAGGAAGTGTAAGTAAGGCAGTGGGACAGTAATACAGAACGAGGAAAGTCACTGGGTCTGGTAGTCTTTGTAGGCAACAGAGACCCAATTCTGAGGCATCTATCCAAAGAGGAGAGAACAGTTCCCAATTGTCTGCTCCAGGGACAGGAAGTTGGGGGTTTAGTCACCGGTTGAAGATTGCCCCTTGGTAATTAATTCCTCTGAGCATGTAGTTGGATCTAGGGGATCCGAAAACTCTGGAAAGGACACAGAGCTGGACCACACATGAGACTAGCTTAGATAAAATTGTGCACTGAAGTTGTGGATGAAATCATACGTAGGACAAAGGTATGTGATTTTTGGCAGAAAAGCACTTGCTACATTTTCCAATATAATAGACAAAGATTCCGATCCCAGAGAGATTAATTTTCATTACTGCCTGCTAACACTCAGACAGCAGCCTCAGATCCAGGCTTCAAACTCTAGTTTCTCGGCCCCAACACACATGCTTTTCCCATCATACCACACTGCCTCCAGAGAGCACAGGGCCCTTAGGCTTGTGTGGAAGCCCCGGCGCTGCTCTCCTTCGTCCTGTGTGGGCGGACATGGAGGCTTGCCTCCTGTACCACATCAACCTCCAAATCTCCTGTAACTTCAGTGTTTGGACATAGAGGCTGCAACTCCCAGCTCCCCACGTCGCAAAGACAGTGCAAGTAAACATTTTATTTCAAACAGTGAGTTTCATATATTGATAAGTTGTGGGAATTCGTTCAGTGGGTCTTGACTAGAATT
>NW_005351013.1:0-285 GCF_000412655.1 Myotis brandtii | reverse complement strand
ATGTGCAAATTAACTGTCACTCCGTCACAAAGATGGCAGTCTCATAGCCACAAGATGGTGGCGCCCAGTCCCCTCAGCCCGGCCAGAGTCCCCCAGTCCTGGGGGGGCAGCTGCTGAGAGCAGGCTGTGTGAGCGGCCTGGTGGCCACGGAGGCAACAGGCAAGGACAGTAGCGGGATGGGGATGCTACATCCAGTCTGGGCGCCGTAGCAGGGCACTGTGTGCAGATGGAGTGCAGGTAGGGGTGCAGGCGGTGGGGAATGGGGAGCCCCTATTTGGGGAACGG
>NW_005351012.1:0-668 GCF_000412655.1 Myotis brandtii | reverse complement strand
GATGTCCCATTTGGTGAAATTCTGAAACTGGCTAACAGATGGCAGAGTTCTGTCTACCAGAAGTCAGTGATTTATTTAACACTTTATTTCATCTCATCTGCTTCTCAAGAAGTTTTAGGCTTCAAGAAAAATAAATTCACAATGTATAACAACTCCAAATAAGTGAAAAATCTTACATTCAATATGTATAATAAATCTTTTATTTTACATTCAATATGTATAACAAAGAAAGATATAAAGTTTTCATTAACAGAAAAATCAGTTTCTCTGCTTTCCAATACCATATGCCCAACAAATATTTTTTTAAAATATTAGTTTAAAGAAGCCCCAAATTATTAACCTAACTAGAATATCCATACATCGTATATGGATCATACATTCCCTGTGGTAACTGCCATGTTGCCCACTTGCCAAGTCATCATTAATTTCAGCTTGGTATGGACAATGCTAACACCTAACATGTATTGAAAGTCAGTTTTCCTCAATGTGCACATGATATGTGATTCCTAAAGCAGAACGTTTTATTATTCTGTGTTTCTTAGATGATTTCTTCTTTCACTAAGACCTCTTATACCTTGATCATTAGACAATTTGTAGATTTTGCCTAGATATGGGTTTCAGAGTGGATGAAAGGAAAGCGAATTCTATCACCAACTTTCCTCATGATT
>NW_005351011.1:0-775 GCF_000412655.1 Myotis brandtii | reverse complement strand
GGGAGGGAGGGAGGGGGAGAGAGAGAGAGAGAGAAAAAAAAAACAAAGACACTGATGTGAGAAGGACCCATGGATTGGTTGTCCCCCCGCAGGTGCCCCGGCCAGGCTGGGCATCAGACCTGTGACCCTTCGGTGCGAGGACGGACGCTCTAACCACTGAGCACACCGGCCAGGGCTTGCTTTCCACTTCGATCTTCTTGCCTTTGTGAACGGTAGGACACTTGGCACGGTGAGTGCGTTTGAGTTCTGTGAACGAACTCGTCTTCTGGGAAATGCTGTGCCGTGAAAACCCCACCTTTCTCGTCCCAAGCCTCCCTCCCCCCCCCTTTTTTAACAGAAGAACCATTTTTTAAAAATATGTTTTATTGATTTTTTACAGAGAGGAAGGGAGAGGGATAGAGAGTTAGAAACATCAATGAGAGAAACATCGATCAGCTGCCTCCTGCACACCTCCCACTGGGGATGTGCCTGCAACCCAGGTACATGCCCTTGACCGGAATCGAACCTGGGACCCTTCAGTCCACAGGCCGACGCTCTATCCACTGAGCCAAACCGGTTAGGGCTAGAAGAGTGATTTTTACACCCATTTTTCTACAACTGTTTATGTCCCACCGGATGTGAAGACAATGTAGCATGGATGAAAGCCAACGGTCTGTTTGACTCCCACCTCCCCCACTTGTGACACGGGGACCCTGGGACCCAGTGGTTTCATCTCTTGGTGCCTCAGTTTCCCCAGATTTATTATTATTTTTTAAAATATATATTTTATTGATTT
>NW_005351010.1:0-399 GCF_000412655.1 Myotis brandtii | reverse complement strand
AGATTCTGGAGAACAATGTACAAAGTAGGAGGCTCAGGCAGAGGTGTAACAAATTTGATTTACCTGTCAGAGCTGGTTAAAACCTGTGCAAAACTAGTGAGTAGAAACCACAGTTGAGAGTAAGAGGTAAGGCTGAGAAGATTTTAAGTAGTGTACAAAAGTATCTTATCGTCATCATTGAATATAGGTATAAGTATCTATATATATAAAAGCCAAGCGACTGGAACGGTGGAACGACTGGAAAGACTGGTTGCTATGACATGCACTGCGGCGGCCAACTGGTCCAATGGGGGCCCCAATCAGCCCCCCGCCAACTGCCTGCTGCCCCTCTCCCCCAGCCGGCCTGACCCCATCGATGTGCTGGCTGGCCAGACCCCACCCATGCACAAATTTGTGCAC
>NW_005351009.1:0-245 GCF_000412655.1 Myotis brandtii | reverse complement strand
CAGCGAGCTACAAGCAGGAGGCAGAGAGCTACAGGAGCGGGGAGGGCAGCAAGCTATGAGGGGGGAAAGGGGGGTGGGGGAGTTACAGGAGGGCAGGGCAACGGGCGGAGAGCTACTGGAGGGCAGCAGCGAGCTATTGGCGAGCTACTGGTGCACAGATTCATGCGCAGGGCTACTAGTGTTACTATAATTGCTCTAGGAGTCAGACCTATCCAAGCTAGAAAGTGGTAAATAGTGGCGGGAGA
>NW_005351008.1:0-648 GCF_000412655.1 Myotis brandtii | reverse complement strand
TGTGTGTGTTTGTGTGTATTAGGTAGATATGTTATGTCTCCTACTCTTGGTAGGGTGGCCTTAGGTAGTAGGTGACCTGTGGGACCCAGTGGTGCAGTTTCCTTGATCACCTGAGTGTGTGCTCTAAGAATGTCCCTTGTGTGCATTATGTGGTCCCTCCTATTGTAATTGAGTGTGGGTTGCTATTGGCCTGTCCATGTGTGGGATTGACCCGCACACTGGCTTATAGTGAGGTTCAACTTCCAACACAGTGCATATGCTGCTATGCAGGTGTTGATCACGCAAAGCAGAATTCATCTCAGCGGTTTGGTGCCAGAGGTCTCCCTGTGGATATGCTACCCGTGAAGCTTATTGGATCCTACTCTGTTGTCTAAATCTGGCCACTGGGTGTCTTGCTTCTGGACCTCTTTGGAAGGACTCTGGTGCAGGCCAATATCAGACATAGTCTGTGAATGGCCCTGGGCAACCCCTTTGAAGCTATCAGCCATCCACAGTGGTTCTCTCTGCTGGGCCTGGGTTCATGTTAAAAAGACCAAGCTGTGCACCAAGCTCTACTTTTACCTGCATGGGCCCAGGGGCTGGTCAACAAAGTCTCAAAGCACAGAGAGATCTGCCTCTTCCTGCAGGTGTCTGGTATGCTCAGTCACT
>NW_005351007.1:0-295 GCF_000412655.1 Myotis brandtii | reverse complement strand
GTTAGGACTAACCCTTTATTACTGTCTCAGCTTGTTTAAAAAATATAAACAGTCCTGTCACAAACTTAGAGATTAAACATAATAATTACAAACTTTGAGTAACAGAAAGAATGTGTCTAAGCAACATGGCCTAGGCCTACCCAGTGAATTGCCCCAGAAGAGAAGCAGGGTGTCTGCAGACACTTTTATTGTCACGGGGGAGGGGGGGAGGGGAAGAGGAGTGGGGGAAGGGCAGGGATGAGACTAACATCTTACAAGGCACAGAACAGAATCCTTGGGCTCCAAAAGTCAATAG
>NW_005351006.1:0-723 GCF_000412655.1 Myotis brandtii | reverse complement strand
TTTTGGTTAGATTAGAAAATATTTTAGTTGGTAATCTTTCAGTGCTTTCCTTCAGTTACATGACTTGGATATCAAGGCATTTATTTAGATAAAACTTGATTGAAACACCCACACTCAACCATTTCCCTTGTTCCTGTGAAAGTTTATAAAAAAATGAATTAAGAAATAAACAGTCAGCACAGGCTTAATGTCATTGAACACTAAACACTGTTCAATATTAAATATTTTGGTTGGAAGTATACTAACTGGAACATTTCTTCAAAAGGAGGGACTTTGCTAGAGTCAACTAATTGATTGAAATCATTATTTTTCAAAGGTTTCTGTTTAAAAAAGAAATCTTTCTAAGTCCTAGTGTTGTTAGTCTTCTCAGTGAAACACATGGTTTATGAATAAAATACTTTGTGGTACAAGATGTTAGGCAAAAAAGCTACAAATCCATTTGATAGCAATTAAATAAGATACTGCATCATGTTAACAATATTGGTTATCTTGTAACTAAAAATCATTGATTACTGTATATGGTGTATTTCTTTTTTATGTATTCATTAAAAATATCACAAAAATACAGATTAGGGGCATTATATTTTTCTAATAATAGCTATTTTGCACTTTGATATTTGAGCTATTATTTTCTCATAAAATACAAGTGGAGAAAAATATTTTTTTAAATTAAAATTTTAAACATATTTTTAAACATTAAAATTATTCTAAATGACATGTTAT
>NW_005351005.1:0-290 GCF_000412655.1 Myotis brandtii | reverse complement strand
ACGAGCAATCAGCAGGGAACTGAGGCTGTGCCCCCCCCTCCTGGTGGGGCTTGACGGGGAACCTCAAGGCATGCCCCCTGCCCTGGATCATGCCAGGGGACCTTAAGCTACACACCTCACCCCAGTCCGGGGGACCTGAGGCTGAGCCTCCCGCCTGGCGGGGTTTGATGGGGGACCCCAGGTCTCGCACCCTGGCCTGGGCCAGGGTACCTCAAGGTGCACCCCCTGGCCCAGGTCAGGCAACCTGAAGCCACAACCCCCACCCAGCGGGGCTTGACAGTGGTGGGGCC
>NW_005351004.1:0-572 GCF_000412655.1 Myotis brandtii | reverse complement strand
ACTATGATTACGTTCTGAAAGAATTAAAGAAGATAATTGCATCTACAAGACAACAACAGAATGCTATTAAAACCAAAGAACAAGAGCTCTCCAAAAGCAAACATTTTATAAGTGAAATTTGGAAGTCAACAGAAGGGTTGTAGGGTAAATTAAAAGAAAACCCCTCAGGGGAAAAATACTTTGAACTTAAATATCTCAGACAGCAGTCTCTAAGAGAGCCCAGTGACATCATCAGTTAATCCCAAAGGTCAAGAGAATTTGAAAAGCTGGATTTTTTTTATGTCAATCATTTCAAATTTTAAGGCACTTTGCACATGAATAAAATACATCTGGCTGCTAATAGAGGATGATTAGAGCCCATCAGCTAAGGATGAAGATGAGCCCTCTATCAGAATCACAAGTGCAGGGGAAGAACTAGTACCAGACAGAGACATGGAATTCAACCTCCAGCAACTCCGAAAGTGTCAGGATTCAGTGCACTGGATTCATATTTACTGAATGAACACCCATGGAAGCTGAATTACTAAGCAACAAAAGACATAAAATCAGTATCCTATATAATAAAAGGCTAA
>NW_005351003.1:0-297 GCF_000412655.1 Myotis brandtii | reverse complement strand
GGGATTCTCCACCTCCCCCTGCTCCTGAGGGGCAATTTTGGCAGCAGCCACTGCTCACACCTGCTGATGGCGCTGGCCCCAATTGCTCTGTGCTGTCAGCAGGTGCGAATGAGGCCAGCACCATCAGCATGTGGAAGCGGTGGTGGTGGGAGCAGGACTTCTGGCAGACAGGACAGTGGGGGCTGGGGTGGGAGGGGTTGGGCAGGGGTGTAGAGGATGGACTGAGACCCACCCCTGTGACCACTGCAGCCTCTCAGCCAACAGTTCCTTTCCAGGTGCACAAACTAATGCACTGGG
>NW_005351002.1:0-360 GCF_000412655.1 Myotis brandtii | reverse complement strand
TGGCCCTGGCCCTGCCCAGACCCTCAGGTCCCCTGGCTCTGTCCCCTGCTGCCTCACGGGCTGTGGGAAGGGGGAGAGCTGGCAGTTCAAACAAGCCTGAGGTCCCCTCCCTCACAGCCCACCAGCCTGGGGGGTGAGCTCCAGCCTCCAGCCCCACGGCTTCCATTGACCAGCAATTTGTGGGGATGGCCTGGGCTCCAGCCTCAAACATGTCACCCGGAGGCCGGAGGCTGGGCCTCCTGGGGCTCCCCGTCCCCGCAAGCTCAGCCCCCACATTCAGATCCCTGGGCCATGGTCCGAGATCGGCTAAGTCAGTGTCTGAATGGGAGGCCCAGAATCTGTATTTCAGTTTTATTTTTT
>NW_005351001.1:0-428 GCF_000412655.1 Myotis brandtii | reverse complement strand
TTTCTCTGACTGGCTTATTTTGCTCAGCATAATACTTCATAGTTTCAGTGCTTAAAACATCATCTGACTTACATTATTGAGTATTAATTTTTCCCACTTTTATTCTCTTTTTGTACAAGCTTAAACTCTGAAATGATTGAAAACTTTCCGCTTTTCTTACCATATCTCCAGGTGTATCAATTTGAGCAAGTTCTGATCCCTGTGAACTGCAAAATATTTTACTGTCTGTTCAATTCTTAGTATCTGCAGAAAAATAGAAACACTTATCTCCTACTCCAATCCATTCTCTTAAACATGTTGTAGTTTGGGGATGTTCTGATGTTTTCCGTAAAATGCATACTGAAAAGAAGAAAGAAATTATCAAAATTTTAAAGTGTTTCTACCCATTCTTGTGAATCAATTTTACTTTTAACTCCCATGGTCTGAGG
>NW_005351000.1:0-834 GCF_000412655.1 Myotis brandtii | reverse complement strand
GGGGGCATTCCGATCAGTCCTAGAAGAGTGAGCAAGGCCTGTAGAGAATGGAGCAAGCCTATCTGAAGTAGAGGAAGCAGCATGATCACAGACCAGAAGATGTATCATTCACCAGAACCTTCCAGGGGTGGCTCTTCTTAAACTAAACAAGGAGGTCATTAGCCTGAAGTGAATCATATGTAAGAAAACCAGAACCTAAGCCTGTCATGCCTCAAAATGAAGAAATTGAAACCTAAGGACAAGCAATCACAAATAACCAACTAGGCTCTCACAAATAACTAGGCTCTCCCACTGCTGAAGCTCTAGCCAATCAAAGATTTCCTTATCTGGCTTCCACGTCTTCTCTATAAAAAGTTTGTCCCCTGGTGCCAGGCAGTGGAAGGTTCCCAGCCACTTCTGGTTTGATGTTGCCTAATTCGAATAGATTTTTGCTCAAATAAACTCTTAACATTTAAATATGCCTCCATTGATCTTTTAACACGGTGGTCCTCTACGTTCAGAATGTATACAACAAGGGATGTGAGGCAGGAGGTGGTGGTTCAGGAAAGCTTTGACTTCCCCTTGATCTGTGGCTGCCGACGGGCTGGCCGCTCAGCTTCCCCCCAGGCTGCAGGGTCCTAGAGGTGGGCCTGCCTAGGGAGGCTGCAGGCCCTGGCTCCTGCTTTTCTGGGTCTGGTGACCCTTTCCTCCCATGATTCTCTGCTATACCACACCCCCTCAACTGTCCATGCTCAGAGAAGAGCTCACATAGCCTCTGGCCCTTGGACACAGAAACCCCACTCTGAGCCATAACCAGTGGTCCAATTAGAAGGCACGTTGTAACCTTGTCTCCAG
>NW_005350999.1:0-581 GCF_000412655.1 Myotis brandtii | reverse complement strand
ACCTTTAAATCTACCCCAGAATTCTAAAATTTCAACCTAACACAGCAAAATCACAGAGCAAGCCAAAGTCCCTAGTTCACAAACATAAACAGAAATTTTTACTAAATGGACTGATTCCTCACGTGATAGAGAGCAAACGTCTCTGAGAAAAGTAGCACAACAGCGCTGCTTGAGACCCCTGCAGACCATCACAGGTTCAGCCTTCAGCAAAGCAAACGTTTTAACCAGATGAGCGAATAGAAAATCAAAGTAGCTTTCACTTTCACACAGACCAGTTAATCACAGATAATTATGCCAAGACAGACAAACATCCATACTCACACTCGCTCAGACTAGCCCAGACTGGAGCTGAGCAGATAATGCCCAACTCCCCAGATAGGCATTGGGGCACTCCCGGCACCCACGCCCCAGATCAGAATTCTCAATGGACATCTCGGTGAGAACCTACGGGAGGAGTTAAGGCTGCGTCCAGCTCCCCTTCTCAGTAGGAAATTGGCTAGTCCCCCACACAAACAAACAGAAGAGTGAACCCATAATTCCTCAGTAGAATCTGAATTCACTCACCTCCGGAGTCCTGATTC
>NW_005350998.1:0-2125 GCF_000412655.1 Myotis brandtii | reverse complement strand
TGTGGCTCGAGAGCCGCAGTTTGCCGACCACGAGTCTTTTTAACTTCTCTCTGCTCAACCATAATTTAGCGTCGTTAGGATCATGGTGCAAATCTTAACACACATGTTAGAGGCAACAGTTTATAAAGTAAATTTCTGGAGGTTGGACTTTTGGTAAAACTTTGATTTACATGATTCAAAATAGAGATAGGTATTAAGAAAGAACTTTGATATCCTAGACAAAATACGGGCTTACAAAAACGAGATTTTCTAATTTTCAGTTGTTTTGAGAGTGTTCATAGTTGTTAAATGAGGACATTTTATGGTGCCTGCTTTAAAATCCATGTCAGATAATTCCAAAATTCAAGGCATCTCACTGTTGGTACCTGTTGTTTGTCTTTTATCATTCAGTTTGTGTTTGTCCTGGTCCTTGATATGAAGAGTGGTTTTCACTTGTATTCTTGACATGTTTGATATTATGTTGTGAGACTTGGTTAACTTAATAATTGTATTTACATTCTTATGATTATAATATACTCTGATTGTTCCTTTTCTCACTTTTTACCTTGTTACATGATTAAGTTAACAATTACCTTGACTTTAAATAGCCGGGCTTTGTTTTCTCTGTACAGAATTGTTTCGCTCTCATTCCAGTTGCCTCCAGCACAGTTTGCCATGAGTATAATAGTGAGAGCACTGAGCAAGTTTGTCTGGAATGGAGGTTGGAATAGGTACATAAAAATGTTGGGGACCTTGCGTATCTGAAAAGCCTTTTTTAGAACTTAGTGTTTAAAATAACCAAAGTTTTTTCATGGCAACTTTGCCTAAGTTTTAATGGGAATTTTCAGATTTGGGGCCAAACTGTGGGCTGGTATAAGTAGGCACATCGATACCAGTAAAAGGGGAGTGACTAGTCCTTAACAGTGAGCCCTCAAGTGGGATTACTACTTTCTAGACAAGAGGCTGGGAAAGTACACAAACATATTTGTGAGAATCATGTGTGAAATAAAATTAGAGAAATTGGAACACTTGTCTACTGCTGGTGGGAATGAAAAATGGTTCAGCTGCTATGGAAACTAGTTTGTCAGTTCCTCACAAAGTTAAACATAAAATTACCATATGGTTCATCAATTTCATTCCCAGGTATTTACCCCTAAGAATTGAAATCAGGTGCTCAAATAAATACTTGTACACAAATGTTCATAGCAGCACTGTTCACAATGGTCAACATTGAAAAACAAAAAACAATGTCTAACAAATGTGGTATATCCACACACTGGAATATTATCCAGCTCTAAAAAGGAATAAAGTACTGATACACAATACAGTCTGGATGAACCTTGTATACATTATTCTGAATAAAAGAAGCCAGATACAAAAGGTCACATGTTATGAGATTTATATGAAATATATGGAATTGGCAAATCCATAAATTCAGCAGATCACTGGATGCCAACAGCTGGGGGGAGGGGCGATGTGGAGGAGCAGTGGGTATGGGGTTTCATTTTGGGGTGATGAGAATGTTTTGGAACTAGATAGAGGTGGTGGTTGCATAACACTGTGAATGTGCCAAATGCCACGGAAATGTTCCCTTCATTTTATGTTACATGAATTTCACAAGCTTAAATTTGGACAAGAGAAGTAGGGAGGGGACTGAGTGGTCCCTAAAAATAAGCCTGTCAGAAGGATTATTACTTTCTAGATTGAGGACTGGGAAAGTACATACATTTGTGAGGATTGTGTGTAAAGTGAAATACATATGTATGACATCAATTTCCACTTTCTAGAAAACTTCTGTGCTTTATGTAATGCTTTTATATAATGTTTTGGATGTAAGAATGCTGTAGAGAGATGAGCTCTGGCTAGATAACTGTTATTTAGCCATCCATGTATATTTTGTGATACTAATTTAAAATCTGTGATCAGATGAGATAGAATATCTCAGTAAAACAATGACATCTAGGAATATTAAATATAAGGTACTATTCAGGGATTTCTATGCCTAAAATAATACTTGCCAAATGATTTTTAAAAAATGAAAACCCTACTAAAAACTGAATGCCGGAGACGGAACAAGGTGAATAAGAACCTGGTCTTCCAGGGCCTCTGTTTGGCCCTAGAGGCGGCTCTCTGCCTCATGGAGCAC
>NW_005350997.1:0-379 GCF_000412655.1 Myotis brandtii | reverse complement strand
TTCAACTTACACTTTGAAAAATCTTTCATATGTGTATTGCTGGCATCCAATCCCAGCAGAGTCCAGGGGTCCCCAAAGGTGTGGACGGAGTCGAAGAAGGAAGGACATGGAGGTAGCGTTCAGGTGATCATCATAGCCAAGTTCTGGTCAGGATCTCCAGCGAAGTTCTGGTTCTCCAGCCAGGTTCTGCCGCCAGGTTCTATCCAGGCTCCAGCCAGGCTCTCCAGCCAGGCTCCGTGCAGGCTCTCCCGCCATGTTCCGTCCAGGCCCTCCAGCCAAGCTCTCCAGCCAGGTTCCATCCAGGCCCTTCCGCCATGCTCTGTCTAGGCTCCGCGTCCAGGCTCTGTGTCTAGGTTCTGTGTCTAGGTTCTGTGTCTAG
>NW_005350996.1:0-317 GCF_000412655.1 Myotis brandtii | reverse complement strand
ATCAAAAAGGATATATGCACCCCCATGTTCATAGCAGCATTATTCACCATAGCTAAGATTTGGAAACAGCCTAAGTGCCCATCAGCAGATGAGTGGATTAAAAAACCGTGGTAGTTACAGTTGATGTCAGAGGCAGAGGTTTCAGCCGAGTCCAGATCTCTCTCTCTGACACATGATTTTCATAGCATGGCTGAAGACCACTGTAAAAACTAAGGAAGAGACTTTAGAAGAAGACCACAGCACTGCACTGATTTTAGTGTTTACAATAGACCTTCAAACTTCTTTTGTGATTATATCTGCTTAACAAATTAGACACT
>NW_005350995.1:0-824 GCF_000412655.1 Myotis brandtii | reverse complement strand
TTGCGCTTTTCTTTTTACTTTACATTTAGTTGTTTCTGTGTTTGAATATAAATACAAAGCAGCATACAAGTGCTTGTTTTCCAATCTCTTTTTAAAAACTGCATATTTATTTCATTTTTTTACATATTCATTTGACAAATACATATTGCACGATTCTTTAAAAAAAATAATCAGACACAGAATGCTAGCAAAAAGTAACATAACTCAAAGCAGAATCTGGAAAAATCAGTATAAATGACACACAGCATTAGGGGGGACTTGGGGACCCCGTCACAGTGAAGGAGCCCGACAGCATGGCCCTGGCTCCTGGGTCAGCCTGTTTGTAGGCGTCAGTGGAGCCTGGGGGCCTTGCTTCTAAGGAATAATAAGCTGGGAATGTCACAAGCTCCTTCAGCCAGTGAAAGGGAGTGTGCGCCCTGTGCCAAGCACCTCCCAGGACGCTCTCAGCCACAGCATATTGGGACAGACATAAATGTTGTGCACCCGAGTTTATAATTTAGTGGGGATATTTAGCTCTACTCCTTTCTGGTGTCAATACAAGCTGAAGAGAAACAAAATGAAAAGGGGTGTGCTTCTTGATTTTTTCTCTATTCCATGGTCTGTTTTTCTCCCCCTGCATTGCTACCATATTTTCTCAATACTTTAGTTTTGTGTGGGGTCAATCTTACATACAATTTATACTATAGCTTACGTGTACCATGGCTTCTAACTATCTGGTAGGGCAAGACCCCCATTCTTATGCTGCTTTAACATTGTGTTACCTGTTGTGGCCCTGTGTTGTCATATATTATGGATCTTCTTATTAAGTTTATCTTCCTCTTCAA
>NW_005350994.1:0-298 GCF_000412655.1 Myotis brandtii | reverse complement strand
ACTATGACATGCACTGACCACCAGGAGACAGATGTTCGGACCTGTAGGTAGCTTGCTGCTGGGGTCCAGCTGATCAGGACTGAGCGAGACAAGCTCGACATGCCCTGGAGCCCTCCTGCAATCTCTCCCTGGCTGGCCACCACCCGCATCCCTCCCCAGCCCTGATTGTGCACTAGTGGAGTCCCTCAGCCTTGCCTGCACCCTCTTGCAATCCTGTCTGAGGGACTCCCCCCATTAGTGCATGAATTTCATGCACCAGTTGTCTAGTACAAAGTAATATTGAATGTAATCTATAATA
>NW_005350993.1:0-618 GCF_000412655.1 Myotis brandtii | reverse complement strand
CATTCGTCCGCCTGCGTGTTGCGTGTGCATCTACATGGCACTCGTGTGCGTCTGGCCGGGCGCCACGTGCAACGTGTGTGCTCGCTGTACCGTGAGCCTGTGGGTGCACGTGTGTCCGGGTGAGCATCCCTGTACGCATGTGTGTGCACGCGTGTGCAAACAGGCATGTGGGCGTGCTCCAGGAGCAACATGCAGTCCGCGTGGGGCTTTGGAACCATCCGTGTGAAAACAGCTGTGAACACTTTTCTTTCATCTGAACCAGAGAGAGAGAGTGCGAGAGGAGGGAGGGAGGGAGGGAGAGAGAGAGAGAGAGAGAGAGAAAAGGAGAGAGAGAGGGAGAGAGAGAGGGAGAGAGAATTTGCCTCGCTTAGCCCTGGACGTGAGCCTCATTTTGGTGGGAAATGAACACAGGGGTCCCCGAAACCCGCCAGGCCCCTCCCAGCCTGCGGAGCTGCATTCCCCGCGAGGGACCCAGTGCAGGCGACATGGCGCCCCAGCTCCCTGCCTGGGCTCCTCCAGGGACAGTTCCCAGGAAGCCGCCCGAGTGGACAGGCCCGAGGCCTCGGCGTCCACCTGCTGAGCAGCTCAGGAGGCGGGAAGTGGAGACGCTCCTTTCGG
>NW_005350992.1:0-296 GCF_000412655.1 Myotis brandtii | reverse complement strand
TATTGTCCCTTTAACAGAATGCCTGGGTTTCCAGCAGCCTTCTGTCGCACCTGGACAGATGGAATCCTGGTTGATTTTCACAGCCAAATGTTACGTGGGCTTCTTTTCCCAGCACTTGATGCTACAGGTTGCAGAGCTCTGTGTGGGGATAAGAACCTTGCTCCTGAAAGGGGACTTTGCAACTTCGATATCTTTCTGGATTCTCCACTGCCATGCGTGGGTGTGAAGCCAGCCTGTTTCTTGGCTCTGCCCCTCCTACTAGTGTTGAAGACCTAGCTTCTTCTGTATATCCTTAG
>NW_005350991.1:0-307 GCF_000412655.1 Myotis brandtii | reverse complement strand
CTCGGGGCTGGGGAACCCAGTGTGCCATAGTTCACCTCACACCAAAGAGGGAGGAACTTCTCAGGCAAGATATTCTGCCCAACTCTCACCTGTCCGAGTTCTGCGCCTCCGACCAGCGTGGGTGCGGCCTCCCCCTGAGCATAGGAGTCTGCCCGCTGGTTCTGAGGGCCTGGTGCTGGCTGCCCTGTCGGAGCGGAGCGCCCGCCATGGGTGTGTGTGTGGGGGGGGGGGCGTGGGCTCTGCCCTCAGGAAGCTCCCCTAGCACCTGCTCCCCGGAGCTGTGCCTTTGTGTTAAGAACGGGAGCTC
>NW_005350990.1:0-310 GCF_000412655.1 Myotis brandtii | reverse complement strand
GCCCTTAGAGAGCCCCAGGCTGAGGGGAGACAGGGCCTTGCCCTCAGGGGGCCTCAGTCCAAGGGGAGACAGGGCCCTGCCCTCAGGGGGCCCCAGTCTGAGGGGAGCCTCCATCTGAAGGGAGATGAAGCCCCGGTACCTGCTTGGACAATAAAATGGAGGCATTCAGGGTTTTCTTTGGAGGGTACAGCTGAGGTCAGTGAGGACCCACGTTAAAGCAGAGACTGTGGTCGAGGCTGACGTCTTACGTGATGGGCCAGGTTGGCATTGAGCGTCTGTGTAGACACAGGCCGAGCATGCGTCTGGATGG
>NW_005350989.1:0-351 GCF_000412655.1 Myotis brandtii | reverse complement strand
TCCTGCACGCCCCACACTGGGGACCGAGCCCACAACCAGAGCATGTGCCCTGACCAGAAATTGAACCATGACCTCCTGGTTCATAGGTGGACACTCAGCCACTGAGCCCCACCGGCCGGGCTCTAAGTAGGTTTTGATGGAGGCGGCGTGGGCCCCAGCCTTCCTTAGCAGGCGGGGGGTGTCTTGGGAAGGAGCAAAAGGGGAGAAGAGAACTTGGGAAGGGCAACGCGGGGTTCAGGCGGCCGCCATGTGCGACTGGAGCGCCCCCACCACCCCGGGGCTCACTACACGGACGGACGGCACCTGGGCTCAGCCCCGCAGTCCCTGGAGCAGGTCACCCTCAGGGCTGTC
>NW_005350988.1:0-449 GCF_000412655.1 Myotis brandtii | reverse complement strand
ATATATATAAAGAGCCAGGGGCCATCACAACTGAACAAATGACTGAATACACTGAGTGGGGCAACAAGGCTGGCAGGGGAGTTAGTGAGGGACGACCAAACGACTGAGCAGCAGGCTGCGTGGGGCAAGCAGGCTGGCAGAGGGGGGCTGTTGATGGCGACCAGGCAGGCAGGGGGGCAGTAAAGGGCGACCATGGTTGCGGGGGGGCAGTTAAGGGTGACCGGGCCGATGAGAGGGGGGCAGTTAGGGGTAATCAGGCTGGTAGGGGGGCCAGTAAGGGTGATCAGGCGGGTTGGCAAGTGAGCAGTTAGGAGCCAGTGGTCCCGGATTGTGAGAGGGATGTCCAACTGCCTGTAGTTGGACATCTCCAAAGGGGTCCCGGATTGGAGAAAGTGCAGGCTGGGCTGAGGAACCCCCACCACCGTGCATGAATTTTGTGCACTGGGCCT
>NW_005350987.1:0-1257 GCF_000412655.1 Myotis brandtii | reverse complement strand
TGTTTGTAAGTCAAACAATGTATTTCAGAGCCAAATATAAATACCTTTTAAGTGATCAATCATTTTGCCTTATCTATGCTGGGCACCCACCTATTAATGCCAATAAATTAAAGTTGAACAGATTTTTTAAAATCTTTACCACTGGATAGGGTCGGGAGGACACTTCCCCACTTTTGAAAATATTGGTAGAATTACACAGGTGTCTGTGTGATTGTCATTGCTATTGTGTCATGACAATATACTTTGCAGTGAACTTGGATTTTCAGGAAGTTGTATAGTAAAAGTTTTTAAAAATATAAAAAGAACAGGCTGGGTTCCAGTGTTATTAAAGAATAATAGAGTTATTAAAAAGTAGAGAAAAAGAGATGATACATATGGTCCAAGTTAATACCAAGACCCAGACACAAGTACTGGGAACATAATTATCATGATTCCTAACAGATCAGAGCTGATTTTTTGTTGTTGTTGCTGCTGATGTTGTGTGATTTGGACTTGTTAGCCTAACCAGGAGGAGTGAATGGGGAAACGGCAGATGCAGAAGGGAGAGAGCTGGTCCCTATAACTTTCTGATACTTACCTGCGAGACTGACTAGCTTAATAATTGGGTACCTTCCACTAAGACCAAGTCACAGTAAAAGAGCAGGAGATCCTAGTTATCGAGAAGCTTACAAAATTCTTACTAAAGGAAGAAGGGGCACCTGATTTGTAAGAATCTCAGAAGTTAATGACATTGGCTTTAAATATGGATGTCCCAATGCCAATTTTCTTTTCAAAAATACCCTTGATATTTTTCTTTCCAGGGGCAGGAGAAAGAGAGGGTTTGTTTATTTGTTTTAGGAAGTCTCAGAATGCGTTATAAAATACAAAAACAATTATTAAAATAAAATAGGGCTTCACGTAGGTAGACACAAAGCTTTTAAAGGAGGCTGATGGGCAATTGCATGAATCCCACAGGACCAGAAATACTCATTGTTCTCAGATACCAAAATGACTGACAGTCTCGGGCAAGTTAAAACTGGAGCCCGAGCTTTCCTTACAGGTGTTTGAGTTTGCCAACTGGAATTAGCCAGCTAATACCTTTTTAGTCGAGATAATGTGTATAGGAAAAAACACATTGCCGCGAGTTTGGTCATCCCATGGAAGTCTTCCACTCTGCCCCATCTTTTAGCAGCAGACATTTCAAATAGCATAAACCTTGGTAGATACCTTTGCCTCAAGTTCACAGTCTGTCAGCTTGGATGTATGCAGGTTTAGATA
>NW_005350986.1:0-902 GCF_000412655.1 Myotis brandtii | reverse complement strand
ACACACACAGACACACTTACACACTTCTATACAAACTAAACATACATAAATAAACACATATTTTAGCCAGCTTGGACCATTGGTATTTCCTAATGGCTGCTGTGAAAACTTTAATTAAAATTTGAGGGTTTTTTTCTATATTAAAGAAGCTCCTCCCCCAAATTGTTTTAAGGACACTTGTAAGAAATCTGCACTGGAAATATGTATTTGCCATATCAGTTTGCTATTTTAATATCATTTATAACACTTTGATTTCTTTTGTTCTGTCTCACTTTGTTTTGAGAGAGAAGTGATCAATATGAGTAAATACCACAGATGAACATAGTGTCTTAAAGGATTGGCTATCCTTTTTAAGATGAAAAGGCTTTGTATCTGTAATTACTAATCATGTGATACACAGTTTCAAATAAAAGAGTTTGTGTCGTTCTTTCTTTTTAGAAGACATTGGAAACAATTGCAGAATGAAAAGCAATCTCATCAACAACAGAAAAAAATCAGTAAGAAAATTGGCTAAAATTCAGCTCTTTGTGCTCTTGAGATTGAAAGCTGTAGCTGAAAGAAAGCTCTCCAATTTTCCACCATGCAAATCCATCGCTGCCTTTTAGATTCGTTTACTCTTTTGAAGCAGTTAAGTAGTACCATTTCTTGGCAAGAAGAATATTTATTTAAATAATTCTTTACAATTTCTGTTTATTTATTGTTCTCGCCTCCCACTCTGCTCTGTTGCCCATCCTGCACCACCAACTTACACTGGCTTAGGCTATGAGGAATGTTCACTAATGTATGTTCCTCTAGGATATCTTTTCATTCTATTACCTTTTCAGTTCAAAATTAGGATTGTGGAGTTAAGGGCTTTAAAAAATAGATTACCAGTCATATTTTCACTATGGACAATGATCCTT
>NW_005350985.1:0-1226 GCF_000412655.1 Myotis brandtii | reverse complement strand
CCGTTGAACATGAACTGTATGTTGAACGTGCAGCGTAATATGAGTTCTTTTAGTTGAGCAACTGGAATTCCGATATCTACTTGTTTCTCGATCAAGTAATCACAAAGAAAGTTTACAGTTTCAATTAGCGGGACGTTGGTAAATAAGGATTCCACATCGAAAGAAAGCATTAATTTTCCGCTGAGATTCAGGTTTTTCACTCGGTCAACAAAATCAAACGTATCCTTCACTGTGTGTTCAGATAGTTTTTCACGAACGGGATCCAATAGATCTACTATCCATTGTGCGACTGAATGAACACATGAAGATGACATGTCAATAATGGGACGTAAAGGAACGTTAGCTTTATGTACTTTAGGTAGGCCATACATTCGAGGCGGGTTGGAACCACATGGAGTTAATCTGTCGAACAGTGACTTTTGAATGATGTTCTTGTTCTTGAGTTCTTGCAAGACTTTGATGAGTTTAGATTCCTCATGTTGTGAGTTATCTTTCTGACTTGGATCTCTTATGAACTTGCTGCTGTCCTGAAGAATAGATTGTATTTTTCCAAGGTAGTCGGACCTATCCATTAGGACCCAACCAGCTCCTTTATCGGGCCTACACATTATTAAATCCGGATTGCGGGATAATTCATTGAGTGCATCAAGGTGCTTTTTCGTTAAAAGCTTATTGGGATGTGGCTTTATATCATGATATCGCTGTGCGTGGTGCACAAGAGAAGTTTTAAGTTTATCGACCGCACTAGATGAGGTGGGTGTGAGATCAATTAGCTGACACATGAGATTTTCAAACTGAGTTTCTAAGTGAACTTGATCACATTTAGGTTGAAATAAGCAAAACTTAGGTCCAAGGGACAGTGCTTCGAGTTGCAACGGGTTTAATTGTATACTGGAATAGTTGTGAACATACCTCTCTGGATTAGTCGGAAAATTCGTTTCTGTTTTTGCGGATTCCAAACTCGCCAGCAATTTGTTATACTTCTTTTCACATGTTTTATTGCACACATCAGTCACGTAACGTTCGAAGGCTTCACGATGTTTTTCATGTAGATTCTCCACGGTTGGTATATACTGGGACCATAGACGGTTAAACTCAGCGATCTGAGAGTGAGTATTATCCAACAAATTGCGGGCATGACGTTTAAGGGTTTTGGACGTTGGTCGCACTCCATTACGTCTGATCGACTTCCAATAAGTTTTTGGATATTGATCACGTTGTATGCA
>NW_005350984.1:0-327 GCF_000412655.1 Myotis brandtii | reverse complement strand
CTGCACGCCCCCTACTGGGATGTGCCCACAACCAAGGCACATGCTCTTGGCCAGAATCGAACCTGGGACCCTTCAGTCCGCAGGCCGACGCTCTACCCACTGAGCCACACCGGTCAGGGCCTGAAATCAATTTTAAAAAATTAATAAAATAACTACTGTCTGCGTTAAAAAAATACTCCAAGGGTGACGACAAAAACCCTAAACCCGAAGTGTGAGTGGCAGCAGTCAGGGCTCCTGTCTGCGGGTCTCGGTCGGTCCTCTGCTTCCCGTTCCGCTTAGTCCCCGCTTCCCACGGGAGCCCCGCGCAGGGACAGAGCACCCCCCCTC
>NW_005350983.1:0-1122 GCF_000412655.1 Myotis brandtii | reverse complement strand
CGGCATTAGGAAGGTTGAGAACCACTGGTCTAAGGGCACTTACCCTATGCAGAGCCCAACTGAGCAACTCATTGCAAACCCTCCGTCCCACACCAGCCAGGCCGCCCAGAGGCCCGCTGGTCCCTTCCTCTGCTCCTTGCGCCCTGACTCTCCACTTTGCAGTCCAGGCCGCTGCCTCCTGAAAGGAATATTGTGGCATTGTCTTTGGGTGCCCTTTGCCAAGTCACTGTCGGCTCTCCACGGCAATTCAAATACAATCATAATAAATAAGCAGCAGCAATTCAGGCAGCATCTAATAGATCATATAAAGCCTTTCTATGGCTGAAAGGCTCAATAAGTGGCATTTTACGAGAGAGAAGGAGGGGAAAGCTCAGAGAGAGTGTGTTTGGAAAACTAAACTGTTTTCAAGCAGCAGTTGTGAATTTCCTACATTCAACGTGAATTCATGGTTTCACCGTTCCAGAGCCAGACTGACTCTCCCAGGCAACGGTGCAAAGGCCGTCAGAAAGCAGAAAGCGTGCACAAGGGGGGCCTGAAATGTGGTCAGAACTGCTTTGGTGAAATCAGACCCTTCATCAGAAGGCGGGACACAGGATGAAGGGGAATGTCACCTGGTCTCCCACCGGCAGGGTCAGACAGACTGTGCAAAGGAAGGCGGACAAACCCCCATGAGGTGAGGCAGGAAGGAAGGCAGAGGTCTCAGAAGAGGGTGCTCCCAGCAAGGAGGGGAACCCCCTGCGGAGGCAACACAGGGGAGGAACATATCTGTGCTCTAGAGCAAGAGAAGCAGGGGTTTGCAGAGGGCTCACCATTTATTAGCCTCTCGAAGCCTTTCCTCTTCTGTTAACGGGGATGGAAGTGCCTACTCCACTTATTCTGAGAACCAGTGTCACAGATGGAAGGGATCTGTCACTGCATTTAGCACATAGTAGGTCTAAGAGAGGTCAGTCCTCTCCCGTGGATCCCCCAGGAAGGTCAAGGTGGCCCTCGATCAGGGGAAAGCCTTGCTTCTCTTGGGAGTTAGGCCCATGCCCGTCCCATGTGGGGCCTGCTTTTGTCCAGGTATTGTCCTTGGCACTGAGGATGTGAAGATGAATGGGACAGAGTCCAGCTCTCCACAAG
>NW_005350982.1:0-381 GCF_000412655.1 Myotis brandtii | reverse complement strand
GCCACAGCCCAGCATCGGGGCGCAGGGGGCTTCAGCCTCCAGGCAGCAGCCCTCGGAGATGTTTTCTAAAAGCGGAGTTTCTCCTGCGCCGGAGAAGACCAAAAGGCCAGAGACGAAGTTCAAAGCCCCGGTGGTCTCCGTGTCCCAGCCCTCGAGCAGCAGCACCATCCATGGCTCGGCCGACTTCTCGGCCAACCACGAGGGCCTGTGGGCGCCCCCGGGAAGAGGCTACTTCTGTGGCCGCAGCGCGGGTGTTGCCAGCCCGGAGCTCGGAGAGCCGCTTCCTAAGCGGCCGAAAGCTGGGCCCGTGGTCCCGGATGCGGAGCAGCCTGGGCCCCACGACCGAAGGGTCCTTGACCTGCCCAAGTACCTGGTGGGCCC
>NW_005350981.1:0-415 GCF_000412655.1 Myotis brandtii | reverse complement strand
TTTATTAAAATATATAACTTTCTGTTTTATCCCTCTAAGTTTTTTACATTTTTATTTTTATTATGATAGAGTTAGGAATGTTTCTGTATCTCTGGGCTCTATCAAAAGTAGGAAACCAGTCCTGTGCACTAAAAGGTTGCTGGTTCGATTCCCAGTCAGGGCTCATACCTTGTTGCAGGCTCCACCCCCAGTAGGGGGTGGGTGCAGGAGGCAGCAGATCTGTGTCCAGCTCTCACATTGATGTTTTTATCTTTCTTCTTCTCTCTCTCAAAATCAATTAAAAATCTAAAAAAAAAAAGAGTAGGAAACCAAACATAGAATACAAAGACTATTTTTGTGCTCTGGCCATTGTTGCTCAGGGGTTAGAGCACAGGCCTGTGCACCAAACTATAGTGGGTTCAATTCCCAGTCAAGG
>NW_005350980.1:0-304 GCF_000412655.1 Myotis brandtii | reverse complement strand
CACATGCCCAGGTTGGGGGCTCGATCCCCAGTGGGGGCATGCAGGAGGCAGTCAATTAACGGTTCTTTCTCATCATTGATGTTTTTCTCTCTCCCTCTCCCAAATCAATAAAAATATATTTTTAAAAAAGGAATAATAGGCTCTAGCCAGTTTGGCTGGCTCAGTGGTTAGAGTGTCAGCCCCCGGACTGAAGCGTCTCTGGTTTGATTGCGGTTGCAGGCTTGATCTCTGGCCCTGGTGGGGGCACATGCGGGAAGCAACCAATTGCTGTGTCTCTCCCCCTCCTTTCCACTCTCTCTAAAAA
>NW_005350979.1:0-391 GCF_000412655.1 Myotis brandtii | reverse complement strand
ATAATTCATAGATTCACTATATCCTATATAATAAAAGACCAATATGCAAAATGACCAAACGGCAGAACAACCAGTCGCTATGACGCGCACTGACCACCAGGGGGAAGATGCTCAATGCAAGAGCTGCTCTTTGTGGTCAGTGTGCTCCCACAGGGGGAGCGCCACTCAGCCAGAAGCCCTGAGCCGGGGCCACAGCTGGTGAGTGCAGTGACGGTGGTGGGAGCCTCTCCTGCCTCCACTGCAGGCTGGGCAATAAGGAGTGAGGGGTCCCGGACTGCGAGAGCACTGGACTGTAAGAGCGATGTCTGACTGCCAGCTTAGGCCCGATCTGCAGGGAATCAGGCCTAAGCCAGAAGGCGGACATCCCCCAAAGGGTCCCAGACTGCGAGAG
>NW_005350978.1:0-872 GCF_000412655.1 Myotis brandtii | reverse complement strand
GGAGCATCAAAAATGTCAAATAAATTCCTAAATTCACACAATTAGTTGTAAGGGTAGAAATTCAAACCCACGTCTGCCTGACACCAAAGTCAATTTTCACTAACGTAGGCTGAACTGAGGCCTTTCGCATGCATGGTCAGTAGAATTCATTAGGGACTAAACGAAAATAACAACTGGTAAAAGGTCTTTGCATTTTACTGTCATAAGCAAGAATAAATTCCACATGAATTGATTTCTTGAATGAGCTCAAGACCTTAATAACAATTTCAAATACTAGGCCCTTGTTAGAGGTGTGTGCTAGGGTGGAAGAGTTTAAATAAATGCATTGATTTATTTAATAAAAATGTATTAATCACCTACTATGTGTCAGGAACTGTACTAGCACAGGGGGTAAAATCGTGACAAGACCACCACACCCAGACTGTGCCCCCTGCTTACATCCATGGTAGGGGAAGTGGGATAGGATGGAAATTAATTCACTAGGCACTTGGATGGCCTAGTTTCCAGGCCCAGGCCACAGGTGTCAGAGGGAAAACACAAAGACCCAGGCACCAAAACCACGGACTAATGTCAGAGTTACTCTCAGTGTCATTAAAACCACAGCTGCCCTTCACTAAATATAAACTACTAGAGGCCTGGTGCACGAATTCGTGCACAGGTGGGGTCCAGATGGCCTACCCCAATGGGGGCCCATCGGGGGGGCTAGTGGGGGGAAAGGGGCCGCAGGCGGTTGCCCGGCCAATCCAGCCCCAATCAGGGTGTTGGGGGCCGACCAGGGGCAGGGCCTGCAGGGGTAGGGTGGGGTGTGAGTGTGGGGGGCAGGGGGAGGGGAGAGTGATGGGGCCGGATCAGGCTGGTTGGCTGCCACAGTG
>NW_005350977.1:0-616 GCF_000412655.1 Myotis brandtii | reverse complement strand
CATAGGGGGTGCGCCGCTCAGCCAGAAGCCCGCTTACTGCTGGCGAGTGCAGCCATGGTGGCGGGAGCCTCTCTCACCTCCACAGCAGCACTAAGGATGTCCCACTGCAGGCTTAGGCCCACTCCCGCTGGACATCCCTCGAGAGATCCTAGACTACAAGAGGGCACAGGCCAGGCTGAGGCACCTCCCCCTGTTGAGTGCACAAATTTTGTGCACTGGACCTCTAGTGTATATATTAAATAATTATTGTAATTGGTTTTGTTCTAAAAAGAGCAGTGTTCACAACTTTAGAAATCCTCGTTGAGAATATTAATCTTAATTTATAGATATCAAATTATTTTCTAATAATTCAGAGGATACATTCTTCCTAGCTTCCATTCCTGCTCCCCCTCTTGAAAGCGTTATTTGCATCACTGGGCCAAGGGTTTCCTACTGAGGTCTATCATCTCATACTAGTAACTCCAAGGCTTTTTGCTTATTCCTCCTTTCTTCATTGTAGTCATTACTAGTAAAGTCATCAGCCTTACTTCTCACCTGGAATACAAAGGCTATCACAAAGTGACCCCAGTTGACTTTTACAACTTTATCCCTCACCATTTCTCTAAATATTTTCTGT
>NW_005350976.1:0-283 GCF_000412655.1 Myotis brandtii | reverse complement strand
GGTGGGAGGGGCAGGGTGAGGGCTGCAGGTGGGAGGGGCAGGATGAGGGCTGCAGGTGGGAGGGACAGGAGCTAGTCTGGGGCTTTCTTCAGCAGGTGGAGAGTCCTGAGAGGGTGGCTATGAGCTGGCATCGCGGTGATTAAATTGTCTTTTCAGTTTGGGAGAAAACCAGCAACTTAAATCGGCACCGCCCCCACCCCATCAGAAAGAACCCAGATTGGATCAGCTGGTCCTCACTGTGCTGCTGGGCCACATCCTGCCTCTGTGACTTGGGGTGGGGGTG
>NW_005350975.1:0-643 GCF_000412655.1 Myotis brandtii | reverse complement strand
TACCATGTTTCCTTGCACCTATTTATCTTGGCTTGGGGACCCTGATTAGGCTCATGCTCAGAACGGCCTTGGCCATTCTGGTATATTGACAACAAAGCGTCTGTGCTCCCACTGGCCTTGACTATCCGGGGACCCAGGTGTGGTTCCCACATTCCACACATTACACCAGAATGGCCATGTAGGGGTGCTCTGGCCTACTTGCCAGCTCCCTGAACACGGAGTTCAACACAAACTGTAACATGCTATGGCCAGTACTCTGGCCCTAACAGCAAACTTGTGGGTTCCACCCTACCTGGCCTGTACCCCCCTGTCTCTTGTAGGGAACTGTTACATTGCCAGGGCTGGCTCAAGGGGTGTGACTATAACTGATAGTCGTACCTGGTTCCCCAAGGGAAAGGAAGGGTTATTCATGGCCCTTCCCTAGTAACAGACCATGGCTATGTCTGTCCTGCTTCTTCTTTCCCCATTTGCCTAGGAGACAGGTCTTGGTCGGAACAGTTTCTCTGTTGCTTTCACCTGAACATATAGTCTCTGAAGGTACTTTTGTATACACTTGTGTAGCCTACACCTTTAGGCTAGGAGGGTCCACCCCTCTGTAGGGCTTTTCTGCCCCACATGGGTGATGGCTATTGCCTGTGCCATC
>NW_005350974.1:0-677 GCF_000412655.1 Myotis brandtii | reverse complement strand
GCGACCCACAGGTTGAGAACCGCTGTTTTAGAGGGATTGTCAGCACTGACTGCTAAAACCTTAAAACTGTCGCTCACTCTCAAACTGCATGGGAAAAACCGTAAATCAATGGCATGAACTAATATTTCTGTTGTGCAGAAATCGGCACATCTGTTGTCATGGGACTGCTGAGCAGGGAACTGGGGGTGGAGGGAGGGGGAGGGAGAGATGGGAGGAGAAGCCTCCTTCCGCTGTCCTTGGATGCTGTTTCTTCACCAGAACCTCTTCCCCGGCCGGATCCCCTGTGCCTCTTACACAATAAACCATTTGAGGCCGAGCAATAACTCGCTGATTAAATGTCTCCTGGAAAACATATCAGTTTACAATTTACCCAGGAAAAGGCTGCAGGCCCAAGAGCAGTGTGGGATTAGTCACACCCAAAACAAATAAAGAAGGAAATCGAGGGGACTGACGAATCCTGAACAGGCCCCAGGTTCGCAGCCCAAATACGGATAGAGGGTCACGAAGCTCCAACTGCAGAGTCATGGGGCCCCCAGATCTGAGTCGGAGGCTGCCTCTGAACAAGAGCTCCACGGCAGGTGCACGAATTCAGGTTGGAGAGGGCCTGCCCTACCCCAGGTCTGCACTCCCACGGGCCTCCCTAGCAAGGCCCTGTCAGGTGAGCAGGTGAGGGTGTG
>NW_005350973.1:0-838 GCF_000412655.1 Myotis brandtii | reverse complement strand
AGATATCCCTTATTTATAATCAGCATTTTCTTTCTTGCAGATTAGCTAGGAAATATTATGAAGAAGTATGGTTTGTTTACTAGTCTAATGAATAAAATTAGTGAATGTGGGACTCTACTCTGGCAGCTACTACCTTAGCAGTCTTAAAAAGTTACCATAACTCAGACTCTTTCATGATTTCACAGCAAGTAAGTCATATACTTTCTCTGACTTACGTTTTATAAACTGCATAGTAAAATTGACTACACAGTAGGTCCAGGCATGTTCGCTGCATGGAATATAAGATTTATGAAAGTTAATGCCTGGATATGTTTCTGGGCTTTATTAGAAGATGCTTTGAAGTCAAATTTCCTAGCATCTGATCCGCCTTCCTAGTTTGGAGAAATCCATATTTCTGTGGTCCTTGAAGTGGTAAAAAATATTTTTGTTTAGAAAGAAATTAAGAAGACAGACTATGTCCTTAATCTTTGGCAGCAAGGGTGAGAACAAGTTATCTCAGTTTGGTCAATGAGATACACCTACCAAGGATTATGAATCTTCAATGAATGACTCAAGATTAAGGGAAAGTAAAAGGAGGATCTTCATGGTGGGTGGTGTGGGGAGGGCAGTGCTGTCCATATCAGCGTGTGTGTGTGCATCCAGTAAAGAAGGGATATTTGTTAGAAGCTGCAATCCTGTTTAGTTCTCCAATTATCTTGTGGACCTTGTACATTAAATTTATATCCCTGCTAAGCCTAGAACCTGTTTCTAGCGTGTACATGCAAAACGCTATCAGATCACTGGAATACCTATTTTACAACTGTTCTGGACACAATTTTAAGTCATTGAGACAATCATA
>NW_005350972.1:0-616 GCF_000412655.1 Myotis brandtii | reverse complement strand
CGTTCTTGTCTCCTTTGAATGGAAGACATATGAACACCTTCTTCTTCGGTACATCGTACTTTACCTCTTGAGTATGGGTTTCATTACTGTACCTTCGAACGAATTTGTCCGGGTAACCATTGTCTCGGAGTGTGATGTGTAGTTTTTTCAGTTCTTCGTCTACGGTATCAGCTGAGCAGATTCTTCGGGCTCTTGTGAAGAGCCCTCTAACTAAAGATCGTTTGTATCTTATGGTACAGTAGCTATGGAAGTTCAGATACTGACCCATCCTGTCTTCTACTTCTGACAAGAAACTGAAAACGATCAGTACTTTCAGCTTCCATTGTGAACTTGATATCCGGATGACACTCGTCAAACGCAGCGAGGAGTTCGGTAGCTTGCTCCTTCTCTTTGAGTACTACGAACGTGTCGTCAACGTAACGGACGTAGAGAAGTGCTGATTCGATGGCAACTTTCATTTGCTCGGTTTCCATGTGGCCCACAAAGATGTCCGCTAGTATGGGACCCAATGGACTACCCATGGCTACGCCATCAATTTGGCGGTACAGTTTCCCATCAAAACAAAACTGGATGTTTTTTGTACATAAGTACAACAGGCTTTTCAAATCAACTGCGG
>NW_005350971.1:0-575 GCF_000412655.1 Myotis brandtii | reverse complement strand
TCTTCACCCAAGGATGTGCTTTTATTGCTTTTAGAGAGGAAGGGAAAGGGAGAGAAACAGAAACATCGATGTGAGAGAGAAACATCAATCAGTTGCCTCCTGTACATGCCCAGAACAGGGATCAAACCCACAACCTGGGTATCTCCCTGACTGGGAATCAAGCCTGTGACCCTTTGATGCACAGGACGATGCTCCAACCAACTGAGCCACACTGGCCAGGGCCCGCTTGTCTTTTTTGTGTGTGTTGAATGTCTGTAGGCATAACTCTGAATCCTGTTTCTCTTGGTTATTACAACATAACCATTTCCCATGTTATTGAAATTTTTCATAAACATAAGTTTTATGTACACATCCTTGTTAAAAATCTCAAGAAGTTGGGGCACTCCCAATACAGATAACTTACATGTCTCAATTTCCTTTGGGATTCTTTTATTAATGTGAATCATAACATCAACATTCAGAAACTCCCACCTTCCAAAGAATTAGCCAACACGTATCATTAAGTCTATACCATTTAAGATAGCACACATGGCATTTGTACCAAAAGAACTGCCTGATTTAATCCTCACAACAGC
>NW_005350970.1:0-226 GCF_000412655.1 Myotis brandtii | reverse complement strand
CCAGTTTCCATAATCATTAGAGAGCTCCAGGAGAAAATATGATACTACTACAACAATCTGCTGTCTTCGTGCATGGTAACATTTGGCTGTTTTTTTGTTCAGTGCTTTATGTTACATTTATGATTCATAGCTATTGTACTTCTATTGTTTTATGTGTTAAAATACACATATACACACATATAAAAATAAGCTACAGTTATCAGTAGTTATTACTGGGTATTATTAT
>NW_005350969.1:0-657 GCF_000412655.1 Myotis brandtii | reverse complement strand
AAGGCCCCACTGTATTAGCCTTTTATTATATAGGATTTGAGACATATACTTAAGGGTAAGTAACAGTAATTAAAAAAATGAATGAAAAAAAATTTGTCTCATCCTAAAGAGCTCAAGTTAAAATATATTGCTGCACTCATGTTGACAGAAACAAATGCTGATGATGTGGATTGAGTTTGGATTAAATTATCCATTATGATGGAAATCTTAAATTTGGTTTCTAAATATACATGTTTAGGAAACTTGATAAAAACAGTCTCTCCAATCCTATAGTGAATCTTCAGTAAAACAGGCACAAATAGCTAGCTGGCCTGCTATCTCAGCAGGATAGAACTTCCAAAATGGAATGATTTTATTGAGATAATTTCCCAGTGGCACCAAATATATTTTCCCAACATGTGAAAATACAAACCTAGAAACTAATTTATTTCTTTACTTTTAAAAAGATTTTCATTTCATTTTAACCATCTGTTAACATGGAAACTGGTCTGTAATCAAATACTAGGTCTTAAGACAAGTTCTCTCAGGACGGGGCCAAGAGGATGCGTTGAGGGAAGAGGAATCTTTCAAAACCATTTCTCTTAGAGTTTTGTATTATGATCCTTATGGTGTTTTATAACATAACACTAGGGGCCCGGTGCACAAAAATTTGTGCAC
>NW_005350968.1:0-293 GCF_000412655.1 Myotis brandtii | reverse complement strand
ATACGTAGGCACAATGATGGGAGGCGAAAGGGGAAGGTCAGTGATTGGAAACCCAGGCAGCAGGCAAGAGCCAGGTGGCAGGGCAAAGGCATCCCTGGGGGCTGCCTTTGCCCGCCCCCCAGTCGGTGATCGGAGAAGCCGGAGGGGAGTCAGGGAAGAGGCAGGTGCCAGCGTTCGCCTCTTCCCTGGCCCCGCCCCTGGCCATGGATCGGCAACCGGAGAAGCCGGAGGGGGCCAGGGAAGAGGTAGGTAGCTGCGGCTGGTGTTCAGAGAAGTACCTGTATTTTTAATAA
>NW_005350967.1:0-296 GCF_000412655.1 Myotis brandtii | reverse complement strand
GCTCCCACTTTCAATTTTAATTTATGACATGGCATTCTGCAAGGAATGGTGCTCCCTCCTCCCTCCTGTCAGGGTCCAGTTTGAAGGCCGGCCACGCCCCCAATCATGTGAGACCCAGAGTTCCACCGCTTTGGGACCCAGAGTCCCTCCTGCCGCCCTGGCTGGACCCAGGCTTCCTCCTGCCACGTTGGCCGGACCCAAGCTCCCTCCCGCTGCACCACGAAACCGAGACCCGTCACTCCGTGAGAAGTGCTCCATGCACCACCTGGTGACTGGTCGTTTGGTCATTTTGGTCA
>NW_005350966.1:0-567 GCF_000412655.1 Myotis brandtii | reverse complement strand
CATGGCAATTTTAGCATAGTTCCTAGGATATTGGTTGCCACTCAAAGGGTTCATTTAAACGTTGAATAATAAAACTGTACCAGACAGGAACCAGACCAGAATGGCTCTGCTTCAGACTGGCCAGTAGTGTGTGGGTTCTTGATTTTGTGCAGGAAAGATTTCACATCACAAGTCCAGGTGACTTTGAGAGCACATTTATTAAAGCTGGGTACAGTGAAACAAGGAAAGGCCTAGGATAGGAGAAACAACAGGAGAGAGCCCAGGTAGGGCTGCTTTGGTTCTCTAGAAATGTTACAGGGGAAAAAGTGAGCCATGACAGGGCTGCTGTTAGCTCACTGTAAAGTCAGAGAAAAGGGGGCCTTGGATACAAGTTCAGAGGGCTAGCCTGGGGTGAGCTGCCACTGCCCTCTGCTCTCCTCATTGCAAGTCTCGGGGCGGGCGGGGGTGGGGGGGCGCGGAACTCTTAAAGTTTAGGAGAAAGAAAATTCACCTAAAGCATCGATGGTCTACCTCTTGCATGCCCCCTACCAGGGTTCAAGCCCACAACCCAGGCATGTGCCCTGACCA
>NW_005350965.1:0-901 GCF_000412655.1 Myotis brandtii | reverse complement strand
GTCAGTGCATGTCATAGCGACCAGTCAACTGGTCATTTGGTCTTTTGGTTGCTTGGGTATATATATATATATTGCAGTCATTTATTGGGGTTCAGAAATCCTGATTACTGGTTCTTACTCTCCCAATCCCACTTATTGGATGTGTAACTATAGACAATTTAAGGCTCTGAGGTTCAATTTCATTTTCTTTGTAAAAGAACATGAAGTTCTTCTAGATTCTTGGTACTGACTTTTCTAGTGCTAAAATTTCAACTCTCTCCTTTATATCTTAGAAAATGGGTCAAGTCTGATTATAGCTGATGCTCCATTCACACAAATTTATATGTTAGGAATGTATTAAAGGGGCCAAGACTTCAGAAATGAACATTTTCACTCTCTCCAAGGTTTAGGGGTAATTTGGCATCTAACCTATATTCTAAAAGCCACATTTGTTAAGAATCCATCTTAAGATTTTAACCTCTGTTTATAATTGGTGTTAAAAAGATAAATTATATGTAGTTAACATAAAGTTCAATTCACTTATTGTGGGCAGGAATATCATGACTCAGTTAAATAAAATGCAAACCTATATCAAATTCTCATGGCCTTAACAGAAGAATGGCCTTGCAAAGATATCCATAACTAATCTGCAGAACCTATTACTATGTTATGTTACATGGCAAAGGGAAATTAAGGTTGCAGATTGAATTAAATTGCTAATCAGATTATGTGAAATGTGAGATTTTGCTGGGTTATCTGGGTGGGGACAGTGTTATCACAAGCACTCTTAAATGTGGAAGAGGGAGGCAGAATAGTCAGTGTAAAGTGGCAACATGTGAGAAAGATTTGAAAGCAATTGTGATCTTTGAAGATGAAAGGGAACCATGAGCAAAGGAGGGTGGGTAGCCTCTAAAAACTGGAA
>NW_005350964.1:0-712 GCF_000412655.1 Myotis brandtii | reverse complement strand
ACGCTCTAGCCACTGAGCCAAACTGGTCAGGGCAAGACTATTTTTTTTAATAAGTCAACTTAGATGTAGAGAAAAGTTGCAAAGATCATACAGAAAGTTCTCATAGAGCCCTCACCCACTTTCCTCTAGTGTGGTATCATCTTACATAATTGTGGTGTATTTATGAAAACTAAGAAACTGACAATGAATACTATTTTTAATCCCCAGTTTAGAGAGGAGCAGATGGAGGCTCAGTCACTTGTTCCAGGTCATAGTAGTTGGTAAGTGGAGGAACCTGGATAGAGACCCAAGGCATCCTTTCTAAAATCACATACGTTGAGGGGCCAATTTGCTAGCAGCCACATTTTTACATTTGATCTTCTGCTAAAGATCAAATAGAAATCGCCCCATCTCCCACCAAGTCAACAGAACCCACTTCCCAGGTTCAAGGGAGATCCATGAACGTGGATGCGGAGTGCTGTTTCTATGCAAATGAGTGTTATTCTTTGGTCAAAAGGACGGAGGGGAACAAGGTGAGGTGAGGAGATCATTTCTGTAATTTTTGTCCAAAGTGCCACAGGTCCAGCTCGGCAGGTCCCTGGATTCTGAACCTTCAGCTCTAACCTTCACGGCAGGCCAGAAGGGCGCCACAGCTTGGCCACCCAGGCCTCTCTGGCCAAAGCCACTGTTCTAAGAGACTGGAAGCCGCTGATGGCTCCTTGCAAGGGGCAGA
>NW_005350963.1:0-564 GCF_000412655.1 Myotis brandtii | reverse complement strand
AAAAGTCACAGGAGGAAAGCATATTTCAGGCTCCTCTACAAATGGAACTGGCAGCAACAAATAAAAAGTGCCTACTTCTGGCAAGTCGCACCCCTGAGGGACAGTACTTGCTGGGATCTAGGGTCAGCCTCCCTCAGTTAAATCAGAACCTCTAAGTTTCTCTTTGAAAGGAGATACTTCCCTTAGCCTCCATTTTACTCTTTGGAGACACACCACATTTTCTTGATGTTTTTTCCTTGGTTCTTAATGAAGAGTTAATGACTTGGAGTTTAGGGATCTTATTGGCACTTAGTCACCCAGGTGATGTATCCTCCTGAAAATAAACAAAGTCCGTTTTATTGCCCACGTCAAACATTCAGCCAGAAGCCCTAACAGCCCTGACATCTCCACCGGAGAGTAGGCACTCCCGGCGTGGGAAAGGCTGTCTGAACGTGGACTCAGGAGAGCGGAGGATCCCCGGGAAAGAGAATCTCACACTCACTGCCTTTCCTAAGGGATGCTGGAAATGTCACCTCCTATGTACCACCTGGAGTTAAAAGACACAGGCAGGAAGTGGAACGTGGT
>NW_005350962.1:0-1132 GCF_000412655.1 Myotis brandtii | reverse complement strand
TGCAAATAACATACTTTATTTATTTATTTATTTATTTTTACTATATACAATAAAGTATCACATAGTATCATGATTCTAAGCTTTTGGGAAATATTTACAAAAATTGTTGAATTATCCTCATTTTCTTCCCGGTAGTTAAATGGTATATAATTGATGTTCCTAATTTTTTGTCCACAACCCAGTGGGTCTTGTATTTTGTACCTGCTTTCTCCCTGGACCGGTAGCTTTTAGGAGCAAGACATTGTTCTAATCCATCGCTGATGGCACCCAGTGTTTGACACACAGTGCATGGACCTAGGAGCTTCATGTGCGTGTGATTCTGACTTTCTCCACTGTGTGGTTGGCACTCTCTCTGTCCCATGGCTAAGTGGATTGGTTTGGGATCTCTGAGTGGTCGGTGGCTCCTGCAAAATTCTGAGTGGAGAGACCCTTGGCTATGAGGAGAGATGGAGGAGGACCAACTTCTAATGTTCTTTGCCAAAGGTCAGGGCATTGCCTCTTCTCTGAATTGCTCTAATGTGAAATAAAAACTTCCCTTAATTTGGGACAGATAAGAATAATTTTGGGCAGATAAGATAAGAGCTCGGGGGAGCTGGGACTGCCCACTGGCTTGGCAGTGATGTTGCTACAAAATGATTATCTAAGACATTTTTTCCTGTCTAGTTGAGTTATTTTTGAAAACCTAGAATGACCTGATTTAAAAACAATAGATGGAGAAGTCCTGGCACTGCTGGGCCTCAGAGCCCACACCGGGAGCCTCAGCTGTCACTTGCGAAGCTATCCAGACAGCCCCGCATCCGGTAGCTACAATGGCTCACCATCTCTTTGTGTGCTTTTGGGGTTAATTGATTATATGATGGAAATTTTAGAAAGAAGGAAGTTGTGCAGGGGGATGAAGACTTTGTGGAGGAACCAAAGAGCAAAGCGTTACCTGCCAGATTAGTGTTTCTCACGGGGGGATGTACCTTAAGCAAAAAATTGGTGAAATTAATTAGGCTAATATCTGACAAACCCAAATAAGCTGCAATACATTCTCGAGAGGCACAAGTTCCCCTTGCCTCCTCCTGGTCCCCAGGGGGGCCTGGGGAGCACAGTGCACCCCAACCCTTTCCTCTGCTCTGAGATGCTCGTT
>NW_005350961.1:0-309 GCF_000412655.1 Myotis brandtii | reverse complement strand
CAAAATCAGCTAGAGCTGCATGCTTGGCTCCTGAAGGACAATTGGAAAAGTGTATGAGTACAAACCGCACAGAAAGACTGAGTCCAATAACTAATTGCATTTTGTAAACGAATTTCTAAGTAGAGATGATTTGGCATGTCTAACGAGCTTAAATTGTTAATAATGTATTGTTTTATAATACAAGTAACTATGCCGTTTTCATTACATATTCAAAACAATAGCAATAATTGTATAAAATTAGGCAATAAATTAAATATGTTTGAGTGAAGCTGCAATTGTAATGCCAAGTAATAATTAAATATGTACTGC
>NW_005350960.1:0-300 GCF_000412655.1 Myotis brandtii | reverse complement strand
CAGGAAACCTGAGGCCATGTCCCCCACCTCAGCACCCAGGCCAGGGGACCTGATTATGTGCCGGGGGACCTGAGGCCATGCCCCCTGCCCTGGCACCAGACTGGAGGACCTGAGGCTGTGCCCCCAACTCAGCGGGGCTTGACGAGGGTGGGGCCGGCTGGATCTGGTCTTGCGAAATTTCCAGGCATGTAACGGTGGGTGGGGACTTACTCTGGGTCCCGTGGCGCAATCCAAACTCTGACTGGAGGGAGATTTTCATATATATTTTACTAATATTCTTTCATCTCTGACACTTCTATT
>NW_005350959.1:0-399 GCF_000412655.1 Myotis brandtii | reverse complement strand
ACATACCTCAGTTGTAGGCTCCTCCTTGGCCTGGGCCGTGGTCTGGGAACATTCAGGAGGCAACTAATCAATGTATTTGTCTCACATCAATATTTCTCTTTGTCTTTCTCTCTCTCTTCCACTCTTTCTAAAAATCAATGGGAAAATATTTTCAGGTGGGGATTTAAAAACAAATTTTTCTTCACAGCAAAAGTAACCATCAATAAAATGAAAAGAGAGCTCATTGCATGGGAAAATATATTTGCCAATGATACATCTGATAAGGGATTAATTTGTAAAATATATAGGGAACTCATACAATTTAACAAAAGGAAGACAATCCAATTAAAAAATGAGTAAAAGACCTAGTAGATACTTCTTATAAGTGGACAGACAGAACACCAAAAGACATGCAAAAAT
>NW_005350958.1:0-938 GCF_000412655.1 Myotis brandtii | reverse complement strand
AGTCGATTTGCACATTACCCTTTTATTATATAGGATAGCCAAATGGGGGGTGCGGTGCTGGAATTTGTGTGTGTGTGTGTGTGTGTGTGTGTGTCAATATGTGACTCAGTGAAAAGAAATATTCTTATATGGGGAATTTGTTGCGTGTGTGTGTGTGAGAAAATGGAAGCTACGGCCAGGGTTTTGTTTTACGTGGATAAACATGTGGAAGTGGGCCGCACAATGACAGTGCCTTTCCCGTGTTCTGACTGTCCGCAACTATTTCAGTTTCCCACCTAGATGGTCTGCTCATGTTTCTTCCCAAGTTCTCAGATGCAGAAGGTTGTCTGGAACCGGACATCCCTCCTTCCAGATCCCTGCCCCCCGTTTCCTGCCAACCATCATTGTTCCATAACATATTCCCTTGTACTTTTTTTATGTATATGACGACATGTTTAATTTCCCCAATTATGTTGACAAGCTTTGGGAGGGCAGAAAAGGCATCTCTATTGTGTTCTTTTAGCGTTTGGCTTTTGTCTACCTCCCCTGTTATGGGGTCTCAATAACATTGTTTGTTTGATTGGCTGATATGAGGTCAAATCATGATTAGTAAGGGCTCGGTGCAGTGTCCGGAGCTTAGTAAGTGTTCAATAAATGTATGCAATTTAGTCAAAGGAAAAGAAGTCTTTCAATATCTTCTTCACATACTTGAATGAGAGTCTGATACAAAGCCTTGCTTGTCATCCTCAAATAAAATGGTCACTTAATCTTTCTTATGTGTTTAACTTTACTTTATATTTTTCTGTTAATTCTCATCCAGGAATATTTTTTCCATTGCTCTTAGAGAGAGTGTAAAGGAGGGAGGGGGAGAGAGAGAGAGACAGAGATGTGAAAGAGACACATCAATGTTGCCTCCCACATGAGCCCCAACTGGGGCCTGGGATGGAACACACAACCCA
>NW_005350957.1:0-322 GCF_000412655.1 Myotis brandtii | reverse complement strand
AGGAGAAAGTGAGAGTCAGGAATGATAGGAAAAAAAAGAAAAGAAAAACCATTCATGAAGAATTTAGTTTCCTCCAGTTATGGGGCTGGGTGCTCTCATATGTGTTAAGTCAACTATTCTTTCAGCTTCCTCTGAGGGAGAACTGTTAATGGTCTGGCTTTACAAATTAGTATCTTGACAATTAAGTTAGTTAGAGCAACTTGACCACAGTTTCTCCGCAGAAAGAAGCAGTTTTGATGCAGATCTAAGACTAAAAAGGTCTTAACTCTTCATCCCACCTACATGATTAAAGGACTTTTATAGAGAAAGAATACCTTTGGGA
>NW_005350956.1:0-580 GCF_000412655.1 Myotis brandtii | reverse complement strand
TAGATTCACTTCATTGCCTCAGCAGGAGGCACGTGCCCCTTAGGAATCATCACCTACACAAAACCAAACTTATTTTTAACTCTATTCTTTTATTGATATTCATGCATAGGAATTTTTTCTTTATCTTATGTTGTCAATGTCAGACCAGGCAGAGTATAAAAATGAAGCTATTATAACTAATATAAAACCACATATTTCCTGCCTGCATCCACCTACTCATCATGAGATTGAGTCTTCTCTCAAAAAATTCTGGTAGCCTCTAAGAAAACGAAGCATCATAGCTACTTTGTAACCATAGCTCTTTTCGTTATTTCCTGGTTTCTTAGCTTTCATGACAACTACTCCTGCATAACACGGATGCCCTCCAAAGGCACTGCCATCAAGGCCTGACATTGTTGCTTCTGCTCTCTGCTAACAAAGATGGTCTGTGCCCAATGTCCAGAGAGCTGATATCTGAAAAGAGGGCACTAAAACTGCATATTCTCACGGCAAAGCACTGCTTCTGCAGCTGATTCCACTTACTGGTGTCTTTATTGAGGCTCGAGAAGACACAAGAAGAGGGTGGCGCCCTGTCCATGGG
>NW_005350955.1:0-487 GCF_000412655.1 Myotis brandtii | reverse complement strand
AGGGCGTCCACGGAGCAGGGCGTCCACGGAGCAGGGCATCCACGGAGCAGCGCGTCCACGGAGCAGCGCGTCCACGGAGCAGGGCATCCACAGAGCAGCGTGTCCACGGAGCAGGGCATCCATGGAGCAGCGTGTCCACGGAGCAGGGCGTCCATGGAGCAGCACATCCACGGAGCAGCGTGTCCACGGAGCAGCGCATCCACGGAGCAGCGGGCCAAGCCAGCAGCTCCTGGAGTATTCAGCCTCTGAAACAGAAGGGGCTGGGGAGCTGGCTTTGTCCCCATGTGGCCCCCCATTAGCATCAGTTCTGGGGGAGGGGTGCTCCGGCCACTGGCCACCAGCAGGCCCAGGCCAACCAGGATCCACTCTGCTGGTTAAAATCTGACTTTCTTCAGAGGAACACGTGCTTTTGTTTTACAACGGAGCCGTCACCTTCGGGGAACACACATCACCGTCTAGCCCAGGGGTGGGCAAACTTTTTGACTCG
>NW_005350954.1:0-735 GCF_000412655.1 Myotis brandtii | reverse complement strand
TTTTAAGTCTGGTTCAATGTTTAAAATAAAATCCTTGAAGATGACTTTGACTAGGTTTTCAAAAGTTCAACTCAACACTACATAATATTTATAATTTGTCATGAGGAATTCTCCAGAAGAAACAGATCCAAGAAATAATAAGCCCTTTGCTTTCTCCTGGGGGGCTGAAGGCAGGTCCCACATACTTGAAAAATTTATGAGGTTAGGAAGAGAGATACAGTTGATGCTCATTATTCACAGTAGCTATGTTCTGCAAAGTCACTGCACACACTGAATTAATAAATACTGAACCACTGCTGCGAGGAGGAATATAGGGATAGGTTCCTATAAGCCTTTGGTCACAACGTTTTTTTCAACTGATCAACACATAACCTTTCTTTTTTAATGTGTGTTTCTGTTCAAAGACATCTTGTTTAATACATTGTTGATTCATTACCAGTGAACTCAGGGCCAAGTGCACTGTAACTCAGGCCTGAACAAGGCTTATCTAACTCCTATTTCCTTTGTAAGGCACATCACAGCTTTCCCGGGTAGCAACAATAGACAGCACCTCAGCACTATGCTTGGGGCCCATTTTAAACAGTGAATTAAAAAGCACAAATTTGTGGAAAACCGTACACTAAACAGATTGTGAGAAAAGGACACTGACTTACAGCCTAAGAGCTGAGGTCTTGTCCGACCTCAGCAGGGACGTTCACATCGGATGATTCAAGTTTTTCACTGTTGTTCCCATGT
>NW_005350953.1:0-573 GCF_000412655.1 Myotis brandtii | reverse complement strand
GGGAAAAGAGGTCAGTGCCCTGCGTAAATAGTCAGATATTGTTTGTTTTAAACATTCTTGTGACACACAAGAAGGAAGTCGCTGACATAGGGTCTACAGACCTTTGTCTACTTCTCTAGCACCATCTTCCCCACTGTCCTGCTAGCGTCTATGCTCCAGCCATACTCGCCTCCCATATCTATCATCCCTCAGTGCTCTGTCTCGCCTCCAGCCACTGCCTTACGTTCCTTTCCCATGGGGCACCATTATCAGGAATATTCTTCTTACACTCTGGCTTCCTTCTCCTCCTCCTTCAGGATTTATCTCCATCTCCGTCTATCTCTCCAGGAAGCTCTCTCTAACAATCCAACTACAGCCACTTCCACTTCCAGACTGTGTTGGACTCTCGTCCTTTCTGTTCCTGCTGCTTTCCCCTTGTACATGGTACTGTATTGGGCATGTTTGTTTGTTTGTTTGTTTGTCTGTTTGTCTATCTCGCTCATTAGATTGTGGCCTTATCTGTGTGTTTATAGCAATAACAGATAAGGCGGGCAAAAAAGAGTAGAATGTAGATCTACTGGGAAAGCAGGTTCT
>NW_005350952.1:0-2649 GCF_000412655.1 Myotis brandtii | reverse complement strand
ACAAAATCAATTCCAGATGGATTAAAATAAAACTTTAAAATTGTATAATAAAATGAGAGACATCCTTATAATCTTGAAAACTGGAGTGTTTACTAAACAAATACTAACCTTAAAAGCCCTTATGCCCCACACCCATCAGTTACTGGAGGTGGGCCACCTTGAAACTGGGTTATAAACTTGGATGATGCAGCTCCTTACAGCTGAGCTCTCTCTCAAAGAGGCTGAAAGCTGAGAGTAGCCTTGCTGCAGCACTCCTGGCAACTGGGAGGCTAAGTCCATGCCCAGAGGGGTAGGCGATGCAGGGGGTATATCACTCAGGGTTCACTATAGAAGAAATACAAGGAAATTCTTTACTAATAGTCACTGTGGCTTTTGGATTGAAACTGTTTTCGGGTTTTAATTCCCTCATTATGGCCACTCACTATTTGACATTTCTGCAGCAAAATCTGGGGCCAGACCTGTGCCATTTATCAGTTGCTTAGATCTGCTTCCTTCTCTCCTAGCTCTTACCCTAGAGTTGTCATATTGCCATCTGCCGCCATCTGGGTCTTGGTAGGAGTCAAAATTGAGAACTTGACATGTGGAAACTGTGGGTTTGAATTGTGGCAGGCCTTCACATCAGGTTCAGTAACTGATGTTACTTCCGGTCACAGCCACCAAGCCCTTTCTACCACTACCCAACTACCACCCTCAGGATTAACCCAGGGCTGCCTTCTGGAGTCTGGTTTATCTTGCCTCCTCCCACTCTCTGCAGGTTGGAAAATATGATGAGACAACTTATTGAACATGGTGGTGGTTAAACAAAGATTTATTTTGCTAGGGATGCATTTAATTCTCAGGGAGGCTTTTAAAATAAGATCTAGTCTTGTCTGGGAGATAACATCCTGAACAGTTATTTATAAATGACACTTTAATCTTAAGAAGGTATATTAAATTACAAACAATAACTTAGGTACTAGTTGAATTTAGAGTTTTAAAGCTCCTAACATATGAACTCAGGATCAGGCTTGGGTAGGGGAAGGTAGATAAGTAACCATCACAAGACCTTTCACAATAAGCCTGTAACAAATCCAAACAGAGACCAAGTTTTCTTACTTCCGAGCCAAGAGGCCAATTTGTGTCAGTGCTAATTTGAAAATCCCTTGGTCTCAAGTACTATAAGGTCTCAATTAGTTTGTTGTTTTCATTTGCATGAGACTCGTGACTGGACCAAAACCAACTCAGTGGTTCTTAGAAAAGTGGCAAGGATTGAAAGGGAAAAAGAAAAAGATGAAAAGGTGCCATTCTATTTAACTGGAAACTATTGTTGTGATTAGAACACAAATTAATAGTTTTTTCCTTCAGGCCAAAGTATCTAGAGAAGCAAATAAGCTCTTCAATTAGTAAAATCAATCAACAGGATGACCTTTGGTCACTGTTGAGCAGACTTGCTCATAGCCAGGGACATGGAGGGGAAATGTGCTACATCGCATTAGCAACTCCGGGAGCCACCTCTTCTTCACAAAGAGGATTAATTTAGTCAAACAAATAAGTGGGAGATATTGTTCTGCTTGCTCCACAATACACCGTCTCAATTGTTCTCCTCAAAAGAAAAAAATAATGGATGCTTAGAGTTCTGAATCAACAGCCAAATAGAGCTCTGTTCTTTCAGCCATTGTTAGCATTAACCCCATTTGAATATGCTGGCCTTGTTTTAAATATAGTACATCATAATAAAAAATAAAACAAATAAAATAAAATCTCCCCACAGCGAAAAAATAAATAAAGTACAAAGAAACTATACAGTGCTAACTCACTTGCTGCAAGATTTTAGAGGTTTGTGTGGAACTTGCTTCCCAATCTGGCTAAATATAATAACAAGACACTTTTTAAAAAAGATAATTGTTTTCAATATAAATTTCAGCCCCTCACTGACATTTGTTAGCACAAAGTCTGCTTGTGATGCTTGCATTTTTCCATCCTCACTGCTCTTTCATCTCCTCTTCTAAACTATTGACCTGAGATTCTTCCATGACTAAAGCCAGGCCTCAAAGACTATTACATTGTGACCACAGTCCTGGGGGTTTACATTTATGTTACCTGAAGCATCCATCATTTTTACTTGATGGGTGACATGGGCTTCTAAGTCAAAAGTTCCTACATCTTCCATATTGTCTATGACAATTTTGTGTATTCAGCAGGCACTCAATGTTTGTATTTAAGAGAATAACATTTTGTTCTCCCTGTTTAATTACAAATTAGTAAGTCAAAATATGAACCATAAGATCAAATTACTTAATAATTATTCTCCCTGTAAGACTTCATGTTCCTGCTCACAAGAGTGGTAAGAACTGGACCCTTTCTTCATCTTTGAAATTTTGAAGACAGATCAAAGAACCCAAAATTAAGGGCACATCATTTCATAGGTTAGGTGCTCCCAGGAGAAGACCCAGAGACAAGAATTTGAGTACAAATTGTTCATTGGAAAGTGACTCCAGAAAACACCAATAGGGAAAAGAAAGGAGCCAATAAAGTGTCCATAATTAAATAGGTTATCAATGTGATTAACTGGAACTTAATCCTACTGGGCAACTCCAAGAGCCAATGTATAGCATGTGCAGTAGAGTTATCCTACCACAGAGTGTAGAAGCAGGGGAATGTACTATACAC
>NW_005350951.1:0-298 GCF_000412655.1 Myotis brandtii | reverse complement strand
GGCGTGTGCAGGAGGCAACCAATCGATGTGTTGCTCTTACATCAGTGTTTCTCTCTGTATTTCCCTCTCTCTTCCACTCTCTCTAAAAATCATTGGGGGGAGAGGGGGGATAGGGGGAAATATCCTCGGAAAAGGATTAATTTTTTTTCTTTGATTCAAGAGAGTATATTGTATCTTCAGGGAAAATGGACAGATCTAGTGATCGAATACTCCAGTTACTTAATGAAGAATGTGATGAGGCTTGAATGATTACTAAACCTTGTTGTTTTCTAGTTATCAGTAGTAAGACCATTAAAGT
>NW_005350950.1:0-1174 GCF_000412655.1 Myotis brandtii | reverse complement strand
TGAGACCAGTAGAAGAACAAGATGATTTCTGGTTCAGCAAAATCTCAATAGGTTATAGTCAAGGGTAATGTTGCCAAAAATTCTTAAGTTTTCCTTTATAGCTAATACCCAATTAAAGACAACTCCTCTTTAGACTTGAAGATTTGATTGGTGCTGACATTGTAATTTCATTGAAGCAACCCCACAACCTGAAACTTTGTACACAACTTGAGGAAGATGCTTTCTGAATGTTTAGAGAAGTTGACTTACTGCCCTTCATTCTAATTTTCATTTTCAATTTTTTGTTTGAATTTGTGATGCAAAACACAATCCCTTGAAGAACATGCCTTTAAATCTCTTATCTCTAAATATTGCAGTGGAGGTATATAATTGACTTTCATGATAACAAAATGTCCTCTGAACTCCCAAATGCTTCTCAGTTTTAACTTCATGTCTATCAATTTTAGAAAGTATTTTCCAGGGATAGGACACAACCATCATGGAAGAAATAGCTGAGTACAAGGACATAGGAGTTTGTATGGTTCAGTGCTTTCCAGTGAACTATCTTCTTTCCCTAGAACAATAATTGGTTGTTAGTAAGTCTACTTTAGTATTAATATTCCATTGTTGTATAGCTACTTCAGTAAGTGTAGGATTAAAGAGTTCTTTTTTTCCAAAAAATATTTTAAACATGTAATCACTGTTCTTCATATTATGTGAACTATTATACAATCTTCCAATACTTTTTGCATATCATGCAGATTTTCCATAGCTGAAGAAGGATGAAAGATGTCATTCTCTCTTTGCTACTGTGAGTAATTCTGTGACATGTTCTGTGCTACAGCATGATATGCTTCCAAAATCCTTGATAGCATTTCTGCGTTTGATCGGTTCTTGATGTTATTTCCACAATTTTGAAGTAGGTATTCAGCTATTCAGTTACCAAAGGCCAAAAACAATGAATGGCAAGTAGCTGACTTTGGCCCTGTGTCATGACATAAGCCAAAATTTGGTGCATTTCTACTGTAAACTTGTACAGACTCGGATGTTAGCCGTATAGGGGTTGGGGGATAAGGAAGCAAGGGAAAGGGAAGTACTCTCCATCCCCTCTCCACTATCATGGATAGCAGGCATTGCATAATGAGCAAATAGTGCTCATAATTCCAGGTGGTGGTCACTGTCATCAGAGGGTGAT
>NW_005350949.1:0-794 GCF_000412655.1 Myotis brandtii | reverse complement strand
CTCCGGAGTCAGGGCACTGAGGCTGCGTTGGCGGCGAGGGAGCCGGGAGGTGAGCGGGGCCTGCTTCCCCTTCCCCGACCCAGGTGTCTGTCGGGTGCGAGTCCATGTCTCCCTCCTCCCCGCGCGGCTCCCTGCTCGGCCTCCGCTCCCCGCGTCCCCCTAGCCTAGGCTGCCTCTCCCACCAATTTCCTTCCTCCGGGATTTCATCTCTCCTTGCTCTCACCGTGCTTGTCACCATGTGCGTGAGTTATGTCTGCCCGCCCCGAGTTGCTGGCTCCCGAGAGGCGGCCGAGTCAGTCTGTCCATCATCACTCCGGCCGCTGGTGGGTAATGTAATGGGCGTTCAGAGTGCGGAGAAAGGGTGAGCGCACACGCAGTGCTGCTCTCAGTGTATCGTCGTTCACAGGAAGAAGGCCTGCGAGCCCGTCTTCAGAGTCTGTCCATCCCCACGCTCCCAGGTGGGCCCGGTATTCCACAAAGAAAAGGAGCTCTGCTCGCTTTTCCCCTTCCCCCCGCGAGCTCATTGAACGTGCTCCTCTGAGACTCGGGTTAGCAAGAGAACTAGTCCGTGTATATAAAAAGCCAGCGACCTTAATGCCTGAATGACTGGTCCTATGATGCCCACTGCAGCCCACCAACCAGGCGGATCAGGGGCCTGCGGCCAACCTCCCCTGTCCCTTCCGGGCTACCGGCCAGGCCCTGATCAGCCCCCATTGGGCGGGCTGGCCAGACCTGACCGTGCACGAATTCGTGCACTGGGCCTCTAGTATTTGTTGAAAGACTGGAGAAGGCAC
>NW_005350948.1:0-607 GCF_000412655.1 Myotis brandtii | reverse complement strand
ACCACTTCTCATATCTTCTCCATCCAATACCCAGTGTCCAAGGAGGTCCAGTCCCTGGCAGAGGGGTTCGGACCCAACAGTTAGTGTAGTCGAGTAGGATAAAGGAGTGAGTACTCCCACAATTGGTGCTGTGAGCAGGATCAAGGAAGAAATTACTCCCACAGCCACTCCCTGACCAATGGATCCTGCAATGGATCCTACATCACTCAGAATAAAAGCTGAAGTTCTTTCAATTGTCTGCAAGGCTGTACCTACTTGATTTCCATCTGACCTTCTCCCCTCTATGCCCCTCTCACTCTGCTCCAGGCACACCGACTTGTTTGCTGTTCCTAGAACATGCCAGGCATGCCTTCATTTTAGGGACTTACATCTGCCTGTTCTCACTCTTAGAATGCTCTTCCCTCTTATAACTGTTTGTCTAATTCCTTCAACCCCTTCAAGCCTTTGCTCAAAAGTCCCCTTCAAAACGAAGCTGGTTCTGACCATTCCATTTAAACTGCAACTTCTCTTCCTGCCAGCCCTCTCAATACTCTGTTCCATTTTTTTCTTCCTTATACAAAACATGCATCATGTTAATACACTCTATAATACTAATTGCTTATTTAAT
>NW_005350947.1:0-635 GCF_000412655.1 Myotis brandtii | reverse complement strand
TTGTTATTTAGCTTAGATTAGGAATCACAAATTACAGAAGTCCCCCACCCCTATAGGCAGGGGATGCATTCCAAGACCCCTGGGGATGCCTGAAACCTGGGGTAGTATAGAACCCTATTTATACTATGTTTTTTCCTGTGTGCATATTCTTTATAGCTTCTCTTTGGCATCTCCGAATTGCCCGCATCACTCTTCTTGCTCCTGGGAGCCACTGTTAAGTAAAATAAGGAATAAGGGTGACTTGAACACAAGCACTGTAATAGCACAACAGTCAATCTAATAATCAAGACAGATACTAAGTGACTAATGGGTAGGTAGCATACACAGCCTGGATATGCTGGAGTAAGGGGCAATTCATGTCCTGGGCAGAACAAAGTGGGACAATGGGAGATTTCATCATGCTACTCAGAATGGCATGCAATTTAAAACATGAACTACATATTCTGGAATTTTCCATCTCATAATTTGGACCACAGTTGACTACAATAAGTGAAAGAGTGGGAAGCAAAACTGTGGCTAAGAGGAGACTGCTCTAAATGTCTATGGGGATTGAGCAGGCAACACAAAAGATTAACCCGGTCCAACATAGGCTAATAGGAGTGTCAGAAACTATGGTGACCTGAAGTCAGAAAGCA
>NW_005350946.1:0-575 GCF_000412655.1 Myotis brandtii | reverse complement strand
GGCTCCTACCAGGAAGAACTATAGTGCTTGGGATGCACGGAGTCTCATAAAACTCTTAGAGCCACAGAAAGAACTCCTGCTCCTAAGTGTGAATAATGATGTGACCCACCATTTCACAAGAATGATATATTGAGATCAAAGCATGATTGTCTTTTCCAAGGAGGCAAAAGCTCTTTGATCAACATGAAAAGGGAACAGGGGCTCAAGAGTCTATATATATAAAAGCCTCAATGACCGAATAACCAGTCAATTGGTCGCTATGACACGCACTGACCACCAGGGGGCAGATGCTCAATGCACGGGCTGCCCCTTTGTGGTCAGTGCGCTCCTACAGCGGGAGCGCCACTCAGCTGACCAATGGGCACCAGATGCCAGGTTCACGGCTGACAAACGCAGCTGCTGTGGCGCGAGCCTCTCCCGCCTCTGCAGCAGTGCTACTGAGCTGCTGCGGCACCGGTAGGCACAGCGGGGCTGGGATGAGTGGGAGCGATGCCCAGCCTGGGCTTGGGCTCCTCCCGGGCCGCCTGCTGCTTCGTGAACTACTACATCCCTCAGGGGATGTCAGACTGCCAGTT
>NW_005350945.1:0-2611 GCF_000412655.1 Myotis brandtii | reverse complement strand
TTCTTTATGCCAATACTTAGAAACACTCCTTAATCCCTGGATCCTAGAAGAATAAAATCTTATACATAGGTAATACATAATTCTTTCCACATTTTCTGCATATTATTTTTACTATATGAATAGTACACTTAATAAGATTTTAAAGATCATTTGGCTGCCAAAGGATGAACAGTTCAAACTAAAAGACAGTTTGATAACAGTCTTTATGTAGAAAAACAACCCTCACAATCCAAGAACTCAGGATTATCAAGAACTTCCCACAGCATGTAAACCATCACCAAAAAAGAGACAGTAATAAAGTCACACTTATTTAGTCCATAAGTCAATTCAAACCGTTAGTGTTCTACCTGGTAATACAATTCTGTTTGTCACTGCAAAATGTGTACATAATGCACTACTGGGTGGGAAGCTAGGTGACATTTTCAACTAGGTAGTGAGTCACAGTAAATTATTTCAGCAACTGCTATTTCCCTCTATGTGTATATATAAATATATAACCACAGAAGAAAAACACAACAAAACAAAACACTAATAAGCCCATCTACAACACAACTATAAATTTTGTGAAGAGATTGACCTCAACGTCTATTTCCTATAAACATATCAGCAAGTGCACCATTCCCTGGAGATTAGCACATACAATGCTCATGTGGGTTAGAAAAATATCTGAATTCCCTTTAGAATTAGGACCATCCATTGAACCAAAGGAGCATGAAACAGGTGTTTGCCAGCCTAAATTTCCTATGGGATCATTCTCTAGGGATATAAATTTCTCATTATTCTCCAAACATGGGTAATCTAATTATATGACTCAGAGTCAAAGGCCAAGTAGGGATTGATTGGAGCTATCAATAATGGTATCTCATTTAGAGAGCAATGAGATACCATCATTACCCTGATGTTGACTGATAACCAAAGTGGGGGGAGGGCAAAGGAGGAGCCCACAAAGTGACATCTTAGATTATGTTGCCCAGAAACTATGCCTGAAACAAGGGCTAACATGTGAGAGGTTTAACTGGTGATATGTTCTCAGGAAGCAGAAATGAGCAAAAGCTGGGAGTGAAACAGGCCTGATTGCAGGGAAGTCAATACAAGGATGTGTTATCTGATTGGCTATGGAATTAGCCCCCATAGAAACTTCTGGTGAAATACCTCTCAGAATAGCAGAAGAAACTGCAGAAGAAAAGAGGAAGGATGCGTTTCTTTGCTCCTATCTCCTTGCAGATCACAGGTAGATTCCTAAAGCATTAGTTCCTCTACAGTGTCTGGTGGTACCTGTGTAGAGGCCCAGCCAGTTCATATACGTCCTGGCCCCATGTCAGAGAGACCACGGGTTAGACACTAAGATGCAGAGAGAGAGGCCCGATCAAGTGCACCTGCAAAATACTTACCTGTCACCACAACAGTTACCGGAATAAGACAGGGGATGTGTAGACTGGAGAGAGGTATTGGGCACATTGCCTCCCTTATTAAAACTCTAATACTAAGGCAACCAATTAACAAAAATTAATTCCATTTAATATTTTTAGAAAGTTACATCATTCAGGAAATGTTTTAAAACTAAAAGCAAATGTCTAGTTTGCAATATTGCATTCTCTAATGGGAAAAGAGAAAGTTAAATGCACTGTGGAATTTTCTCCACAACTTTCCCACCACAGCCCCTATATTTTTTTTCCCCACATTTTCCTTCTAATGCTTATAATTGAAATGCCAGGAAAATCCCCTGCTCTATTTCTGTCCCAAATAATGGATTTAGAGAGCAATGAGATACCATCATTACCCTGATGCTATTCAGCTGTGCCATTCATTTCCTCTGGACTCAGATGGCTCTCAGCCTCCATGCTCTCTTCAGCAGCCAAGTCCAGAGGAGAGATGAGCTGGCACACTTCCAAATCATTAAAGACAGAGATTTGGCTGGTATGTGCGAGAAACACCGAGGGACTTGAAAAGAGGAAGTTTGGGCTTTCTCAGATGAACTGACTCACGCAGACCTAGTGTCAGTCTATTTCTAGATCTCAATCTGCCCAGGCATTTCCAGACAGTGCCTATGGAAATGAGTGCCTTTTGTCTTCTTGTATTTAATTTGAACCTTGCAAACCTTATTCAATGATTTGATGTTTGCCTGGGAAATTTTCACACGTAGTTATGAGCAGGTAAGCAGATTTGTGTTGATTATGTTGGTCCTGTGAAACTGATAACTTGGAATTCCTCAAAAGAAAAAAAGAAAGGTGTATATAAAAGTATTAATTATAGATGTAAAGTCTTTATCAACTCCTTTTTAAAAAAGTAATTTTAAACTAGAATACTCCAAGTATGCTGAGGTCTTACTGATGTTGCCCTCCCTCTCCACCTCCAGACAGTCTTGGAAGAGGATATATCCAAAGATAAGTCTTCAGGGCAGAATTCCTTTACCATTGACCTCAAGTGTAAAATGCCAGTCTTTTGATATGTCCTTACAACCTGACAGGTCATCACTGCTGAAGAATTATATTATAAATTCATCAGAATGAATTTATAAGTGAGTAATATATGTGAAATAAGCTTAGTTTTAAAAAACAAATAAGAAAGCAATTCTCAATGTTTAAATAAACAATTTTTACAGTGTGACTGA
>NW_005350944.1:0-297 GCF_000412655.1 Myotis brandtii | reverse complement strand
AATATCACATGATCTCACAAGTGGAATCTAATGAACAAAATTATTTGATCAACAAAATAAGACCCAAAGCATGGAGGCATGGAATAGACTGACATACTTCCATGTGGGGTTGTGGGAACAAGAAGAGATAAATCAAAGAACTTTTATACTTTATTGCCTGGATACAGGCAATAGGGTAGTGAAGCCCTCAGAGGGGTGGGTAGGGGCTGGGAGGAGGAGGGTGAAGGGGTGGGGAAATGGGAGATATCTGTAATACTGCTGGAAGCCAGTCCATCTTTGCTGCTTGACACAGTCACT
>NW_005350943.1:0-1062 GCF_000412655.1 Myotis brandtii | reverse complement strand
GTGTGTGTGTGTGTGTGTGTGTGTGTGAGTATGTATGTATTTTAGGGTTATGTTTATTTATATCAGTCTACTTCAATTGTAGGCTTATATGTATCATATAGATTTTTCAGTGTGTTTATAAATTAAACTACATTCATTTTAAGACTCTTAACCAATATAGAATAAAGTCCATATGACTTTGCCTCATTCAAATAGATAATTTTCTATACAACTGTGATATATATTTATTAGTATCATATCCTGAATAGTGTTACCAGTTTACTACTCTTTGATTTAGAATATAGGATGTCCAGTTTAAATGACCATGAGGAGTCAGTGAAAAGGGAAGAATGATAGACTTCTCTAGTCCTTCTGAAATAAAATAATCACCTTACCCCAGAAATAAAAGGTTCCTAGGAGCCTCACAATTACAGTTTTTGTTGTAAGGCAGAGGGTTTCTTACTGCCCTCACAAAATCAATGACTCTTCAACTCCATCATTTGTTTTATCTACTTTCCCCTTTTCTAACATTGACCAGCACATGTGCCAAAGGGACATATAAACCACTCCTTTTAATGTTTCTCAACAGAAAATATTAGATAATAAAGAGATTTTCCTCCCTATGTGGGATTATTATAAAATTTATGTCTTATAGCAAAAGAATTTTATCATCACTGTTGAAACTAGAGAAAGTACAAGGGACAGCATAGCTGCTTACTGCATTTATAGAGATATCTAAGCCATATGTCTCAAGAATATTTCATGGACACATGCAATGAAAAAATAATTTCTTCTATGCCTATATTAAATTGTCAGTCTGAGGAATAACCTGCTCTGTAAGCATTTATAAGTTACCATATACCCTTAAATTTATATTACCTACTACAAAGAAGATAATAATTAGAAAAAAGTAATATCTGTTCAGAGATGATCTGCAAAATGGGTTAGTACCAATGATGCAGTATAGTAGAACATTTCCAAATAATTACTCCCATCCCTACATCCTCATGTCACCCGTCCAGAAGTGAAGTCTGCTTTTCCTCCTTGAATCGGGCAGGCTGTTTGAGTTGCTTTTTCTTTTTT
>NW_005350942.1:0-547 GCF_000412655.1 Myotis brandtii | reverse complement strand
CAACCAATGAATGCATCAATAAGTAGAACAACAAATCAGTATTTTTCCTCTCAAAAATTAATTTAAAAAAACACAATATAATGGGGTTGACTTGTACCACTTGGAAACAAAAAATAGGGTTGCGCACATCAGAGGAAAGACTAGAGGGCACTCGTAGCTGCAGAAAATGGGGAACAAGCCTGGGTAGCGATAAGAAGGAGGAACAGGTTTGAGCTGCACTTCTGGAAGCAGCCGAGAGCATTGGTGTGGGGCTCAGCTTTGGGGAAGGGAGGAAGTAGGGTTTTTAAAGAAAGATTCAGCTCAAGAGTGATCAGCAAGGCAAGGTTATGGAAGGGGCTGGAGGAGAGGGGGCGTGTGACACACACATCATTCTAGTTCCTGCGTGGAGAGTGTGACTATAATAACCTGCAGCTGCCTGCAGCCCCCAGGCGTTAACTGGGAGCTGAGCCAGAACGGGAACAGGGAGGAGGAAGTCTGGCCAGTGTATGAATGTATATGCAGATGATCTTGGGCCTGCTAGCATTTCCCTTAGTGCAAGTACTCCTGC
>NW_005350941.1:0-589 GCF_000412655.1 Myotis brandtii | reverse complement strand
ACACACGTGTCATAGGTTCGCCATCACTGTTCTAATCCTTGGAACCTCTGAATCTGTTATCTTACGTGGCCAAAGAGATTTTGTAGATGTGATTAGATTAAGAATCTTGAGTTGGGGAGATTATCCTGGATTGTCCAGGTTGGCCAAGTGTAATCACAGGGTCCTTATAAGAGAGGAAGAGAGGATACCAGAAGTAGAAAAAGGAGGTATGATTATGGAACCAGATGTTGGAGTGATACACTGTGAAGATGGAGGAAAGGGCATGAGTTAAGGAAGGCAAGTGGCCTCTAGAAATTTCCAAGGCAAGGAAAGTTCCTGGAGAAAGAATGCAGCCCCTGGATATGAGACTGGATATGTTGACCTTCAGAACTGTAAGAGAATAAATCTGTTTTGTTGTAAACCCCGAAACTTAAGGCGGTAATTTGTTCTAACAGCAATAGGAAATGGATTCATTTACTCCTCCTGTCCCCAGACAGAGTCTCTTAGAAACATTGAGATTGCAATTTCTTTTTTCTTGTGAGTATAAAATGAAACTAGAATTTGCTTTATTCTTTCCCCCCATTTATTCTCTTAGTGATATATTATTTCT
>NW_005350940.1:0-718 GCF_000412655.1 Myotis brandtii | reverse complement strand
GAAGTAGAGGAAATGTTTCCTAAATCATTTGATGAGGTCAGCATTACCCTAATAATCAAAACCAATAAAAAAAGGGTATTAAAGGAAAAGAAAACTATACACCAATATTTCTCATAAACATAGATGCCAAAATCTTTAACAAATAATTATCAAATTGAATCCAACAATATGTAACAAGAATCGTACAATGGCCAAGTCAGATTTATCTCAGGCATACAAGGCAGTTTCAATAGATTTAATGTAATTCATCATATCAACAGGCTAAAGAAAAATCTCATAACATATCAACAGATGCAGAAAAACATTTGATAAACTCCAACACTCCTTCATGATAATAAGCCTTACTTAGCATACTAAAAATAGGAAAATCCTCAATTTGATTTTTTAAAAAATCTACACAACCACTATAGCAACCATCATACTTAACTGTCAGAAAATTAAAGCTTTCCAACTAAGATCAGGAATAATGAAGGATGTCCCCTCACACCACTACTTTTCAACATTGTATTAAAAGTCATAGTTAATGAAATAACACACAAAAAGGGAAGGTATACAGATTTGCAATAAATAAGTAAAACTGTCTTTATTCATAGAAGTCATGATTATTTATATAGAAAAGCCAAAGGGATAGACAAAAACAAGCAAACAATAAAAAACACTCCTGGAAATAATAATAAAAACATTATAGCAAAATTCCAAGATCTAAGGCTAAAGTACA
>NW_005350939.1:0-818 GCF_000412655.1 Myotis brandtii | reverse complement strand
GGTGGTCAGTGCGCTCCCACAGCCAACCTTTCACAGCCGACCAACCTCCCTCATTCCTGCCCGTGGCCGGCCAACCTCCCGCGGTCCCTCCACCCCGCTGACTGGCCAACCTCCCGCGGTCCCTCCCCCCCGCTGGTTGGCCAACCTCCTGCAGTCCCTTCCCGTGTCCTTCACCCCCGGCTGGCAGAACCCAATTGGCCCAGCCCCAGTTGGGACTGGGTGAGACAGCCCTGATGACCCTAATCACCAGCCAGGCCTGGGGACCCCACCCATGCACAAATTTGTGCACCGGGCCTCTAGTAATTTTAAAATATAATTTAAATAGCTAAACAAATTTCTATCATATGCACATAAATAACCTACCTACCATTATTGGTCACTTAGATTATTTTTATTTTTTAATCATGAATAATACCAAAATTACAGACTATATTTTTGTGTGCATATTCATTATTTCCTTAGGGTAAGTAAATTTCTATATTTATCCTAAATATTCCTGGCACCAGAATTGCTATGTCAAAGAATATTTTTTTTCCTTTTTTAAATACAGTGTCAAGTTTACCTCTAAAGGCACCTTGAACATACACACTTCTGGCCCCTGTGAGAAGACTGCCTGTTTCTCTCCACTCTTGCCAATACGTGGCCTTGCCATTCTTTTCTCATTTTGCAAGAAAGGCAAGAAAGTCCTTTGTTTTACACGTATTCCCAGAAACCCAGGAGGAACTCATTGAGCTTTTATTGTGTTTTACGCTGGAGAGCTTTCATCTGAGGTTATAAATCCATGGCTTGTAGACACACATGCTAGAGCATTTTTTCCC
>NW_005350938.1:0-278 GCF_000412655.1 Myotis brandtii | reverse complement strand
GCTCCTGTCCGCCCCCCTGTGTGCTCCTGGCCGCCCCACCATGTGCTCCTGGACCAAGGAGCCATGCAGGGACCTGTTAAACGCCCTCGGAGCCGCCCTGGAGTTGCGGGCGCCCTCCTCACATTAGGGATCCGTGCACCTCCCCCCCCTCCCCCGCCCCGGAGAGGAGAGGCCTGTGTCCGGGTGAGTGTCCCCAGTGGACACCCTGTGGCGCAGAGAGACCTCCCGGACCCCCTGTTCCTGCTCCGGGGCCCAGAGGCGGGGCCGGAGAGCGCGGC
>NW_005350937.1:0-361 GCF_000412655.1 Myotis brandtii | reverse complement strand
ATCATAAATCCCTAACTGGGCAGGTCACAGTGAGTAGGCAAACCCCATGCATGTAACTTTTTAGTAAAAGGTTTACCTTTGCCTTAAGCAAGCCCTGTCCATTGTTTCTTTGCATCTGGGTTAACACACCTTTGAAATAAGCCATAACCACCCCCAAAAGAGCATGTAGTCTTGTTAACTGTCCTGCAATCTGATGTCCCCCTTGCTTTCTCCCACCTTCATGTAATCTTCATTATGTTCCCTCCTTACTCTCAAATGTATAGAAGAAACTGAAAACTATTATTCTCTGAAGTATTTATCTCAGTCTGTTGAGATCTTGATTACAGATGTATCCTGTGTTTGGTTCAAATAAAGTTTTATA
>NW_005350936.1:0-998 GCF_000412655.1 Myotis brandtii | reverse complement strand
GAATTATAGATGACTTTATTCTATCTATAGATAGATGCTTTTCAAATTTTCTATACCAACACGGAGCATTTAGCATTTTATGACTTAAAAACTATTATCCTTTAAAGTAACTAATTAGCTCACCTATAATCCCAGTCCAAATATTTCTTCCTTCATAAAACCTTTGTCAATTAATCCTTATTAAACAATCCCAAACATAATGCATTCCTATTTTGTTATCTAAGAAACTGAGACTCTAAGAAATTAACAAAAATGTGCTGGGGAATAGCACATCAAGATTTAATCTAAAAATGCAATGCTCTTACAAGCATAATGTGATGATGTTTTGATTTGTCCAGGAATGATGAGAGTTTATTCATATGTACATACACACACAATGAACATTATTCAGCCATGAGAAAGAAGGAAATTCTACCTTTGCAACAACATGAATGGCCCATGAGGGCATTATGCTAAGATGAGTTAGACAGAGAAAGACAAATATTATATGATGCTTATATGTGGAATCTAAAAAAGCTGAGCATGTAGAAACAAAGAGTAGAATGGTGCTTACCAAAGGACTGGAAGTGGGTGAATAAAGGAGATGTTTATCAAAGAGTACAGACTTTGAGTTAGAAGATGAATAAATTCTAGATTCTAATGCATAGCATTTTGGCTATATTCAATAATACTGTTTCATATATTTGCAAATTTCTAAGAGACCAGATCTTAATTTTCTTATCACTAAATGAAATAATTATGTGGCATGATGGAGGTGTTAGCTAACACTACAGAGGTAATCATATTGCAATATATATGTATCAAATTTATATGCTTTTCACCTCAAAAATTATGCATTGTTATGTGTCAACTCTATATGCAATAAAAAGTACGCTCATGTCATTTAAAGGCAAACTGTTTTTCAACTAATGACTTAATGCCACAAAAATTGAGACATCTATGTGTGGTGCATATTTCTGCCGGACCTATGAACTAAGTCTAAGATGAAGACAAGAGAC
>NW_005350935.1:0-455 GCF_000412655.1 Myotis brandtii | reverse complement strand
TCTTTAATTTCTTGATATGTAAAAATTAGATGATAAGACTGGTATTCACGTTGCACTGTCAAGAACAGCTTGGAGCACACACAGGCAAACATGCATCCCAGAAAATGCCCCAGAGTCTGTGAATCTACTGAAATGGAATGTAAAATTGGAAGTGCACTCGTGTGCCAGTGCACATGTGAAGTCTTTTTCCTACGCCTTAGCTTTAATGAGAATAACAGGGAACTGCAGTTTATTTTAGTGCCCTTCCTCTTTAACTTCCCCCTTCCTTCACGGATTCACCCGTCTTCTACAGTTACTTATTAAAAGGTTCCCATTGGAAGGCAGCCACTCAAGTTTCTGTCCAGCTTTACCTTGCCATGGAATTTTCTGTGAATCCAATCTTATTCCCCCTCTTTTTAAACATTTTTGACTGGGCCCGGCTGCCATTGCTCAGTGGTTGAGCATCAACCTATGAA
>NW_005350934.1:0-293 GCF_000412655.1 Myotis brandtii | reverse complement strand
CAGTAGTGTATCCTGTAATGTAGGGAGAGGGGTAGCACATCCTCATTCTGCCACTTATTGTCATCAGATAAAATGAAGATAATAATTCCTACCCTTCAGGGTATGCGTCAAGATTAAATTGATAAAGCAATTTGAGCACAGTTCCTGATAAAGATTAAACTTGGTAAATGGTAGCTATTTGTCCAAACCAGTACACTTTCAGAAAGGAAATAAAGTGCTAAAATGATACATATTATATAATGTACATATTATATAATTTAAAAATTTATATACTAAAAGTTTAGTTTTATTGT
>NW_005350933.1:0-296 GCF_000412655.1 Myotis brandtii | reverse complement strand
GGTACTGGGAGGACGTTGCCATGCTGGTGGAAGGCGGTATTGAGGGAGGCAGCGGGCATGTGCGCAGTCAGGTTCGGTTTGTAAGACATCCCCCCCGGGTGGCGGGGCGCATGCCCCAGGAGGCAACAGCCGCAGCGAGGCTGGGCAGCGGAGAGGTGGGCCTGGAGTCCGTCCATCCGTGCGACCACCGAGCTGAGCTCCCGCGCACTTTTTGTTGTTGACAGCTCGAGCCGCACCTGCAAATATGGCTGTCCCTCATCCTGACACCACCGCAGTATCATGATCTTTCAGTTTCT
>NW_005350932.1:0-639 GCF_000412655.1 Myotis brandtii | reverse complement strand
CCCTTTCCTCAAGTCCCTATCAAAATCTTCTCTTGGCCGGTGCTCAAAGGAGATGATGAAGACAACACCGGCTTATAACCCCTGCTTCCCAGGTCATAGGATTCATGAGCGAGGAGAACCATGCTGCTGTATATTTTCATATATCTCACCATTTCTCAAAGGACTGAGGACAAATATTCCTTCTTCACAAAAATGTATATAGAAAACTTGAATGCCCACCACTGTCCTGTAGTGTATAGGGAATTTTTATCTCGAGATCAGGAAATCAAAACTGTGATTGGTGACTATAACAGATGCTGTTGATTTTCTACTCCACCTCACCAAAGTCCACCGCTGAGTTCACCTGAAGCAGACAGCTTTTGACTTCAAGTCCTTTTTCATTCACGTGCACAACAGCCGTGACATGCCAGGGGCAACTCTCACACAGGGAGAGAAAAGGGAAGTGGCTAAATATCCCAGCTGCTCTGTCCCTTCGCAGGAAAATTCAGAGCTGCACTTTCCAGGATTACTAAGGTGATTTCTAGAAGGATTGAGCTCCAGAGGTCCACAGTAGTAATGGATCATTCCGAGACTTACTATTGCTTTGTCTCACTGTCCCCATACCCTCTATTATTTGGAATTAATTTCCAAATAAACTCA
>NW_005350931.1:0-325 GCF_000412655.1 Myotis brandtii | reverse complement strand
CTGCACACTCCCTACTGGGGATGTGCCGGCAACCAAGTTATATGCCCTTGACCTGAATCGAACCTGGGACCCTTGAGTCCGCAGGCCTACGCTCTATCCACTGAGCCAAACCGGTTAGGGCTTCAGTGTTACTTTTTAATGTCAGATTCTACTAACATAAATATTTCCATCTTTGATTTCTCTTAATTTGCATTTGTTTTATATGTTCCCCCTTTTCTTTACCTTAATTTTTTGTTTCATTTTGTGATTCATTTAAATAGTATGAAATTCAAATTTTATTTTTAAAACTTATTTTTAATTATAGTTGATATACAATATTATATTA
>NW_005350930.1:0-298 GCF_000412655.1 Myotis brandtii | reverse complement strand
CACATGCCTGGGTTGTGGGCTTGATCCTCAGTAGATGGGACACTTTGCATATTAGCCTTTCATAGATAGATAGATAGATAGATAGATTGATAGATAGAAGATGTTTCATGTAAGCTCCATGATACATAAAGAAGATAGCTACTTAGCTCTTAAGAATACATAGAAGAAAAATACAGGAATCAAAACAGATTAATTTTTTAAAAAATCAATGAAAGACAAAGGAAGACAGCAGTGAGGGAAAGCAGACCAAGACTATAAGACAGATGAGGGCTTAGACGGACGTGTTGGTGCTTTGTCC
>NW_005350929.1:0-599 GCF_000412655.1 Myotis brandtii | reverse complement strand
TGATTTCAATCACTTCTATTTTCCCATACTGTTCAAATAATCTCTTAGGTGATTTTCTTCAGTGTCTTCTTTAATACAACTGACAAAAATCTTTTTCACAGCTAAGTGGCACCAGGTCTTTGAGAATCTTCTCTTGAGTCAGCCCTCATTGGTTCTACTACTCTTCCATCCACCTTGTGTAGCCTTACATTCATTTGTAGCTGCATCCACCTCCTCCACAGTGGCATAGGTGACAAACCCAAAGCCTCTGGAGCACTTTGTATTTCGAGGTCTTATCACCACACAGTCGGCGATTGTTTCCCATTGCTCAAAATGGCTCTGCAGACTCTCATCAATTGTTTCAAAGTTCAAACCTCTGATAAAGAGCTTCCACAGCTTCTCTGGCTCTTTGGGAGACTCAGACTTGGACATGATGACTGTGGTAGGGGAAATTCCAATGATACTTACTCTATGGCATTCACCAGCAGAAAGGAGTTATTTAAGGAACCTATCACTATCAGTATTTCTTGAAAGAGGTTTTCTATACCCTCAGCTTCTTTTTTTTTCTTTAACCCACTTTGAGTTTATTCTTTTTTTATTGTTTTATTGCTTAAAGTATT
>NW_005350928.1:0-295 GCF_000412655.1 Myotis brandtii | reverse complement strand
CCTGACTGGGAATCAAACTGGCAACCTTTGGGTGCACAGAACTGTGTCCAACCACTGAGCCATTAATGTCACAATTGTATTTTTATTTGTTTGCTTATTTACACAAACATTATATTGCACTTACCCTGGGCCAGGCACTTCTAAACACTGTACTTAAGTCAATCCTTACAACAGGCCTATGGCATGGGTACTACTTGGTAGACAAGGAAACTGAAGTACAGAGAGTTTCAGTGACTCATTCAAGGTCTCACAGCCAGAAAGTGGCAGAACCAGGATTGGAACGGAAACAGCCTGC
>NW_005350927.1:0-643 GCF_000412655.1 Myotis brandtii | reverse complement strand
CCCAGGTCCAAGGGATACAAGAGCAGCTGGAAAGCCCGAGGACACAACTATCTCACAGGCCACAAGATTGTGAAGCCCTGAAATTATCTTCACCGTCCGGTACACTCAACTCATTCTGCATTTGTAGGAATTTGTGTAAAGAAAATGGTCTGTTGAGAGCTTGGCAAACACCACCAGGATCTATGGACTCAGGCTGCTAAGTACACTTGCCCAGCCCAGAGGCCAGGTTTCCTCCAGGTGCCTGTGTTATCTCAGGGCTCAGTCTTCAGTGCTCACTCTTGCCAGTTACCTGATCATTTACAGAACTTCACCTTCCTGTCCACAGTCTTCTAGTCTGTCCTTCCTCTGAGCAATGTTAGGAAAAGTTAGAACCCTACCCCACAAAATGTCCCTCCTTTTTTCACAACCATCTATGCTCCCAGCGTTCTGAGAATGAAAGTAAAATTCCTAGTGCAAAACCCACATCTCATCTCTTTGTTGCCTTTAGATCCACAACAGGCCCGGGTTTTCCTAATCCTCCTGGCTCAGACCCTCCCCCGTGTCCTTACAAGGTGGCACTGCAGCCTGTGGTCCTCTTCCCCCATCACAGCCTGTAGCACCCAGGAAAGACTCACTGTTTTGGATGCGGCTTCCTGGGCTGCAG
>NW_005350926.1:0-395 GCF_000412655.1 Myotis brandtii | reverse complement strand
CTGCCTGATCGTCCCTTACTGCTCCCCTACTGGCCTGGTTGCCCCTAATTGCTCCCCTGCTGGCCTGATTGCCCCTAACTGCCTCTGCCTTGCCCCGCACCCAGAACCCAGGATTCCCTCCTCTGGCCAGTCGCAGGCACTCAGGACCCGGGACCCGGGCTTCCCTCCCTCTAGCTGGCCTCAGGCACCCAGGACCCAGGCCGGCTTCCCCCCGGGACGGCTGCAGCTGCAGGGGACCAAGCGTGGGTGGCTTTGCCAGGGCCATAGGTGCTGGCACCCGGGACCGCAGGGTGGGCAGCTTGTCCCTCTCCAGGGCTGCAGGCGCAGGCAGAACCACTGGTACCCGGGACCATTGGACGGGTGGCTTGTCCCTCTCCCAGGCCACAGGTACATCC
>NW_005350925.1:0-288 GCF_000412655.1 Myotis brandtii | reverse complement strand
TTGGTTGAACAGCTGACCGGATGACCAGACACTTAGCGTAGCAGGCTTTCTTTTATATAGGACTAGAGGCCCGGTGCATGAAATTCATGAACAGAGGGGGGTTATCTCAGCCCAACCTGCACCCTCTCCAATCTGGCACCCCTTGGGGTATCCCCAGGATGGGGCCTAAACCGGCAGTCCAACATCCCTCTTACAATCCAGGACTGCTGGCTAACCTGCCTGCCTGCCTGATGGCCCCCAACTGACCCCATGCCGGCCCGATCACCCCTAACTACCTCTGCCTGCCGG
>NW_005350924.1:0-1435 GCF_000412655.1 Myotis brandtii | reverse complement strand
CTAATGTAAGATGCTAATAATAGGGGAGACTGAGTATGAGATATATGGGAGCTCTACTATCTTTATAATTTTTCTGTAAATCTAGAACTGCTCTAAAATAAACCTTATTTTAAAACAATGCTATATGAAAAGTACTTGGCACTTTGTAAATATTCAGTACATGTGTATTGGCCTGTACTAGTTGTATTATTGGTACAATTTCCCAAACTGAGAGAACAGAATGGCCTCTCTGGCCTGGGAATTCTGTATAGGAACTCCTATTATGGGAATTCTTCCAAATTCCTGTGGAGTTAGTTTCACTCCTGAGAGGGAGTATAGAACATGTTTTTAGAAAGAAAACAAACAGCCTTAAAAAAACACACCAACATCTAGCATCTGGACAAATATAGACTTGCACATCAGAAAGTAGGGAGTGACACATGAGCACAAGCGAATGCTGAAACTGACTCACTTCATAGAAGATAACAGAGATGCCATGAACTGACTGATTAGTCACACCACCCTGCTCTAATTGTGATTACAAAAGCCAAACTGTTTTTATGGGCAACACCCAGTGAGCCAGACTAAACAGGAGGAATTAAGGGGGTTTTTAATAGGAGTGCTAAATGATGACACTAGCCTCTTGCTTCAGAAAACCTACCCCAAAGCAAGCCCAACAGCCTAGAGCAAAGCAGGGTAAATTATTCGGTTTCCAAGAGCTTAAGTAATCAAGTGATTATAAAGCAAGTCCCCGAAGGGAGGCGAGGACTCTGGGAGAACTGGGTTCTGGAAGCAACCAACAAGATGCCAAGGGCGAGACACTGATACAGGCAGGGTGTTTAGTCCTTGCTTTCCAAGAGCTGAGTTCACGTCTTTTTTCTTGCTGATTTTTTAGAAAAGCATTTCTTTTTCTGTAATTCTTTCCTCATTTGGATCTGTTTTTGTATGTTGCCTTAGTTACCATTCACAATTAAGCAAGCAAGCCAACCAAGGAAGTACTAAGTGTAAGAACTTGATAGAAGACAAATGAAAACCATGCATGGGAGTAACTCTCATAATGGTTTTGTTCTGGAGGGATTGGAATTGTTAAATGTAATAACTAGGGTGATGCAACAGGGTTATTTTACTTTAAGCTGTCACCATTAGAACTTTCAGGCATGAAGAACTAAATTCATTTTCCTGCGAGCGAAAGTGGTAGTGATGAAAGGACGTCTCCAAAATAAAAATTGACACATTTTGAGTAACTTTTGTTTATTATGAATAATTATTTTGGAGGTAGTTCATATCATACAAATGATCACTTTGGTCTTGTAAGGCTCACGTAGCATGTCAAAATTTTGATTAATAATCATTATATCTCACAATTGTATAGCTTGTTACTTACATTTTAAGGGGTGTTTCAAACACTTTATCCTAGTTGTTGTCACCTTGACATCTTTTTCACCTTAGCCCAATT
>NW_005350923.1:0-1287 GCF_000412655.1 Myotis brandtii | reverse complement strand
CCAAGGTACATGCCCTTGACCGGAATTGAACCCGAGATCTTCTGGTCCGTAGGCCAACGCTCTATCCACTGAGCCAAACCGGCCAGGGCATTCATTCATCCATTCTTTTACTCATGCTTGCGTTCATTCAACAGCGTCTTCTATGTGCCGGGCACTATTGCAGTCGCAGGAGACACGCAGTGAGCAAAGCAGACAGGAAGCTGCCGTTTGCTCTAGGGGAGCAGGCAGAGGCGTTCTCCAGGCACTTTGCTCGTTTTCCCTAATTTTCCTCAATGCGGGGGCACCCCTAGGTGTTTGCTGTCCAGCTCCCTTGGGCCTCCCGAGAGTCATAGCCTCCACACGCATTGCTCAGGCTCAACAGCTAAAGAACCACAAACAAAGGCGGGACCGGTAAGTACTGAACAGACTAACGCTGAGGACTTAACAGTCCCCTCCCCACGGCTTCATCTCTAATCTGCATGTCCCCATCGCTGATCCCAGAGTTCCTGGGAACAGCCAGGGCTGGGCAGGGGCTGGGCGTGAGGCGCGGTGACCCACAGGTGCCCGGGTCCTCGGGTGCCCGGGACAGGCGCCTGCCTGCTCCCTGATGAAGGAGGGCCTCCTGGGGCTAAATCTGCCCTCCTGCCCCGTGTCCACACCTTGCCTCCAGCGCCTGCCTGTTTGTGAACTGCCCAGGGGCGGGTGGTGCAGGTGCGTGGAACTGGCTGCAGGGGAAGGAGCTAGTGTACAGCCATGTGGGGATGTGGGGTTCGGCACCCCCGGGAAGGGCCCCAAAATGCAACACACGGGGATGCTGGGTGGCAGGATCCAGGCTCTGGGGTCTGCAGACAGCTTCAGACTGCGTTGTTCATTCATTCTGCACGCTCCTCAGAGGAACCCAGAGCGGTGGCCCGGAGCGTCCTGGGACAGGACTCTGTGCCACTCCCAGCCCCGTCAGCATGAGATCATCACACCAGTAGGAACTTCCTGTCCCTTTCCCGCTGACTGGAGCCCGTCTCCTCCCTCCACCGGTCTGCGGGCTCCCACACTCACCTAACACCTAACACCGGTGGCGCTTACTGCCAGGCAGCACCAGGCCCTGCCCTCCGGGCCTCCTGGGCGCTGGGACAGGTTGCAACATCTGTGGCAGGAAAGAGCCACGCGGGGGAGGGGTGGGGTGGCCTGTCAGGGAGTAGGCATTCTCCAGCCTGCTTTCCTGAGCAGTGGCCCTACTATGTGGTCCCATGTGGGTTTCTCTCTGCCAGGGCGTGGCGGGGTTGGCAGGAACTGGGATCTCTGGGGAAACTG
>NW_005350922.1:0-1411 GCF_000412655.1 Myotis brandtii | reverse complement strand
CCAGACTGAGGCCCGAGCTGGGGGAGGGCTCCCTGCTGGGGGAGGCGCTGTTGGGCCCGGGGCCGGATTCCGGGCCCTCCGGGGACTGCACCGCCGGGGCCTTGTGGACCACAAACACATTGTTCCCTTTGCTCTTGGGGCAGCCGGGCAGGTTCCGGTTCCGGAGCCACTGGAAGTTGTGGCTGGATGGCTGGGAACTGGAGGGGCCCGTCTGGCCTCGGAACAGAGGCAGGCAGGCAGGCAGGGGGCCGCCCTCAGGCCAGCCCTCCAGGGCAGACGGGAGCTGGAGCAGCCAAGGCTCTGGCTCGGATGGGTCGGGGCCACCATTCTCTGCTGCCCTTGAGTGGACGGCTGTGAACATGTCAGCGACAGGCTCCTTCTGCGGGGGACGCGGCTCCTCGGGAACCTCAGGGCCCAGGGCTCCTGGGGCTGCTGGGGTGCTCGCTGGGGTGCAGGAGGAGGACCCGGATGAGGGTGGGCAGGGACAGGCCGTGTTCCTCCCTTCGCTGCTGTCTGAAGGCCCTGCTGGGGCCGGGCAGGGAGAAGGGATCTTCTGGTGGACGATGCTGCTCACGATACAGCGCAGGAGGTCCCGGTTGGGCAAGAGGGAGCCAGGGGACCTGGCCTCTGGGGGCATCAGGGACCGCAGGCCACTGGGAGCGGGCGGGCCGGCCACCTCCTGGGCGTGGGGGGAGTCCCCGCAGGCCTCCTCCTCCGCGGGCGCTTCCTTCAGGATGCACAGGCCGTGCTGCACCTCGTAGTGCCGGCGCAGCGAGCGGTAGTCGCAGTAGCTCTTGCTGCAGCCCTGCTCGATGCACACGAAGGGCTTGGTCTTCTGGTGGGTGAGCATGTGCCCGGTCCTGGAGTCACACACGAGAAGGAAGTCAGCAGGCTCCACTAGGGCCTCCCACTGAGAGGACCCCAAGGGGGCCCCACGATTCGGAAACCGCCCTCAGCCCCCACTACAGGAGAAGCCGTCTGGGAAGGGTGCTCCTCTCCCTCACCTTGAAGTAAACCCCTTATCTGAAAAAAATCAGTGGAAGCCAGGCCAGAGTTCCCCAAAGTGGGTTCCCGAGGAACACCAGTCCTCCAGATTTGCTCCCTGGGGACTTGGGCTCAGCTGGCAAATAAGTTTTGAAAAAACATTATATGCTTCTGGGAGGATCACAGCGCACAGGAGCAAAATGTAAAAGCCACGCAGCAGATAGGGAAGCATCTGTTTGACTTTCCACATCTCAACCTTACTTGCCACAGAATTGTTTTTCCAAGGAGCCTCTCTGAGCAGTCCCGAGAACCAGAGCTCTGCAGGGTGCACGGGGGAGGTGCTAGCCAGGGACACCCTTCCTCTAAGAGGAATGTTTGCATCCCCTTGGGTTCCTCAGTGGTTCTCAACCTTCCTAATGCCGCGACC
>NW_005350921.1:0-292 GCF_000412655.1 Myotis brandtii | reverse complement strand
AAATTCTTTATTGTTTAAAGTATTATATATAGTACTATTTTAAAGTATTATATATAGTACTAGAGGCCCAGTGCATGACATTTGTGCACTTGGGAGGGGGGTTCTCTCAGCCTGGCCTGCACCCTCTCTCAGCCTGGGAGCCCTCGGGGGATGTCTGACTGATGGAGCCGGCCTAAGCCAGCAGAAGAACATCCTTAGTGCTGCCACAGAGGCGGGAGAGACTCCAGCCCCCACCGCTGCCCTCGCCGGGGCCGTGAGCCTCCCCCCCTCTCCCCCTCTCCCCTTCTTCCCC
>NW_005350920.1:0-424 GCF_000412655.1 Myotis brandtii | reverse complement strand
CCAGGAGAAGATAGAGCTTTCTACACTGCCCAGGCCCATGTGGACTGCAGTTGTACCCGCCAAGGTGGGCAGGGTGTTCCTGCTGTTTTGTTTTGGTCTGTGGACTGAAGGGACACCCAGTCAGCCACGGACCTGTGCCTGCACTGAGACTGTGAGCGGTTCGATGGTCCTACTTTTGGTGGACAGTGGATGCACTCCCACCTCCCAGAGACTGGCAGTTAGACATTGGCGGCTTCCGAGTCGCTTGCAGGGAGAGCCTGGCCCTAGGTCCAGAACAGACTCGGGCGTCCTTGGCCAGGAGGCCTCCTAGGGGTAGGGGCCACCGCAGTTTGAAGGCCAGCCACGCCCCTGATCAAGGGGGGGTCTACTCGTTTGTCCGTTCGTGAGGGCCCTAGTCTATTATTAGTATAGATCAGCGGTTCTC
>NW_005350919.1:0-376 GCF_000412655.1 Myotis brandtii | reverse complement strand
CTCTCCCACTGCCACGGCAGCGCTAAGGACCCCAACTGCTGGTTTCGGCCTGCTCCCCAAGGGGTCCCGGACTGCGAGAGGGTGCAGGCCAGGCTGAGGGACCACCCCTGCCCCAGTGCACGAATGTCGTGCACCAGGCCTCTAGTCTATATTATAAAAGGCCAGTGGCCATAACACCGGAATGCCAGAATGACCAAATGACCAATCACTAGGAAGTGCATGGCGCACCTCTCGGTCCCTCCCCCAAGGCCCACATGCTCGGGAACGCAGCAAGGCTGGCGGTCGGTGGGTGGGGAGGGCGCGGTGAGGCGTGCGCAGATGGGCAGGGCTGCGGGCACAGGGGGGTGGTGGGTGGGTGGCAGGGCGTGCGCATGGG
>NW_005350918.1:0-813 GCF_000412655.1 Myotis brandtii | reverse complement strand
CAGTTTTGAGCATCACACTCACACACCTTGCTGTTCAAAAAAGAGGACTTTGCAGGGACTTTGTCCTCATGTCTCATTGTCCCAGACTGGGTTACATGCTCATTCATGAAGTGGGACTTACAGGGGTCATCATAGCAGAGGAGGGTAGATGGCTGTCCCCATTGACTGGGACAGTCAGGCTGCAACCCCACAGCTGTTCCCCAACAAAGGAGAGTGGAATGGATACTGCAGTTCAGGGTGAAAGTGACTTCTCCATGGGCTGTATCCAGATCTATGTCTGTGGTGTCATGCCCTACAGGAGAGTTTAATACAATGTCGTAATCTCTTTTTGATTTTTAAGAACTCACCCATTCAGAAAGGGTAGTCATAAATTGGCCCTGCATAAACCTCCCATGGGCCCCAACACTCACCGAGCCCCTGACCTCCACTCCATGCTTTCATTTTCCCCAGGCTCAGAGATCTTATGGGCTTTCTCAGAGCAAATACACCATCTACAAGTGCTGTTTTCATGCATCAAGGTATGAGAATAATAAAGAATGTGAGACACACAGGTAAGAGCTAGAATCGAAATAGACCATAAAGATCAGAAGGTAACCTTGAGGGTATAAGAACAGGAAGACAACAGGTCAGGGAGTTAATGACAAACAAACACTTTTCTCAAATGATTCTTGGGTGCTGAGATGACTTCCAGCTCTTTCTTCCGAATGTGTGGACTTGCATGCTTATTGTAGCTCCATAACCCAATGCCAGTTACATGCCCAGGGTGCCAGCCACCATTTAGCTGTCCCTTGGCAATAAAGCATGACTTTTTTT
>NW_005350917.1:0-604 GCF_000412655.1 Myotis brandtii | reverse complement strand
AGGGTTAGGTTAGGGTTAGGGTTAGGTTAGTATTAGGGACAGGATGGGCAGCCTGTTGCAGGAGGCCTCCTAGTTGTGTGTTATCTCAATGGGGAGAAGATTAGGGTTTAAAGTGGAACATTAAAGGCAACACAGAAGCCCTGTCCATACGGGAGAAAGTGAGTCATTTGATCCACATTCAATTTGGATCTTGTGTTCATTATCGATGCCGCACGGAGCGAAGGCCGGGAGCCGTGGCTGCGAATGGTGACCGTCCTGTCGGCAGGGACAGAGGCTGTGTCTCCTCCCCCCCACCCCCCGAGTTGGGGAACGAGGAGGAGGCCGGGCCCTGGCCCTCGCAGCACAGGCCTGTTCTGGTGGCTCCTTGTGGAGCTGGTCCTGCCAGAGCCCAGCGGGAGAGGTGCAGGGCCCCACTGGGCCCCCGGGCCAGTGCCCCCCTCAGGCCCTCTGAGGGTGAACTTTGGGGCCAGATGAGCTCCCAGCCCCGAAGCAACTCTGGCCTTGGAGCCCCTGGGAGTTGAGGGGTGAGGGGGCAGGTTCTGGGCAGCTATGGGGTCCATGTCTGCACCCCTGTGACCTCCATGGGGTTGGAAGGGTTGCTCTC
>NW_005350916.1:0-463 GCF_000412655.1 Myotis brandtii | reverse complement strand
GAATGATGAAGGTGAATTTTGTATATTGTGTGTATGTAGTAAGTTGAGAAAATAAAAGTAAAACCAAGTAAAGATGGTACTATAATTTTCTTGTTGCATTACTGAGAGAAGACAGTGTTCCCAGTGACAGGAACAGAGGGAGAGAAAAATTATATCCCATTTTAGATGAATACCTAACACTCACTGAGTACATATCACTATGTGTCAGACACTGTTCTAAGCATATATCATGTAGTTTCTCATTCCACCTGTGCAAAAAAGGAGACTGGTAGGTACCATTCTGCTTCCGATTTTATAAATGAGAAGATGAAACAACCAAGTCATGAAGAGGCTAAGAAACTTCTGCAGTTGAGGTAAATGGAAACATTTGAGTAGAAATAGTATAAATATGGAATGAGTTTTTAGAAGGAAGAGAAATGAAGAGGGTCTACATATTCAAGTGATGTTTCAAGTTCTGGACTTC
>NW_005350915.1:0-554 GCF_000412655.1 Myotis brandtii | reverse complement strand
CCCCCAGGCCTCACCCTCAGCCCCCAGGCCTCACCCTCAGCCCCCGGGCCTGGCCGTGCGCCAGCCTTCGGTTCCAACGAGATGTGACTGGTCGGCGCCCTTGGCGCTTCCCGTGTCTCCCCGAGGACTGTCTATCAAAACGAAGATGGGGCCGAGCCGGCGTGGCTCCGTGGTGGAGCATCGACCTTTGAATCAGAGGTCATGGTTCGATTCCCGGTCGGGCCTTGTTCGTCGGAGCAGGTGGGACCCAGCTCTCATGGTGGTGTGAGCCACTGTGGCCGCCTTTAGGGGGGTCCCGCGCTGGCATCGGCTCGCTCCGTCCTGGCGGCGTCCACGGAACAGAACCGATCCGTTTCCCTATTTCACTCGTGAAATCGGGGCCTCGGTGCTGTCAGCACCTCTCCCAGGTCCCAGACACGAACCCAGAGCAGAGCGTCTGACTCTAGGCTGGGTGCCACCCCCCCCGCCCCCATCTCCAGAGGCTCAGGGTGCAGTCCCGATGCTGGAGGAGGGGAGGCGGCGTCCCTTCTGCGGGGCCTGAGGAGGGCAGGGAG
>NW_005350914.1:0-220 GCF_000412655.1 Myotis brandtii | reverse complement strand
ACATCAATCAGTTGACTCCTGGACACACCCCAACCAGGTGTCAAACCCAAAACCTGGGCATGTACCCTGACTGGGAATTGAATCCACTACCCTTTGGTGCACGGACACAACTCAACTAACTGAGCCACACCAGGCAGAGCTGGAAGAGTTGTTTTTTGTTTGTTTATTTGTTTTTTAATCCTCACACGAGGATATTTTTTTCCCATTGGTTCTTAGAGCA
>NW_005350913.1:0-445 GCF_000412655.1 Myotis brandtii | reverse complement strand
GGCAGTATTTCTTTTACAGCAGCAGTGCTAAACATACAATAAAAAATGTGGTGAAGACACTGTACCCTTGGGATTCATAAATAAATCAGAGCCTGTTCCATTGTCAATATCATTGCATAGCACATTTACCTGTCAATTTATCATTTTAAAAAATTTCTTCAAAAAGTTCTATGTTGATAGTTGCTTGAGATCCTGACATTTTTTGGTAAGCAAGTTGACCAAAAGTATAATTATTAATTTGCTCCAAATTTTTTGAAAAAATGTTCTTTATTGTTTCTCTCCCAAATATCCTATTAGACAGAAGTAGCGTGATGAATAAATCAATTGTCTTTTGTGCACAGTGTATTGTTTTCTATATTTATAGTAAATAAAAACATTGGTTTACTAGTATATTTTCAAAAAAAAAAATTTACATGAGATTTACTCCTTGAGAAAAAAATTCCCC
>NW_005350912.1:0-1143 GCF_000412655.1 Myotis brandtii | reverse complement strand
AAAAAATCAATAGTGCCCCTTCACATCTTTTGAATTGGTCAATCTTGATTGCCTAGTTCCCTGAAACACTTTGGAATTCCTGTGAGGATTGATGGCATAAGCCAGTATCATGAAAACCATTACAGAGAGACACACCAAACTTAAAGAGCAAGGTATTGTAGAAACACATTAAAATGTATCCTCAGGAGATACCATGACTTAAATGTTTCTACCTCCTGGGTCAGTACTAATCATTATAGATGAGTAGATTATAGACATATGTTTTGTCTCAAATAGAGTCTAAATTTGCAAGCACGGGTTTCTTTTATAGGGAAGTGTGGCACAAATTGAGAAACCCAGGTGTGATTTCCAGCCAAAGGTGTATGTAAGCCAAGTCCTCTACAGAGGTCAGGAGCTCTGGGAAGGTCCGCTCTTTTGACTTTGCTTTGATTCCACTCTCAAGACTTAGGATTGACAAAGGTCCTGAGAGTCACTGTCATCCTTGTTCTTCCCTCCACACTCCCCATGCCCCACTCCCTCATGGACACAGAACTGTGTCATGCTTCCCAAGGTGACCATGTGATCATGATTGTATATGCCCTGCTGTAATTTAGGGACAAGAGCCATTGTGTCTGCAATGCAAGGAAGAGGGAATGCATATGAAAAGAATGATACAAGTACTTGGGTAAAGCCACACTGCAAAAGTGATGGCCAGATGAGTTGGATTTGTGAAAACAAATACTTAATTTTAGAATAGTTTGATGTACGTATCAGTTGATTAAAAAAAGATGGGTTTTAAAAAATAACCTGTTTCCTACTCTAAGCTTAAGATATAACACACTCATCAGGAGGTAGGAGAAGCTGCTCCTGAGGCCCCCATTGGAACCAGGAATCTGGCTGTGCCTGTTGCTAGAGCTGATTCACCATTTGCAGTTAATTGAGCCAATGCATGTCATGGGCTGGATTGTGTTCCTGCAAAATTGACATGTGGAGGTCCTAACCCCAGCACCTCAGAATATGCCCATATTTTGAGATGGGACCTTTAAAGAGGTAAATAATTAAAATGTGGTCAATGGGGTGCACTCTGACCCAATATAACTCATATCCCTGTGAGAAGACTTCAGGGGTACAAGTTAGGAGAGAAACAGAGAAGGCCAAGTGAAG
>NW_005350911.1:0-305 GCF_000412655.1 Myotis brandtii | reverse complement strand
CGGTGGGCAGGCACCCGACCCCCAGCCCCGGCGAGTCCAGGCGAAGTGGCCGCTGCCTGTGTTTGTCTGGCGGAGCGTGACCTATGAACCGGGAGGTCAAGGTTCAAGTCCAGGTCGGGGGCTGCGGGCTCGTTCCCCAGTTTGGGGGGGGAGCGGGGGAGGAGGGCGTGCAGGAGGCAGCTGGTGCCTGATCCTCTCTCATTGATGTTTCTCTCCCTCCCTCCCTCTCCCTTCCTCTCTCTAAAATCAATTTTTAAAAAATAAAATGCCGCCCTAGCTGGTGTGGCTCAGTGGATAGAGCGTCG
>NW_005350910.1:0-767 GCF_000412655.1 Myotis brandtii | reverse complement strand
CCCAGAGACAGCATGTGGGTGCAAAAGGTCAGAAGTCCCCTCACCGCCCCCCGCACCCCATTGCTTCACGTGGCATCAGACCCATTTGACAGGCCATGTGCTTTTCTTGTTCATTTGTTTCTCTGTTCTTGCCATCTCCCCAGCACCCGAAATAGCCTATGACTTGTAGTGGGTCATCAATCAAAATATTCGTTGAGAGGAATGAATGAAGAATGACGATGAAATGAATGTACGGTTAATGACTAGATACAAACCAAGATCATGCCAAGTATAAATGTTCTCCCTTGGAGGTCTGTGCGAAATAAGTTAGAAGAATAATGTTCTTATAAAGGTCCAAATGCATCTCATCAGCTCTTCAAAATGTTTACTTTCGCCCAGTCAGCATGGCTCAGTGGTTGAGCATTGACTTATGAACCAGGAGGTTACGGTTTGATTCTTGGTCGGGGCACATGCCTCGGTTGTGGGCTCGATCCCCAGTGTGGGGCATGCAGGAGGCAGATGATTGATGGTTCTCTCTCATCATTGATGTTTCTCTCTCCCTCTCCCTTCCTTTCTGAAATCAATAAATACATTTTTTAATGTTTTACTTTCGTATGGTTTTAGAGTTTTGTCTTATCACATGTGCATCAAAAGCTCTCCTGATCTGCCCAGAGCTCCTTTTACCAGCAACTGACAACTAGGAGGGCACTGTCCCCAGGCTATAGATGAGATGCTATCTGCTCAGTTTGAATCTGAAAAGGAAGGAAGGAAGGAAGGAAGGAAGGAAG
>NW_005350909.1:0-299 GCF_000412655.1 Myotis brandtii | reverse complement strand
AAAGAAAATGGAATGAAATACAATTAAAACTAAATTTCAGTTAGATTAAATTTAACTATGAACCTTCAGAGTGTTGTGCAAATCCATTTTTTCTGGGCCTCGGTGCTGTCATTATGAGTTATAGGTAGGAAATAAGTTATCTCTGAGAAGCCATCAAGCTCTAAGGATGTGGCATTCTTGAGACTCAAGACAAGGGAGCTCTGGTGGAATTGACCAACGTGCATTTGCACTGGGTCCCTTTAAGTCAGGGCTATCCCTGGCTGCCCACATTTCATTTGACTTCGTCTCCTACCAGCACA
>NW_005350908.1:0-547 GCF_000412655.1 Myotis brandtii | reverse complement strand
GGGGAGTGTGCAGGAGGCAACTGATGGATGTTTCTCTTTCATCGATGTTTCCTTCTCATTGATGTTTCTAACTCTCTATCCCTCTCCCCTCCTCTTTGTAAAAAAATCAATAAAATATATTATGATGAAAAAAAAAAGGTGAAATCGGAAACTTTAAAAAAAAAAAGGAAGGAGGGAGGAAGGAAGGTGGGGTGACGGAAGGAGAGAGGAATGAAGGAGAGAGGAGCAAGGGCGAGAAGAAAGGGTCCCTGTGGCTCCGGAAAACAGGAGGAGCAGAAGGAGAATTGGCCAGGACCTACCTGGGGTCCGCTGGGTGTATGTCCCACAGTCTTCAGCCTCTGACTTTTTGTAGTCCTTGGGAATGACGAATTCCCTGAGTTCTGGTAGCACCTCTGTGTGGGGCGGTGGAAGGGGTACTCGTTTCTGCAGCAGCTCCACTTGTAGTCTTTGGGGTGCAGGGCCACCCTGCCGCAGAATGGCCAATTCTCCGTTCTCACCACCTCCACCTTACCTGGGGCCAGACAGCTCAGCATAAGGCCTGGCAGGT
>NW_005350907.1:0-307 GCF_000412655.1 Myotis brandtii | reverse complement strand
CATCAATGTGAGAGAGACATAGCGATTGGTTGCCTCCCGCATGACCCCAACAGAGGGCAGGGATCTAACCCAACCCACAACCCAGGTACATGCCCTTGACCAAGAATCAGACCTGCAACCTTGTGGTGCATGGGCCTATGCTCTAACTGCTGAGCCATACCAGCCAGGCCGAAATATACTTTTTATTTTTGTTACATAACCATTTTTTCTTTTTCAGATGGAAAGAATGGATTGCAACATGTCTTAAACCAGGTGTAGATATTTCCTCCTGAAGTATTATGGGATATGGATAAATATTATCAGTATC
>NW_005350906.1:0-510 GCF_000412655.1 Myotis brandtii | reverse complement strand
TTTAAAGGGCCAGAAGGTTGAGAACCACTACACTAGAATGTGGTGAAGGTGATGAGATCATTACTCCCCTGATTGTATTATGCTATATAAGACTGCATATTAGCAGACCAAAGTGAGAGAGTCTCCTGCTGGCCTTGAAGAAGAAGCTGCCATGTTGTGAGGGGACACGTGGCAGGGAACTGTAGGGGCCTCAAGGATCTTCAGTGGCCCCGGCTGACAGCCAGCCAGAAAGCAGGAACCTCTTGAGCTACAACCACAAAGAACTAAATTCTGACAGTAACCCCATGAGCTTGGGAAAAGGCCCTGAGTTCTGGAAATTAATGAATCCCAGCAAATACCTTGACTGAAGCCAACTAAGCTAATTGCATTGTTTTAAGCAACTAAGATTGTGGTCATTTGTTGTGCAGCAATGGTAAACCAATGCAAGAGACAAGCTTCAAGGACTGAATATGAGCTCACCAGCTGGGAAGAGAAAAAGCACTCCAGGCAGAGAAAATAACTCAGGGGCAA
>NW_005350905.1:0-358 GCF_000412655.1 Myotis brandtii | reverse complement strand
GTGCAGGGCCCTGTGTGCAGAGGGTGCATTTGAGGGGCGGGGGAGCGAGGCAGGGGCTGCTGTATTGGAGTGCAGGGCCCTGCGTGCAGAGGATGCGTTTGAGGGGTGGGGGAGAGAGGCAGGGGCTGCTGTACTGGAGTGCAGGGCCCTGCGTGCAGAGCTCAGAGCTCATGGTTGTAGGGGAGGGAGCGCGGGCAGGCGAGCCGAAGCACCGAGACTCACCCCCCTGCTCCCGTTCCGCCAGAGCAGGGCCTGGCATGGGGTTAATGGCCCACTTTCCTGCCTCTGCACCTGGAAACCTTCCCAGACCCCACATCTGTCGGGCTGGGCGGCGCCCCAGGCCGGGGGAGGCCGGGGG
>NW_005350904.1:0-496 GCF_000412655.1 Myotis brandtii | reverse complement strand
CACGAATTCATGCACCTTGAAAGGAACTGTGGGCAGCGAGCATGGGGTGGGCATAGGGGTGGGTCTCGGCCCATCCTTCATGCCCCTGCCGGGCCCTTCCCACCACAGCCCCCAGTCCCCTGTCTTCCGGCAGCCCCTCTCCCACTGCCACTGTTCCCATGCACTGATGGCAGCACTGGCCCTGCTCACAACCACTGATGGAGCAGAGCGATTGGGCCGGCACCAGCCGCGGGTGTGAGCGGGTCCTGCAGGGGGAGGTGGAGAAGCCCTCAGGGGCAATTGGGGCTGGCAGCCACTGTTTGAACCCGCTGATGGTGACAAACGATCAGGACTGGTGCCAGGCACCAGCAGCCGGTGCAGGTGGTGGCTCCAGCACCAGCTGCATGTGCGAGCAGCGGCTCTGGAGCCGGCAGCGGGTGCGAGAGGCGGCTGCCGGCCCCTATTGCCCCTAAGGAGCAAGGGGAGGTGGAGAAGCCCTTAGGGGCGATCAGGGCTG
>NW_005350903.1:0-318 GCF_000412655.1 Myotis brandtii | reverse complement strand
AGCCAGTGGTCCTGGATTGTGAGAGGGATGTCTGATTACCGGTTTCTGGTAAACTGGCATTGGACATTCCCCAAAGAGTCCCAGATTGGAGAGGGTGCAGGCTGGGCTGACGGACACCCCCACCCCTGCACAAATTTTGTGCAGTGGGCCACTAGTGGTTAAATAAAAAAAAACTTTGGTTTCTTACAAAATGAAGTTGTTGCCAGGTCATGGTTTGATTGATGGTCAGGCCGCATGCCCAGGTTGGGTGCTCAATCCCCGGTAGGGTGTGTGCAGGAGCCAGCTGATGTATGTTCATTCTCATTGATGTTTCTATCT
>NW_005350902.1:0-300 GCF_000412655.1 Myotis brandtii | reverse complement strand
GACACACGTGTCATAGGTTCGCCATCACTGCCATAGACCGAGAGGCTTAAACAACAAACAGATTTCTCACAGTTCTGCAGGCTGGGAAGTCCAAGATCAAGGCGCTGGCAGATTCGGTGTCTGGTAAGGGCTCTCTTCCTGGTTCACAGACAGTTGTCTTCTGGACTCCTTACCTGGCAGAGCAGAGAGTAGTAAGCTCTTGAGGGCCCTTCCCTCATGACCTCAGCTAATCCCAATCACCACCCCCAAAGGCCCTGCCTCCTAATGCCATCACATTGAGAGGTAGGATTTCAACCTGTG